>NW_014577063.1:163961-210736 GCF_000485595.1 Priapulus caudatus | reverse complement strand
TATATATATATTTATTTATTTATATATATATTTATTT
Organism: Priapulus caudatus; assembly: GCF_000485595.1. Classification (NCBI taxonomy): domain Eukaryota; kingdom Metazoa; phylum Priapulida; class Priapulimorpha; order Priapulimorphida; family Priapulidae; genus Priapulus; species Priapulus caudatus. The sequence goes on along the minus strand of NW_014577063.1, from coordinate 210,699 downwards.
ATACATGCACGCAATTATTTTTACATGTATTGTAAGCATCCTTATCTGTTGCCATGGTAATTACCTCTTCCTTGCTGCACAGGCGCCTTGAGGCAGAACGGTTGAAGCGCGAGGAGGAGGAGAGGATGCTCTGGGAGGAGGAGCAGCATCGGCTGGCCGAGGAAGGTCGCAAGGCCGAGGAGGAGAGGCTGAGGAGGGCTATCGAGGCAGAGGAGAATCGCAAGGAGGAGGAGAGACTGCGTGAAGAGGAGGAGGCTCGACTGGTAGGTTATGGCATGGAGCGGGGAGTAAGAAGATTATTTACTATTTATTAAAACTGATTATTTATTAAAATAATTGTCTGTTTCGCATTTAAGAGCCGTAATAGTACTAAGCCGATGAAAGTGGTTGGGAGAAAGCCGATCGTAAAAAAAAATGCAGGAGAAGAAACCTGTGATCAGGAGAGATTTAAGAGTTCTACTTGCAAAAAAAATACAATGAGTAAAAAACAAAATGCGTTTCATGTAGAAGCTGGAGGCTGAGCAGAAGGCACAGGAGGAAAGGGAGAAGATGCAGCAGGAGATGGAGGAGCGGGCACGTCGTGAGGAGGACGAGAGGCAGCAGAGGAAGAAGGTGGGCTTTGTAGGGGATTCCTGCTGCTACTCGGCTAACAATACTGAAATTGGAATGTCCCAGTTGTGTGTGTGTGAGTGGGTGATTGTGTGTGTGCACATATGTGAGTGAGAGTGAGTGAGTGAGTGAGTGAGTGAGTGAGTGAGTGAGTGAGTGAGTGAGTGAGTGAGTGAGTGAGTGAGTGAGAGTGTGTGTCACTACGTGTGATGAGGTTCACATGAGTCTAAATGTAATGAAGCTAATGAAAATTTAAGCAGACTGTTCGAGGCATAATCTTGACAACAAACACGTTAGAGTAAGAGGGAACTGCTCACAGTTGTACATAGCTACAGCTGCAGATCCATGTGCTTGTGTCGTGTGGCAGCGGTGGATGTCTGACATATTGATTATGTGTTGTAGCGTCTGGAAGCCATCATGAGTAGGACCAGGAAAACTCCATCAACCACTCCCGTGAAGGTGAGCATTTTTTCAATCTGCCTTCCCAGGTCGTGTTACAGTAATTATCTTGTAAATTGGATCTCGCAGAGGTTTTATGGGCTATTGGTTGAAACCTAAGGGTATGGATGTGAAAGGGATGCAAGGCAACTGACCTATCTGCCTGGTATGATTGACAGGCAGTGCTTGTCAATAACTGTGTGAATGACTGTGTAACTACGTGTAAAACCTGGGTGAGCTTGAGCAACGTGGCATTAATATCCAAAGAAGAATGGTTGTCAGAGAAGAAGTCATGTCACCATGGCGGATATGCCAAATGATGTGCGAGGTGCTGAGAGAATCTGTGTGCTTTCGTAGAAAGATGAACAGGAGGAGGAGGCAGAGTCCGAGAAAGCAGAGGAGGAAAACAAGGAAGCAGAGAATGTGAACGTACAGCTTACGCTACAGCCTGTGAACACTGAGCCAGAGGCAGCAATCGAAATACCGGCCGTTGTTGCAACACAGCCGGAGGTAACGATACTTGAACTGCTGCATCACCTGTGCTTCTTTACGTGCCAACCTTCCAACTTAATTATCCTAGCCTATAATAATATAATATATATAATTATATAATTGTGTCATGGCCTACTGCTCACCTTTTCACTTTGACCTTTGTCAAACCTTTGTGGATTTCCCCGAGTTGCCTGAGGTTCTTACCAAAATTTTAGAAACTGCGCCCCGCAGGGAAACAGTTTAAAGATCAGTTATTATGCTTGCTAAAATCTAAATAGTCTTTTAACATCATTAGTCTAAAAGTACTGTCTTCTGAAAATGGCCCTGACCTAGACAAAATGAAGACCTATTGGGAATATTTCATTTGGGAGAATTTATCAATTTGCGTAAGGGTACAGATTAGCTGATAGTTAAGACATCGCAGTCATCGGATCACGTTTCCCACAGGACGTGATGGAACCGGCGCTAACACCGGAGCCAGCAGAGAGTCTAGGGGGCGCCACCAATGTCGAGCAGGACACCGCGTCGGATGCGGCGAGAAGCCCAGCCCTGCTGTCGCCGACGCCAACACCGGAGAGCGAAGACTCCGCGACGGAGGAGAGGACGACGGACAGCGCGTCGCCTGTAGAGGGCGTCGCTGACTCGGGCGTGTGGACCAAGTCGCAGGATATCATGATGATGTCCATGTACCAGGAGTCGGGCACCTTCGACATGACGCGTGAGTGACGACGATTCTGACAGGGGTTGCGTACTGTGGTGTATACCATGTATATATCCTGTGTTGGCGTGTCAAAGATGACTGTATTGTACATAAGTCGAGCATTCTGAATTCCTATCAGTCGATTCCTTTTAGCTCCATTACAAAACAGTGGTGATTTTTATGCAAGGTGATGTGTTTTCACAGAGAGCATGATGGATTCTGGCATTAGAGGTGGAATTCCGGAGGAGAACGGGCAAGACTACGAGAACGGCTCCGAAGACATCAGTGAAAAACACGAGTAGGTGGTTTTCCTGTAGCTGCGGGTACTGTTACCCAGTACCTGCCGTAGGAGCTCTGAATAATGTCATCTTAGTTCACTATTGAATAAACAGGCATTAAGCTATTGAATTCATTACATAATAACAACTTAAGTGAAACCTTATTGAAATCCAGGTTATATAAACCCACGATAAACTTTCAAAGTTGCTGTTTATTTTACCGTTTACATGTGCGACCCACGAACTTTAACCTGCACATGCAAACCAATGCTTTCTTTAGCAATAGAGTATATCTCCAATCCCTTTTTATCTCATCTGACGTAGTCAGTTGCAGCTTGTAGAATCGCATGGTCGTGCAACCGTCCGGCCGTCCGTCCGTTCATGCGTGCGTCAACAGTTGGGCACAAATCTTAACCGCCTGACGTACGGTGACGATATTCGGGACGTGGGGGGAGGGGGATCGTGAAAAGGACTCGGGGTGACCAATTTGGGGGTCAAAGGTCAAAGGTCAAGATATGTCAACGAGGGGGGAATATTTCCCCCTTAAAGGCATAATAGGCCCATTGATTATGCAAAGTTGACGAATGCTACAGTAACTGGCACCTTGTGTAGTTAATAGTACATTACCTTATAGCCAAACGCGTATTAGTTTGTCTAATATCACTGCTAATTACTAAGAAATGTCTAATTGAAATCGTAAATCTGGTAATCTGGCGCCAACGCTAAATTGGTTGCAATCAAAATGCCTCGATTCGCGTTAGGTGACGTTACATGTGCCTACAGGTGGGGTTGAGCAGAGAATTGTTTGTCCCGGATGCTTATAACGACTAATGAGCTAGTAGAATGTATCTCTGGTGTATTCTCGGTATTGGGCACAAGATAATAACCAGGGGTGCTAATGAAAGTACCCACATGTCTTTCAATTTTCTGGACACAGGTGTATTCGTTTTGACCAATATAGGTAAATACGCCTAGTGGCGTCTGCTTTCCATGTTTTAGTCTGTGGCAGTGGTTAGTCTGGGATCCCCCCATAGTGTTGGCCCCAACACAGCCTACTTCATTATCATGAGCGTCCGTGATTCCTACGTGGATTCCACTTTCATTACAATCAGAGTACTGTTACGTATACAGTTACGGTACTGTACTATCGCTAGCATCGCGTACGGGCCGAGCATGCTGTGCGAAAATGTCCGGTGCACTATTAAATCTGTATCACACCGTTTCGCCGTATGCAGTTTCGAAACTCGTAAACAAGTCAGTCAACTGATTCTTGGACTGCGGATTTCAATTAGACATTTCTTAGTAACCAGCAGTGATATTGGACAAACTAATACGCGTTTGGCTATAACGTAATGTACTTATTAACTACACACAGGTGCCAGTTACTTGTAGCATTCGTCAACATGCATAATAATGGGCCTATTATGCCTTTAACTTAAAGATAGAGGAAATACGAATTGCGGCACAAATCTGAACGGCGTCGACCTATGCTCTAATATAATCGGCTGTTATAGTGTGATGGCAGGAAAACCATCCACCAGTGCGAAATTGGAGGTCATAGGTCAAAGGGCAGGGGGGAAAGCGTCAGATATCAAATTTTCTGAGGACATGGCTAACGCGAGAAAGTGAAAAACTTTTTGTTTCAGCACTGACCTACCATTTTTATCACTTTAATGAAAGGACCATGAAATGTGCTTTCCACTGACGTGCGAAGAGTAACGTGTCTGATAATCTTTTGACCCTCAACGAGGAGGGTTAAACATGATTGTTGCACTGTTAACAAAGGACTCGAACTGCTTTTCTTATTATTAGAGGCCCATACTGTGTGGATGTGAGGCTACATTTGCAGTTCAATTGCCAAAGACAAAAGTGTTGTTGAACCAGGTTTACACTCCTTAAATCAATATTATATTCTAAAGCACCCTGAATGCTCGCGTGGCTACCGTCATCCGAAATGTAGGCACAAACCCGGGCGGGCAACCCATTACTCATGCATGGGGGTGAACTGCGCACTTTTCTAATAAAACATGCACACCTGCCAATGCAGACGTGTTTAATTTATTACTCACAGCTGAGCGAAATTGTCGCCTGCCTGAATATACTTGGATTTTAGCCTGTAATTTCAGCAACTCAATGGAATTAAGGCCCATCTTGATTATTGATTACACTTGCACGCCGCCATCTCGCAGCAACTATAAAGCCTAGTGGATACATTATGACACAAATATATAAGACAGTCGAGCAGGTATGAAGTTAGATGCATTGTTAGGGTTTAGTTTTAGTGTTAATACCTATGCTACATAGTTTTGATGATGACGTAGCGGTTAGCGATAGAAGAGGCCTTTCAACCTTTTGCCAGAAAACGAAGGCCAGTACAGGTATAGCAGCAGACCTCAGTTGAGCACTGTCGCTAATGCGGCACTACTGTTTTCAATACTCATTACCCATGTTAGAAATACCGCCAGGTTAACTATCACGCTCTAGGCATAACTAATACTATTATTATACTACAATTATGCCTCTACTCGAGCAAGGCTTTTGCTAACCCAAATTCTTAATCGAGCGTAGATATTGATTGCGTGTTGTACCGTGACGACGCTGCGTCTTTGTCTCGCACTATGCAACCATAAGAGAAGGACGTCACCGATGCGCTCCTTGCTGCCGGCGATCGACGGAAATTCGACGTCTTCTCCGCGTACCGCCTCGCGCCCCAGCGCCCTCTATTAACCCGTTTGAGCGACCTCGGATCGCCCAGCACACCAGTACAACCGTTCGCCGACAGTGGCGCCCCTCACGCACGCGAAAACCCGTTATGCCGACGACCTCGGTGGCGTGGTGACGTCCGGCGCCACTCAGAACCGTTCACTGGACGGTGGCAGCCCCACGCACGCGAAACCCATTCGGCGATGCGTGTCGGCGACTCGGCGTTGAAGAGCGCCCCGCGACAGCGACCGTGGCTGTCGAGCAGCTGCATGCTCACTGTCGTCGTGCGGACTACGGCCCGCGAAGGGCGCCACAGCAACGGGCAGACGGCGTTTCCCGCCACGATGATCCGCGTTCGAGGCGAGCAGCGTCATGCGCCGAGCGTGCAGGACGTCGTAGGGTGAGCACGCGCGGCTGCGCACTCGCTTCAGTCCCAGCGCGGGGTGGTGCTGCTGAGGTGCTGGTCGGTGGGAGAGAGTGCCGTAGTGCTACGGGGGGTGGGAGAGAGTGCTAGTGTACGGGGGTGGGGGGAGTAGTGCTAGATGTACGGGGGTGGGGAGAGAGTCTGCCTAGTGTCAACGGGGGTGGGGGAGAGTGCTAGTGTTACGGGCGGTTGGGAGAGAGTGCATAGGCGGTGGGAGATGCACCGGTGTTTTGGCGGGTGGGAGTGAGTGCTAGTGATACGGGGCTCGGGTGGGAGAGAGTTGCTAGTTACGGAGGCGTCGGCGAGAGAGCAGTTGCTACGTCGGCGGCGAGAGCGGGCGCAGTAGGGGCGGAGGGTGTAGTGTCCGGCAGCGCGGGGGGTGGAGATGGAGCTGCTAGTGTACGGTTGGGTGGAGAGAGTGTAGCGTGTACGGGGGGGGAGGAGGAGTGCTAGTGTACGGGGTGGGGGAGATGCTAGTGTACGGGGCGTGGAGACGAGTGTACGCCTTACCGGGTGCGGTGGGAGAGAGAGGCTACTAGTGTACGGGGGTGGAGGAGAGTGCTAAGGCACGGGGCGGGGGTGGCGGGAGAGTGCGTAGATGTACGGGGGTGGGATCGAGTTATGCTAAGCAGAACTGCCAACTGTTACAGTTATTGGCCCGTAATTTGTTACGAACCGCCGCAGTCAGAATTTACGGTGTTACGGACGGACCGGCGGAACAAATTACGCGACCAGCAAGAAATCTCTGAAATTTATATTTTTTAATGCAAAAAAAAGAAATAAACACAGTGCTAAAATCAACTATTATCAATGTACACATGACTACTGTGTCTGGTAATTGACTATAGCTCTTAAAACGTAGCGCGGTACGTCACCTAAAAATGTCGTAAAATTTGCCTGTGTTATGCGCCTCGTTCCTGTCTGGTTTATGGCGGCGAGCTCATTTTGAATGACGTCACGGATCCAGGAATAGTAGATCACCGCCACTTGAAGGCCTACTTTTTCAGCCAATCACCGTGAGAGGACCGACAAAAAGGTGTACGTGCACAAATGGCCATTTGTACGGAAAAATCCAATAAATTATTACTCGATTGATCATCAGCATGGGGTTGGCAGCGTCCAGTCGGGACTAAGGCGCGGGCCGAGGGTGTGAGCGAGAATGCGCAGGTGTACGGGGTGAGAAGAGAGTGCTAAGGCGCGGGCGGGGAGAGTGCTAACGGCACGGGTGAGGGGTGGGGGGAGAGTGCCTAAGGCGCGGGGCGGGGGTGGGGGAGAGTTGCTTACAGCGTCATGAGCGGGGCAAGTGGAGTCTGCTAGGGCCGGGGGGCGGCGGGGGATGTTGCTAGTGTACGGTGGGGCGGCTGGGACCGTGTGTAGTGTACGGCGGCCGTGCGGCGGCGGGAGTGTGCCTAGCTGTACGGGGGTGGAGAGTGTTGCTGTGTACGGGGGGGCCGGGAGTGTGCTAGTGTACGGGGTGGGGGTGGGGGAGAGTGCTAAGGTCAGGGGCTAGTGCTGTGAGGGAGAGTGCCTAGTGATAAGGGGCGGGGGGGAGAGTGCTAAGGCAACGGTCGGCACGGGGATGGTGGTGGGGGAGAGTGCTAAGGCACGGGGGCGGTATCAGAATGTATCTAGAAATTATGACCAAAATCATTTTTTCACATAAATTGCTTCCATAAACTTTATGGTTTTACAACCCTCAGTCGCGTGATACAGCAATCGCGTGCATCACTAGTATGCTAATAGCGGTATGGTCGTCGTGACGTGTGAACTGTTGCCCGTTTCAGATCTGTTGTGAAGCTAGGTCGTGCCACAGAGTCGGATAGCGTGTGATGCTTAATCGCCAACGAGTTCCTCATCGAATGAAGCCGCGTGAAGCCAGCGTATGTGTGTGCCATCGTATCTGCTACCGCCGCCACCGCTGCTGCTGTTGCCCCCATCGCTGCCTCACGGATGTGACGCGGCGACGAAATGGACGTGGCACTTTGTGAATATGTCCAGAATTAACTGTGTAACGTGGTTGCATATTTTCTGCTATATCTTATGTTTGTGTTTTCCATGGGAGAACTGTAATTAATTAATTGAATAGTTCATTTATTGACTGACTGAGATGCGGCAGACAGCCGGGGAAGGGGAGGTCGGTGACGGTGTGACCGTCTCGTCGCTCAGTCTTGCTCGCGTTAACGACGACGTTTATATCAGCATGCTGCTAATGCTTGTATGATGAAGCCATATATTCGGACACGATTTTCTGCCAATAGATTCGTGTCAGAGTGGGTATGTGCGTGCATGCGTGCGTGCGTGCGTATGTATGGGGTGTGTAGAGAAGGGGGTCAATCACCTTTGAACATGGTGTTGTCTCAGGGTGGGTTGAGGCTGTGGTTGAGGTAAATAGAAGTATTATCCCAGACACATCAATGCACGGGTGGCAAATCCAGCGTTAATAATGACTTTCATCTGTTGCTCAGCCGACAGAGATACATGCCCAATGTTGTCTCTGCTTGTTGCGTGTACACTGCACGTCAATCTCACGTGTCAGTGTCGTGACTAGAGGTGGGTCGGTTGAAGCTTTGCTCGCGCCAGTGAAGCCGTACGTTACCTCCCTGGCGAGTGCTGCTAGCACACGTCCAAGCCGCGTACTAATACGCAACACGCGTAGTGCCGACGTACTGAATACGTTCGCTGTCGGCTGAGCAAAAATATTCTCTGTCCCCCATCATCGCATTTTCGGAAATATGTTTTCCGCTTGGGCGTTATCTCGCCAACTAGGCATGACAGTCTCCTCGTGCATGTAGAGCTAGTTTATACAGCCGTTGCCGTGCTACAAAATAGCGATGATGGTAGTAACTACATGTGCTCTACCACTGCGTCGTTGCTTAGGAAATGAGGATAGCATTTCCGCGTGTCTTCATTGTGTGGGCGCAGCGCGCTAATGGTGCATTCCAGTTTTTAGAACCACCCCGAACTAATTATATAAACGGGCGAGCAACTAACCTCTCTGGGGCTCTGTAACGTAAAATGCAGCACAGAGCAAGCTGGGTGTAGGAGAAAGAGAGAGAGAGAGAGAGATAGAGAGAGAGAGAGAGAGAGGTGGCGTCTACGTGATGACGCGGTGCTGCCGTGTTTATGATGAGCCATCTGAATATAACCAGCTTACAGCTACGATAACAGACGCTTCACTGTTGTCTTTTCGTCTGCATGGTGCAGTTAGCAGAAATACCGGCTGCGTGACTCTCCAGCCGCTAACACAGGCTAGCAAGCACTCTTGGTGCGGAATGTGTGCAATACGTAGACCGGCAGTGATTATAGTTCACCTCTTTTTGACCTCTCGGGATCAAGAGGAGTACTCCTATGCGGTGTTCAATAGAGTTTCTTCAACGATACCTCACAGTGGCACCCTCTATCGGCGATGTGGGCTCAGATTATTATCTTTGTCATTGTTTTCGGCATGCTTCTACGGAATCCCAACATGTATCACTTATTGTCGTGGTGATATTGAGTCCATATGTGGACTTTCCCTGCCCTGTAAGGACAAAGTGTCCGCCCATCTCTCCCCTCTGTTCGCATGAGTCACTGTTGGTCAGGCAAAGACATCGTACTGGCTAGAGCATGTATAATACTGTATGTGATAGTTTTTTAATTGCTAGGTCTAATGTACCAGTATTCCTTATTTATTACGTAATATCTTGCGGAACAACGCGTACGCGAGTTTTTTCGTTTAATGCCGTTTTGTGGTCTTTTGACGGCTTGAGTGTGTGATGACGACGACGATGACGACGACGACGACGACAATGACAATGATGTCATATTTCTAGTTGCCCTGTAAGTTGTAGTTACTCATCGTTTGCTGACATTTTTTCTTTGTATACTGTTTGAAAATGCGGTTGCGGCCGTGTTCCGAAGGTGGACATTTATGTTGATGTATATAAAAGGAACGTTGTATTATTTATATACATACATGGAAGTGCACTTTATGTTTGATGGGGACTAGGATAAAGTGAGGTTATTGGCTGTGCTTATGTAATCTGTAGCAAGGCATTTACTTGTCCAGTAATCTATTCATGATATCGAGATGATGGAGGAATGTATTATTATTCATAGTTGAATGTGCATGCGTGCGTGCGAGTATGTAGGCGTGCGTGCGTGTGCAGTTCGTGAGTGCGTTCGAGTGTGTGGTGTGTGTGTGTGTGTGTGTGTGTGTGTGTGTTGTGGTGTGTGTCCCAGTGCGGTGCGCGCCGTGTGTGTGTGTGGTTGGTTGTACGTGTGCGTGCGTGCGTGCTTGCTGTAGCATGTTGAAGCAGCGTTTTCTAGAATCGGCCCATGGTGGCTTCTAAGGCTGTGCTCATTCGGTTTGTATTCCATATTCACGCTGCAAATCGTCTCTCGCAGCAGCTGTTCCTATAAGGGATTTACTAGTTCGTCATATTACGCATGTTGTGAGGTTAACTTAGGAATAAACGAGATATACAGAGATTTACGACCTTGCAGTAACTTGTAAATGAGCACCCAATGGCTCGTAACAGTGTATATACTCTCTGCGGTAGAGGTAATCAGTACATTACACGTATAAACTCGACGAGGGTCAATATCACGTTTAGCTTTCGTGTTTTTATGTTTGCTATGTGTGACCTAGCTGCATCCGTGTAACGATGCTCTTTGTTCGTGAACGAACACAGCTATAGCTACGTGTGACACCTTTGATTAGCTGTTGAGTTATCTTTCTCACCTGATCGTACTTGTCGTTGTCCGCGCAGCGTGCGTGCTACGTCGTTGCTAGCTCTAGAACTATAGCACTTCGCTCTGCCACAGGCCTGTGGCAGAGGGAAGGGCTATAGTTCTAGGGCTACGTCGTGGCGAGCCGTGCGTGCTTAGTTATTTGTGAGGGCTGTGTACTTGCTGCCTAGCTAAGCGTGCAGTTGTGTAATGGCGGTGTGTTTACATAGGGAACTCCCTGTGTGCGCGAATGTGGATATCGCGTGTGGAGGGGGAATGGAGGGGGGGGTGTCATTCCCAGTTACGCGGGTAATAAATATGCCATTTCCTAGTTCCCGGCCCAAACAAAACGCCAGATGCAGATCTTTCCTGCGTCTCGGTTGACTTCTTTTCCCAAATCACGGGAAATTATCAGGTATTTCCCCTGTTTTTTTTTATAATTGACGTGGTCTGGTGACTCCGGTCCCGCGTCCTGAAAATAACAGCTCCCCTCCGTGTAAGCTGTCTTCTAGCGTGTTATGCGCACGTTGCTTGGTGAGAGCAGAAGTGAAGCGCGATGCGTGGACAGCTGGTTGTGATCTACATACTACTGACGTGTCAAGGCGCATCTTTTGTAATTAGCCAGACATCTATTGCTAGTAAAACAACATTCAAGTAGCAAAAACAATACTTTGTTCACGACAGAGTAGCCGCACTTTGCACGCGCATATTGCGTATTGTGACGTCACACGTGATGGTGAATCGCGTCACGCAGCATGCGTAGCGGCTGGTCGTCGCAGTGGGTGGTGACGTCACGACATGTGTGTTGCCATCTCGGCGCGTCACTGTTGAGGCGGTCGTCTGGCTAATCCGGAAGTTGACCCGGTAGTTCATGTAGTGTTGCATTAGTTCGCTTGTGTCCGTTCCACGGTCCTTGCATGAAGCCAAAGATATTATCAGGAGTTAAATAATACTGCACACGATGATATGTAGCATTTTTTAACTGCTAGTATTACGGCATACCCTCAGGAAGGTAGCCAGTATACTCTGCTTTTTGGTTCGCACAGACTCCAGTGCGTGTTATGTGTGAGGGAAGCAGCAGGCAGCACAGTTGCGTAGCGTCTGTACACGCTAGTACGATTGCACGTGTCTATATTTGCAGCTTTGTAACTATCACCGCAAGGAGACAACGAGCGGCGACAACTAATGTTTAATAATATATTGGGTGTAATGTACTTACGGTACATGATGATGAGGAATATTATTATTAGCGGCGTCTGTGTGAACGACGACAGACAAACATTCTGCACGGCAGATTAGTTGGCCTTTGTGTATTGTCAAATAAATGCTATTTAATGTAAAATCCGCCGAATTTTATTCTTCTAGAATGCACCTACGTGTTATAAATGTTTAGAAAATCGTGTTGCTGGAGGTTTGTGACTGGTCAGAGTTCACCAACATGTTATAAACATATAAAAAAGGAGATTTATGTGGTTGGAATTAAGGATACATCCCGTCGGGAATCAAATGCATTGCTTGTGTGTGTGGCAGTGACATACCATGATCGATAGAGGCAGGTGGGGGATGACCCAAGGTGACGTCATATTGTTACAATAAGATGCCCACTACTGACCAGATTGAGGAGCAAGTCAGTGTGAACCAAGACTGTTCTGCTTCTCTGTATACAGACACGTACGCGATTTAAAATGAATTAATTTCACGTCATGGCTCCAATAATATATAAATTGCGTCGCAATATTAGAGCTGCTTTGAAGAGATGCCGGTATACCGCCATGATAATCTAGTCCGCCACAATACACCGTTATTGATTCATAGAGACCTAGCTTACACTACATAGCTCACAGCCTATTACAGCTACCTAATAAAAGCACGGTGTTCTGCTGGAAAGTAAGTGGCTGTATATACAACCGACCGGCCGGATGTTCCCATAAGAAGAACACGCAAGAATAAGGAAGAAGAAGAAGAGCAACAACAATAAAAAGAAGCAGGGGACGGAAAAAGAAGACTACGAAGATGACGCACGAGTGACGAATAGCACGGTATACATGCAGTGTTACCAACTTGAGTCGCGTTTGTAAGCATACACCATAGAACTAATATAGATAACCAGGTTATAGGTTATCTATATTATTTCTATGGCCTACACCAATCTCAGCAGCAAATAAATATTAGGGTGCGCCACTATGCACGCTCTGAATCTTGCGCTATAGCTGCATAAAATTTACGATATCAACTATAGGTTACGACGTGCTTGGTAATACCACATGTGCGCGCACCCTAAATCAAATCGATGTGCTATGTGTGTGTGCACATGTGCGTCTAACATTCACACCAAATCAAAGCTGTCGTTGGCGTCTTTCGTCGCAAAGGCGTGGGCCGCAGCCGCTACCTCCATCACCGGAAGTGCGCGTCACGTTTAATCAAAATGGCCGCCACGTCATAAACATGTGATCTTGATGTGATCAAGAGTGACTGATGCGAATAGCTCTCTCATCCGATCCGTTCGCTAAAGGTAGTGGCACACGAGCGTATTTTATCGCCCGATCGCGGCGAATTTTAAAATCGCTCGAAAAATTTGCCCGTGTGCCCTTTCACGTCGACGCCGATTTCGTACGCCCGTACGAATCGCCCGTATCAAAAATGTTAGATATTTTCGGCCGATTATTTACTTGCAAATTCGCTCGTGTGCCCGTGTCCGGCGTATTTTGTCGAGCGATCGATTTTTTTAAACCAATCGGACGTGTTGTTGATATCATGTGATCAGGAGTGTATAATAGGGATGCATCATGATCTCCTGATGTGATGCATCATGTGATCATGTGATTCCGTCGAGTGGCGTACGCGTACGCTCTCAAATTCGCTACGTGTGCCCCTTCATGATCGGGCGTATAAATTCGCTGGCGATATTAATCGTCGCGATCGGGCGAAAAAATACGCTCGTGTGCCCCCAGCTTAACGAGCTAACTGAATTCGATTTCACAATATCGTGCGGTATGAAATAAAACGGGGAAAAAATCAATTCAAAAACAACAATCCTTACTTATGCACACGCATAATCAGTATTTCATAACAGTATTTATGTACGTGCTTTGATCTGCAAAGGTATATCATCCTATACTTAAAAATGCCCGTTACTAAAAACTGAGACGCTTCGATTTTTAGTCTATAGGCATAGTCTCACTGGTACTGTCAGTGAGTAAACATGAATATTCCGATACGTCTGCATATGCTAATAACTATATACTATAAACTATATTTAATATATTAATGGCGTTGATCACTTGAAAATCATGAGAGTGCGCTTTCATATTGAGCCCCGCCGCAGGTTACATAAACAGACGACTGCTAGTGGGGCTAACTCGTCACACCTCGGTCGACTCTGTACCTCCTCTTGTACCTGACTCTGTACAATGAAGCTGAGTAGCGGATTCGTTTGAAGGCGGGTAATTGTACCAAGCTGGAAACAGCCATGCTGTGTGCTGAATTGCAAGACAATGTTCTGTAAGGCTGCAATCTTCCCCATGTGTGGGGGCGCCCGTGGCAGGCATTGTTATTCAAGTACATAAGGTGTTCTAGAAGAGAACTCGATATTTCAACTAGACGGTCGTAAACAGCCCGCATCAGAGCTCCAACATTATACTTGCATGTAGGATTTATGGTCTAAAACAAGACATGACACTGGCCCGTAAATCCGGCGCGTTTCCTCCTAAAGGGTTAACAACTGTTTTTGGGCCCTATATACGCGAAGCTCGTCTAGTCGTAAAAACATGGCACGATGCCGATATTGCCGTCTACATAACCGATTGTGCACTGCCTGAAAAACAGCTCGGGGATGATAATGCGGAAATTCGATGCCGGCTAAAGAAAGCTGTATAACACACGGCGTGGATGAACTGTGATTAGTGGCGTAACCCGAACGGCGATGCTGGCGTGATAGGAGACCATCGTATCAGAGCTCTCGAGGAAAAGAACTTGCTCCGTGGAAAGATTTTTGTGTGCGATTCCTTATTCCATCGTCTTCTTGAACTGACATGTGCGAAATGTTTTTTAGGGACGCGGGTCCCGGCCAAGACACGGGCAATAACACGCGATGGAATTTATGCGAAGGCTCAATTGAGATTGAGATTGGGCACATGGCTGTCAGCCATGATTGATTGTAGGAAAAGGGTAGGCTAGCAATACGGAGGACAGATTCGACTGTGCGCTGTACATGGCCGCAGTAAGATAGGGTATTTCGACTGCGCAGCAGCATGAAGGGGCTTGAACGAGGGGTGCTGATGGCTCGGGGCTACCGTCACGCCGTATGCTGGCCGTATATTTCACCGACTATATCGTGCAAAGAATATGGAACATTTCTTTCCGATTCAAACTTTGATAAGGTCATATAGCTTAGACGAACGCCAGGAGAAGGCGTATAGGAGGTAGGAGAAGGGTGGGTATCATCGGACGCCCACTAGAAGGGCTAGTATTTTGATAACATAAAATGGTTTATTATGCACGCATACTCACACATACATACACACACGCACACACGCACGCGCGTACATGTATAGATCCGAGCTTTTATTCACTCCTAACACGATGTGTACGCTGATATGAATAAAAGTTAATTTTGGTAGTTACACTGGTGTTTTGATCACAACCTGTAACGTTTTGTTTACAACGTAGTCAGTCGCTTAATAACGGTCGTTATAAATGGCCATGCTTGACAGCTAATTCAAGCTGTGGGTTTTGTGTAGAATTATGTATCACATTGTTTCATGCGTGATTCATTGTATTCAGAGATAGGGAATTGATTCATACTGAAATGGTTTGTTAAATGTAATTAAAATAGTAGAAACAATGTAAATGGTAACACTGTAATGTGGTGGAGTTAAACAATTTGTTACTTATTGTATCTGCTATTTCATAGAGCTAATAGATCCACTTAACGGAATTTCTTTCAGAGAATAAAATGTAAATCGATATTAATTTATATTTTATTCTCTATAAAAAATTCCGTTGAGTGGATCTGTTGGCTTTATTAGGTCCGCAACCTCTCTCAACTTTAAAATGTTTAAGTGCAATAGTACATGCGAATGTTTTATAGTCGGAACTTCCAAAAGGGTATGTAGCGTATCTCATGTGGTTCACTGACCTACGGTGTGTGTGCGTGCGTGCGTGCGTGCGTGCGTGCGTGCGTGCGTGCGTACGCGCGTGTCTGCATGCGTGAGCGTGCGCCTGTGCGTGTGTGTGCGTGTGTATGTGTACGTTATGATACTACGTGAATCGTGCTACCAACTTAGGATGGAGGTTATTGGTGTGAAATCTATCAAGTCTATTCCAACCAATCACAAGCGAAAAAGTACAAACCAAGGAAAATCATGAAACCTTACGCACGTTCTCACTGAAAATACTTTTACTTCAGATCTAGGTCCATAACAAACTTCAGTTCAACAAATCTTTGAAATATCATCAGGGATAACAAAAAATGGCAAGCAAACTAATTAATTTGAGTGTGAAAATACTACTTGGTAACAATGAATCCATCATTACCTATTTTGATTTTTTCGAATTTGGAAGTACCATAACAATGGTGTTGACAGAACATATATAATATATAATTGAAATCCAAAAAATCCAGTGTATACAAATCGCAGTCATACAATAATATCATCTGATAATATCCCTATCATGTAAAAGCACCAAATATTATTATTCATAATATTAGAAATAAAACCTGCCACCATGTTCTATCACTCTGTCAATGTGGAAACTTATTCATAACACACACAAAAACAAATATCGTCACCATTAGGTACCACACTCCCCCCAAACTAACAACAATCGACATTACTTAATAATTTTCTAAGTAGAAATATAGTGTGCTATGTATGTTCACCAGGTAAGGCATACATAAAACCCTGCACGACAGTGCAAACCACCACGGGCTATGTTGTTAGCAAATTTTACGAAACGTCTAACAGATCATTTCGTTCAGATTTCAGTCGATTTCAGATTTTTTACTCGCGCTTGCCCCACCTGTGGTAATTTACATCATCTGCTTATGTGATACACATACAAGTGGGGGCGTCTCTGCCAAACACCTTCATTGCGTACAAGCCAGGATCCATGGTTTCACACATCTCTGGTGACACGTCAGTCATACACCATATATCATATACCATCATACAGCACACCGAAGTATAGCTCTATCTGTGCAGCCCTTCGCTTCGCAACAGTTTGCCTTTCCGCACAAATAGAGAGCTAACCTATTAGACCTCGAACCACACCTATTATATCTGCCAAATAGGTGGCCGCGTAATCGTTGAATTTTCTGCATTATCCTTATACTATCTGAATTTCTTACTGTTAACCTACGCGCACGAATCTATGCGTAATAAACACATGCTCGTTCTATACGTAGGTATACAGAGCTGATTACCAGCTCAGCACATCGACACCAAAGTCTCTTGTACGTCTCGTGATTCTTGTACGTTACAACGCACGAGCCCACGCGACGTAGCTACACCCCTAGTGACGCTAGCGTAATCGACAAATGATTAGTGGAGGTAGTGAGACAGAGAAGCATATGACCAAGAGCTAATAATATTAGTACTATTATTATTTATACTAATTATAGGTATTATTAGCTCTTGATATGACTATATCAGGACATCTGCTGCGCGGATAACTAAAGTATAAGTAACCGCCAGTACCTCCCTACGCCAACGCTATTCGCTAGCAGTCACAGCACAGAATAATCACCTGCGTGTATAAGTCACAGTAATTCTTAAATGTCATTTTAATATTAGTTTTTAAGTTTATTATCGCCTGCCTGACTGCACTGCGATGCGCCACTGGCTACTCCCGCTCTTTTGTCTACTCTGAATTGCCTGATTACGACCAACCATTAATGCCACTGCTGTTAACTGGTCAGCATATTAACAACACAGACACATAATCTGTCAACACCTAGCCAGGATGTTAATACCAAGTAGGGGCAATTTTTCGATGAAATTACATGTGAATCCACAAGGTACGTTTCCTATGTTACAGTATATCGAAATTTCCCGCTACCTGCCCATTTCACAAGTATCTTTCTATGACACCTACTAGAAATATTTATTGAACGTATTGCTATTCGTGTGTACAATTAACCTTAATAACGACACCAGTCTACATCTAATATACATAACACAAGTTGACAGGAGAGAGGTTCTTACTCAATGCTCCCTAACAAAATTAGTCAAGAATGCTGGTGCACGAACACAAATAAATAAAACCAAATGTTGTGTTCAAATGCATATATAGTAATTGATACGACATTATAATCCTGCAAACCGGGTTACCAACCATGCCAATGTTGGCCGTGAGGCACATATTGACTCACTCAGGGAGAGAAATATTAACCACTTATTCTTGTAGTTACTTCCCTACATGGTGGAAAACCTGGGGAATGTAACCCGGCTTCACAAATCCCGAGTGCAATACGTCAGCACAACAATAATTAGAATTTTATCACATAAACTCAAAATTCCACGTGGACCCTTGCGTTTTTTCGCTACCCCACATTTTAGTCGACAGATAAGCTATTATTGCCTCATGTCTTGTTGCCGCCGCGTTTCAGTTAACAGGTATTCCTACGGCATGCAATTTGACCGATTTTTGCCAAAGCCAAGCTACGATAAGAAATTGTGTCACAACTCAACAGAAGTGACAATTATATTATAACCAATATCGCCAGCCAGCACATGGAATTTTTCACGTAGCTATAATAATTTATCCAATCGTTTAATGTGGTAATATATTGCACTCAGGAATGAGGAAACAGATTAGATTCAAGAGATTAAAAACTGTGGAGCCAAGAAACTGTGAAATTAAATGTTAAATACTTCACGGCAAACACTGACGCATGTCGTAACCCTGTATGCAAGGTTAAGATATCACATCTGAAGAGGTACCAGCCACTAGCTGCTACCTAGTCCTTTTTTACTACAACCATGAGATTCACGAAGCACACGCTATAACGTCAACGTTGCTTACCAGCGTCACTTTTGATCTATCTTCACAAAGATTCTTTAGTCCAATATTATTATTAAAAAAACAAATAATTATTAATAAAATCTACATTATGGCACTGAGATATGACAGACTAAAAACATTAGTCTGAAGGAAATAATAGGAGAGTGCTTACTGTCCAGTAATGGGGTGGCTGCACACCCCAGATGTGAGTTTAGAGGGCGCCGATGCATCCACACCTGCTTGGTTAGTCCTGTGCCTGAGCCAATCAAATGCAACCTGTGGGTCATGTGATGAGTGCAGGCAGGAGGGTTCAGTTGTTAGTCAAACCACAGCTGAAAGCTAGAGGGTTACAAACAAACAAGAAGAATGGTGTTAGTCGTATCTCCACAACCTGCTATTAAAGAACATGATGTGTCTACAATTATTGCACAAAAGCTCTGTTATTATAGAAATATTAACGTTTGGTTAAACAGGAAACGACGGGAGATCTGCTGGCAGTGTATACAGGTCTAACATGTCAGTACATTTACCAGTGATTAACAGGCACAGTAGCCGTGTGAAGCAACGTGCGCCTCGTCTAGCATATAACGCTATTACATGTAAGTAAGGTGAAGTTACGAGCATGACGGTTATTTTGATATCTGGAGGACAGAACAGCAGTGCATGTACTACATATAGCGCCGACGGGAGCTGCGGAGTACACTCGTGTGCATTATGGCGCACGAAAGGCATTATGTGCATTCAGAAAATCAGCAATCAAATATCACTCAATGGTCACTCAAGGGAAACCTCGAAAGTATCCTTTATACACAGGTGTATGTAATATAGAAGTTTTTCGCGGTGTAACTGCAATTCAAGGGAAGCGCCAAGAGCGCATGTTCTACAGAAGTACTCGCTACCAGACGTCTGACTGTATATTGCAGTACTAGCATGGCCGACTAGAGCTAGAATTAACCGCTAACGCAGATGCCTCGCGTTTATTTGATGAAATTTACGAGGCGTTTTAGCACCACAAATTTCAAACTGATCTGATGTAATCGTCAACAACGACTACGGCGAATAGTTCGTGGTTTCATAAGTGGCATCCCACCCACTTGACAACAACGACATCAAGCAATAAACTTCAAATATCCACAAACAAACGCCTACGATACATCCTGACCATATACATCCTGGCCATATACATACCGGGAACGGGTTAAATAACGTTGACCTACGGGAGAGTATACACACAGCAGGATCAGATTCGAACGCGAAAACGCTGGAAACTGGGTTTGATTCACTACAACACACTATTCGTAAACTGCCCACAAACACCACCGGACAAGACCTAAGCTGGAACCATGCCGCAATGAACTATCCCATCTTTAGCACTGCCCAACGCTGCCCAACTTACTGGTTCCAGACTCCTTTTTTATACAAGAATAAAATGAGAAACTGCACTGTCTGAAATAGGAGTGCATGCTCTGATTGATGGAAATCTTCATTATATACGTCAAAATTTTGTGGGGCCAGCAGTTTTAGCAGTGATTTTAGATCCCCTTTTACAAGTTACCCTGCCACAGCCTGACATATTACCTCAGCAACTCAAACCTCATTCATCTACCTTGGTGGCTTTATTAGGGGGACCTAACCACAATCTAACCCAGTAACAGCAACAAAATCACACCAGCCCACCGACAAATCGCCAGTCAACTCATCAGTGATAACCAAACTTGTTTGCTCTAATAGAAATATAGCTTTCTAATCTAAGTCAATAAACATTATTTGCTCCCTTTTGTAAATTAATTCTGTCAAAATTACAGCCTCCTCAATAGGAAGGCAATGACCGCGCGAATAGGCGGCAAGCTATTGTTTCCAGGAAGGATCCCAGTGCTGAGGATTATGACGTGAATCTTATATAACTACGTGTTGTCGCCCACAAATGATTTTGCAACGTGAGTGAACCGCTAAATTTGGTACAGAACTAACTATCATTCACATTTCAACACCACGGTTGTGTTTGCCGTGCAAGACTCGTACAAGCTACACCAGCCCAGAAAAACGTTCGTTTTTGCCGCTGCTTGTATTTGAAAAAAGGTCAACGCAAGACATACATAGGTACTATTGTAAGATCGTTTTCTCCTCTGAATATTTATGTTTGGACAATTCAGGAAGCAACGCACGCTTTGTATCCGCAAGAGATCTACTGTAAACGAGCCATAGGCACAAACATACTTCATATCTTATGTTCGCTTCATATCGGCGATTGTGTGCAGCCAAAATAACAATTAAAGCTCCTATAATTATAAACAGCACACTATCGTTGGTGTTCCGGTATAAACGCCCTGAAATACATCTGCAGGGTGGATGACCATGAACTTAATTCCCCTCCCATTGGGGTGACAAAGGAGAATGAAGAGGTTAGACTGAATTACAACAATATTACTCTCTAGATATCTCTGATGCGAAGTGCTGCTTAACGATGGATGCAGTCAGATGGGCAATGATTATATATATATAATATATAATTATTAATATATAATTATTTAACTATATAAACGTGATCGTTTCTATAATAATCAAATATACAAATAAATGAATAAGTAAATAAATAAATATATATATAAATAAATATATAAATAAATAAATATAAACAACAAACAGAATGATCAAATATAATAATATAAAGCAATAACAAATATAAATAAGTGAGATGAAAACAGTCTCAACAGTCTCGTATATAGTAGTAAATATACACATATAGCTTCAATGATGATTTGTTGGTAAAAAAGTCTTTTTAAAATAATTTATTAACATGCTTGGTTTATAAACAATTAGTATTGTAGAAAATTACACACCACTTGTCAAACGAATGGCCCACCATCATAAACAAGGGGCAATGCACAAAATAGCACGCTATTGCAAACAAGGGGGTGTGGTCGTAAACAAGGGGGTGAACCCATTAATACCACGTGCCGTCGTAAACAGGGAGCCGCGCAAGCCCGTGCGCGCGCGTAAACCCCAGGGGCTGCCTGTTAAAAGCGCACGAAAGCATGCCTGCAAGGTGCAGTTCGTACTTATGGATTCACATCACAAAAACCCGTCGCTGCCAACACATGCGGGCAGGCGCTGACGAGCTGATCTGGTTATAGCCGCGCAGGGAGCCTCGCGTGTGCGTAGGTAGGCAGACAGCCGCCTAACCCTTGTATGGTGTCATGCACCCTGGCAGAGCAACCGTGCCCGCAGCGCAACAGCCGGGTCTAAAACGGCGCGACCCCCTCAGATGAACGCCAGATAAAAAACGATGCGATCTACTTCCACTTTAATGATATATAAATCGATTTGACGCTGGTCTCATCTGGAGCGGGATTTACTCTAGCTCTAACACTATCGCCCCATGCTCCGCCATTACATGTGCCACGCAATGCGGAGCATGGGAGGCGATAGTTCTAGAGTTACTTCTACTCCACTCGTCCTATACGTGGTCAGCGAACCGCTGCTCGCAGTTTATGACTTCATGGTAGTTAGCACCACTTTCGCCCACAAAACCGATTAACAATGAAGTCGACAACAGCTTCGACGCGAGGAAAGAAGTCAGCGGGCGACATCGACGCACCGAGGAATGTTGTCACGACATTTAATATGAAACGGAGATATCACGCGGCGCAGCGGCCATCTTTGCATCGGCTTCTCGAATACCTGTTCCCTGTCGACGGAATGTTTTCGTAACGCTGTCAGCGTCAACGCAATCACCGACTGATCGTCAGAGACCTCATTAATATTCGCACAGGAAACGCAACACTAATTAGGTATAGGGAGACGATGACGGCGACTAAATCGCTCCACAACCGATCTACAGTTGGACCTACTGAACATACGCCAATGGATTCATGATCAGAGATGAATGTGCGGCGACGCGTCCATCGCATCCACGCCTTCGCGTCAGCATGCAGTGGTGAAAGAGCGAACGTAATTTTTAGAAAATTCGTATCAAATTAGAACAGTCATTAATATGGTGCGAGCAAACCAACAGTCACTGAACTGCAATGAGAGAAAAAGGCAACATACATGGTTCCTTAAGAATAATATCTCGCAGAGAAATCAATTAAATTTGCACGCTTTAAACGTTGCAATATAATGAACCTTCATACTGGTAGAAAGTAATGGATGTCTGGCCTTACAGAAACTTTCTTAAAAAAAGTGTCTAACACGGCCTAAACGCGTACACGCACACACAAACACATGTTCTCCCACTCCCTCTCGCTAAAGGTAGTAAGATATTACAATCTTCGTGTTACCCCATTATGCACACTTAATGTCTACCTATCTTCTAACACTGGACCTGGATCACAACAGCTCCTCTGTAGACTTTGCCACTGTATTAAACACGCACAGACGCACACACGCATTCTGTAGTAGACCTTGCAGACACACGCGTGCGCATACGTATCTACATGTTGTTGCCTTTCCTCGCCTCTGCCACACGCTCGCGGAAGAAGACGCATAGAAGGTATTAGCTGCAACTAACCTGGATCATTGCATGGAGACCTGCCTTGGGTACGGGTGGTCTCTCATGCCCGCTAGGTGGCGCCTCTGCTTCGCTATTGCACCTGCGTGAGAGCAACAGTTGTTAGTACAGTGAAAGCAAGGCGTGAACCAGGCATGATTGTGGTGGCGACAGACAGAAGCACTACTCAAGCCGTGGCGTATGTGGAGGGAGGAGTGTGTGCGGGGCTGCCAACACTTTCAAACAGACTGACAGTGGGACTTTCGCCCAAT
This sequence comes from Priapulus caudatus, assembly GCF_000485595.1. NCBI lineage: Eukaryota > Metazoa > Priapulida > Priapulimorpha > Priapulimorphida > Priapulidae > Priapulus > Priapulus caudatus. The sequence continues at coordinate 187,580 of NW_014577063.1, read as the reverse complement.
CGAATCATCGAATGCGGCCGACCGCCATTATCGAACGTCTCGAGGTGGCGTGTGAACAGTGTTAGAACAAAATTAGGCTTAAGAAAAAATAAATTGAATTGAAAAACTTAAAGAGGTCACCTGTACCTCGTCAGCACACCCATCGATACGTCATCGCATGGCAGAATCGCTAGATCAGATAAACTTTTCGAAAACTGTTCGTCTTGACATACGTAAACCTACCCCGGCAATTTGACACCCGCTGCTGGCTGCCGACTATGTGGTTAGTCACAGTGACACGGTCAAGAGGAGGAAACACAAGCGGTTGCGCCATAGGTAGCATTTTCAGTGTTAAAACTACTGGCGATGTAGTAGAGAATAATGACGGCGGATTTAAAACTACAAAAACACCTGAAACTGAACAGCTACTTACATGGTTTCTCAAAAACTCGCTAAGTAACTCAAGTTACTCAATTAACTACAGCTTACCAGCTGCAACCTACAATCAACATTCTATGTGATCTTTACGTCACAATTTCAGGGCTAGTGTCAATATCTTTAACATTTCGAATTTACGAGATGGTTTTTGCAAGTTTCCCCACGAGCATGTCAACGATGGTTTGCCAAAAATTGTCTGATATATACAGTATATATTGCTATATTATGAGATGAATCTCCCAGTATTGCTACACTTCAAAGTCGAATAAGCATTTAGGCGTATTATTCTGGCGTTTTTATTCCTAATTGCTGTTATTATTTTCACCTAAAAACATGCGCATGCTTAATCAACGCCCCCCTCCCCCCATACACGCCGGGAAACTAATACACTTCTCTAAATTTATCAAGCATAATTTCTTGTGGGATTTACATACGCATCGCACACCACTACTAGTTCCAAGAAATGGTCTTTGCTAGGGTTAGGAGACCACGTGCGTGTGCGTGTGCGTATGTTACGTGTGTGTGTGTGTGTGTGGGCGTGTGCGTGTGTATATATTGACGTTAGTCACACAGCCTGGTCGGGTTAACCACTACATCATCTCACATGTTACATCGAATGCGTCAAGATTTCTGCCATTGCATGTAATCACCTTTAGCTGCTTTCTGTTAATTTTCTGCGATGGCCCTCCTTTCCCTGTAGCGCCCCTCGTCATTGGTACTTTTACCAACAACTCCACTTCGAAACCTATTTTCAAGTAGCTCTCCTCCACATTTGCGCGTTTGAAAAATTCTCGTTCTCGTTATAACCGATCTAACCAAGCCGCTAATTTTTGCCTGCCGCCTCTCCCGACTGAGCTCCTAGCTAATTGTCAGCAGATGCCAGTGAATCTCGACTAATCAGGGCCGAAATGCAATTAGGAATTTTCGACATCAGCGTCGGAGCGGGGTGGCGTAGCCTGGCTTAGCCGACGAATTCGCGGCTGACAAGCGGAACGAGTGATGGCCGCGATCGCAGCATGCGCCGCGTATGCTGCCGCCGCACCGCGGAAAAAACGCCACCTAGTGGTGTCGACTTACACTCAAACGGGTTCACTGTTGCAGTCGGCTGCGCCACGCGTGAAAACGCACGCGGCACGCCCATCGCTTAATCGAATGTATGCTTGATGTGATGTTAGGCACGCCGATCGCAAACGTTAATTCGATAGATGTTCGGGCGCGCGATGAGAAGCGGGAAGAGCGAGGAACGGCTGGGTTCCCTCTCTCCCGCCAGCGCGAATGTGAATGCTCTCCTCATTACCCACCCCCTCATTATACCGCCATCTGGAGGAGGAGGCGAGGAAGAGGAGGAAGGGAAGAGGGGGGGGGAGGGGACGCTGACCGCTAATTTCTCATGTAGGGCAAGGCCGATCGATCTAGAAGAGGTACATTCTGGCGCTCCTCTATTTTCGGTAGCATTCAAATTGAGTGCAGATGCGGCAGCGGCGCGGCGTGCCTAACTCAAGCGGAGGCTGCATTAGATAGCTTGTCTACACGCGTGTGCGAGCGCTGCACACAAATTTTGTCAGCTGCGGACAGTTTCCCATCGTTAAATAACATATGCCGGTCACCACGGCCGTGTCAGCAGGAATGCGAACGTGGCGTAGGTTCCAGTGGCACTGACATGTTCCGCTGCAGCGTGATGATGAGTGGAGCTTCTCAACATGGCTGCTGGCATTTATCCTATCACGAATCTGCCAAGCTGCTGTCGCTGCTGCTGTTGCTGCTGTTGCTGCTGTTGTTGCTGCTGCTGTTGCTGCTGCTGTTGCTGCTGCTGCTGCTGCTGTTGCTGCTGCTGCTGCTGCTGTTGCTGCTGCTGCTGCTGTTGCTGTTGCTGTTGTTGTTGTTGTTGTTGTTGTTGTTGTTGTTGTTGTTGTTGTTGTTACTACTGCTGCTGCTATGATTAGTACTACTCTTGTCGTTCTAGCTTGCTACTGTTGCTCCTAAAACTATAGAACTAATGTAACATGTGTTTTGCACGTGTTACATGAAGTAGTCAGCGAGGCTATAGACTAGGGTTGTTTGGTGACCAGTTAGTCTGCGTAGACGCAGCGTCGCGCATATTGGGCGCATGTGTGTGGGGGCATATGTCGCGCGATACACTACTCATACTGCGACTACAACGTCTACTAGAATCTACCCGACATTCCCATGTGCTGTTGCTGCTGACTGACGCACTCGTGCAGTAAAATGCCACAGCAGTAAAAAAGCAACGGAATCAATGACATGATGTTAAACCAGCGAACGAAGAATTGGGGTGGCAGTTGGGTTGTGAAAAAGGCTTATCAACATTCTTTGGAAAAGATCTAGCAAATCCCCTACTAACAGATCCCTTACTGTATGTTACTGTAGGAAAATAGGTCAATCTTTGTATTCTGGCACAACAACTAAATGATCTAGGACCTTGGCCTCAAATATTTAAAAAAGGAAAATACAATAAATGTAATGAGTGCATGGAAGCCATGTAACGATAATGTAAATGTATGTGGATACAGGCAAAAACCGATCATTAGTATTAATACCTTTTAGGGCTGAGGAAGGTAATGGTGCTTAATTCCCAAAAAATACCCATTAATTCGTGTCTAACTTGTTATTAGCGCTAATTAATATACATTACTGGAGTTTAACCTAAATATGGCTCATTGTCATGCAGTCAGTACACAGCAGACTACAGAAAGATTTCTTCCGACTAGAATACTCTAGCAAAGAATACGAGCATGATGGAAATGCTTTCTGTGCATTCTTGCACGATTACGATTCTATAAGTAGCCAGCGGCAGAATCATCGTTCAGAAATTTTAAATGGAAACTTGACAGTAGGAAAACAACATTATCTATTCTACAATCATCTATTTGCTGATCAGGAATCTGGATACATGTGCAGCTAAGAGCATGAGTGCAGCGCTCCGAGTTGTCAGAAATAATCGGGCAATCTATAGTAATGACAGTATTAATTGTATAACAGGTGAAAGACGGTCAGTATTGGAAAGCATGTAAATGAAGCACTGGAAAACATGTTGACAGCATTTTATAACATAGTAAAGAATAAATTGTATAACAGGTAGAGACATCTTTTTGTACCAGGGAAGACACAGTAGTGTGCAGTGTGCGTGCGCAGTGTGCGTGCACGTGCGTGCGCTTGTGCGTGTGCGCGTGTTGAGTATGTCACTCTATCACGTCTACAAGACACTCACACTATCAATATTCATCGCACGAGCAACCGATGAGTGCTTACATGAATAGCACCGCCCGTCATTAAACAACGAACCACGCCCACAGCTAAACAGGTGGAGAACTATGCGTATATATAGTGCCAGGTGCTGCCGCATCACAAGGTAAGCACCGTGTTATAAAGCTGGGGAGCTGAGAAGCAGTCATTCTTCCACACACACACGCACGCACGCACGCACGCACGCACGCACGCACGCACACGCACACGCACACGCACACGCACACACACGCACACGCACACATAGAGACTCTGCTGCATTGCCGAGAGCCGCCGGCGCTCATAATATTTTGCTGAAAGTCTCGACTAACACGGTCATTAGCGTGAGCTAGGCCAATATATAACATTGTTAAATGCTGACATGACACTTGATTACGTAAACATGGACTTCTCTTTCCAACTTGATGGACACACTTAATCACACTCGTATTGAAATAGAAAAAAAAACACTGCTTAAAATTATTCACCTCGAGTTTCAGGAACTCATCTATCGTGTTAAGCGTGACCTGACTGTACTCTCAATACTTCCCCATACTAGCTGATGAGATAGCAAACCACACGATACACCAGTGATGATGTGAAATTGAAATTCAAAACAAGTCTGGCAACAGAACTGCAGGCATGACAGATCGGCGGATAAACGCCGCTTCAAGACTGTCCGTCCTTGCACCTACCTAGAGTGACAGCGTTCTGGTCGAGCGTGTGGTAGCCCTCAAGCAGGTTGGTGGGGGTCTGCGTCAGGTAGGGGTGGTAGTCAAACGGGTAGACAAACTGCGGCAAGCCGGTCGACGTGTCGACGGGAGAGATGAGCGGAGGCGGCATCCCCGACATGCCGCCGTGAGCAATCAGATGAGTACCGGCTGCGGCGCCACCTGGCGTCAGCTGGGGACGAGGCTGCAGGATTAGTGGCGCCCCCACTTGGCCGGACGAGCGCATCTGTTGAGATTGCATGGCGACGTTGTGTGGCGACATCAGCCTCGGCGTTTCTGTTACAAGCGAAGAAATCACGTGTTTAATCGCATGCCTGGATGAGCATGATTAAAATCAAAATTATCCAGTTTTAACAGATGGACATCTGTTATGATGTACTACTGATATTATTAGTTAGTACATTGTGAAAACGAATAAACAAATTCAGGCGTGGGCTCTTCATTTAATTTCGAATCCTATTAAAACCCACAACAAATGATCACTCAATGATGACTGATAACACTGGAATGAAGTGAAGCTTATGTGTCTATGACACACAATTGACGATCACATCAAGGGTAACTGGACATGCAAATGCATTATTAACTCAGTGTTCACAGAGCAGATGAATGAATCTGTTAAAAGATAGTTATCACTGTACTGCTGGCGCTTACACCCTAGCTTATACATCGTAGTGAAAATATTAAATCAAATGTTAGCAACAGTTTGTAGTATGCTGGGATCTAGGAAAATCCGCTTCCTGAAGATTTCTCTCTTTTCTCCTGTTGAAATGATAACTGTGGTATTTTTCGAATGTTTCTGACAGCTATTAGTCAGCCAAGATGTCATTAGCTAACTAATCTCAATATCTGATATTATGAAAGTCCTGCTTATGGACTAAAGCTATATACAGCTGGAATATAATACAGATAAACGGCTATATGTTACATAACATGTGCTTAGAGTACAGTCAAGCAAAAAACAATGAAAAGGTTTCCCAACCATAATAAAATAGCTTAATCACTGCGCAATGTGGCATATAACCTCATCCGCTCGTATAGCAGATGAGAGACACCTGGCATTAATCCTAGGCTACATGGCTACATGTATATACCTAGAGTATTAAATGCACCGCCTTAAAGGCACTCACTACGAAGTCAATGACATAAATACATGAAATAAAAATATCCGGACCAGCTTTACCTTTTTTTTCAATTTTGGTAATAATTTTTGTGAAACTGTAACCGTATGCATCCAATAGAGATACGGACTTTATTAACCGCAACCATCACAGCAAACGCCATGACCATGTCACATAAATTCAAATCTGGGTTTCATTTCCTTTACCATGGGCATATAGACATTACCCACGCATGGTATAACAGCTTCGCTCACAGAGATACTGAATCACATGGATGCCACTGACGCTAGTCATGCAGCCATTACAAATAGCACGTGAATATCTGACATGGCGACCACAGCTAGCCTCCCACCACTCAGTAAATTTAATATGGACTGTCATCATGGATTGCTCTTTATTGTTGTTGCTGCTGCTGCTGCTGCTGCTGCTGCTGCTGCTGCTGCATGTGTTCTTGTGATTTGATTGTTTGTTTTTCGCTTCTGGGCAGCACGCCTTCGCAAGCACACTTGGGTGTTTGAGAGACGAGGAAGACGCACGCGTGCGTGGCTCACCCATCAGGTAGGTTCCACCAAGGAGATGGCTGGCGTCGGACGGGCCGAACTCTCGCGGCTGCATCTGCTGCATGCCAGCGAGCTGCTGCATCTGTGAGTGCTGCCGCTTGAGGCTGTTCTCGTCGCGGTAGGTGCCGTTCAGCATAGCCAGCTCGATCAGCTGGCTCTTCTTGAGGTCGTCCTCACCATCAGCCTACAGAGAAAAACACGCGCATGAACGACGAGTATGGTTATTGGCCGTCGTATTCAGAAATACTCATTTTACTGCAGTTGGAATAATTTAACCGTGGTAAAATTATTGGCCCTTTGCCCAATCAGAGCTGGTGTTACACAGAATTCAACCGCAGACAAAATATTTCAACCACGGTTAAATTATTGGCTTTTGATGCAATCAGAGACCTTGTTACACATGATTTAACTGCGGTAAAAATAATTCAACCTTGGTAAAAATAATTATTTCTGAGTACGATGGCCAACCAAAAACGAGTGTCAAACAGCTCCAGCTTGTCTGCATGCTCTGCTACGCTACTGCTGCGATTGCGTAAGACGCAGGATCCACATCAATGTATATACATGATGTAATGGACCGGGAGGCGAGACTAATTACTAGAAAAAGCACCAGCCTGCAGCTTGCAAACTGCATAAAGTTTTTGTGCGATTTTCTATGTTTTAAACTGGCCCATTTTCGTCCGCAGATATATTTGTTAGACTTCGAAGGCATTTAACGACTGCATGACTTAAAAAAGGTTGGTTATTCTATTAATAATGTCGGCCGTATACAAAAAATGAGTTTGCCACCATTGACACATGCATGCAAGGCACTTTTTAAACACATGTGCTGGTGACTATAAACACTCACTCCATTACTGGTTAAGCCACCTTCACCTGATGATATTAAATAGGTCATTTAAAAAGAACAAATAAATGTGCCACCTATAAATGCGAGTTCATTTTCTAAGTGTCCTTCACTGTAGATGTTTACACGGTCAATTTAAGGTGAACAGCCATTGTATCTTCTATAGTATCATCACATTCTCACATTCTCAGAATCCATATTAGTTCTGCAACAATGGCGTCCCGATCTGTGCCTGCCAGGGTAGCCATCTTTGGAAGTAAGCCAGGAATTCGCTTAATTACCAACTGATAAGATATAGACGTCGTTATACTGTCACCAAGAGTAGATAATGTAACATATGTTATATTATCTACTCTTGCTGTCACGCATTCAAAATATAAACGTTTTATTACGGCGCTGCATGGACATCACGATGCAAGGCATATACCGGTGACCATTACATAAAAAATCACAACAGCGTTCGTTGTAATTAACTGCTATTTCAAGATGCTTCTCACTCTCTCAATTATGAAGAATGATTTTAGTTTTCACTGGCTTTTCAAGAAAGCACGCCAATGTGCGACAATATGCAGTGAGCCGCACTTCTGCCGCTGCCGCTGACAGACAGGACCATTTAACGAGAACAAAAATCGCAAGAAGCGGCCCGCAAAGTCTTTTCAGACGACTGCGTGCTAGCTATACAGCCCCGGGGCTGAGTCGCGGGATGCTCACGTGAAAGGATGAGCAGAAACTCATTTCACGCTACGCGGCGCGGCCAGTATTTTGTACGCGACCCACATAGCTGATTTTCTTGCTGCAGTGCACCGAGAAGGTCGCGGCGAAGGAAGGCCGGAGTAAGATGCGCGCGCCCGCCGCCCGGGGTGTTTGCTACCAGCGCGCGGACGTCTGGGTGGATTTCCGCGATGCATTACGGTCAAACGCGTCGCGCGCATTTAAGCACGAGAATCCGCAAGCTCCTTGTCTGTTTTGCATGTTTAATTTTTGCAAATATTAGCACGTAAACATGTGTGAAGAAAGTATGCTGACAGATATACACGCGTAAGCGTAATGCAATGGAAAAGGGGCCGACCATAACACAGTGAGGACCGATTAGTACAGCCTTCTCAGTAGGAGGAGAGAATTGTACCATGCTTCTTCTAGGATATGATCAGATATGATGTAGTACGGGTACATTTTCCTATACTTCACATAAATGTAACACAATAAAACTCGCAGACTTGGCACCCAATTTTCAGCCTGCCGTGCAGTTAGCATGCGATCGTAAATCAATTGTATTTCAAAATTTTTAGATAAGGCACGAGTTCCTGCAATCGACTTGCTTTACCTGAACCCAAATGACCCGGATGACCCAAATGAATCGGATTCAAAAGAGACCCTTTTCCCTGGGTCACAGGTCTCCCAGACCAACTAACAGCCTAACAGACACCCACCTCAACGCACACGCACGCACATATTTTTAACATGACTGCACACATTATAAGCTGGTATATATGGTAATGACAACATGGAGTCAGGATGCAGAGAGATAATACCAATGGAACAGCACAGAGCAACGCGGCAAAGAGACCAGTACGTCAGAGGAAAGCATGGGATAATGGTACAGAGCGCGCACGTGGGTGTAGAGTGTACGGCAGGTAGTGCGTGAGAGAGGCGTGATATACTTACAGAGGGCACGAGCAGCTTCTTGATGCACACCATTGCTCTCTGCAGTTTGATCTTTGAGCGTTCTTCGGTGTCCTCGCATGTGATGAGAACGTGAAGATCCTCACTGAGGTGCTCCCAGTTCGCCTTGCCCCTATTCGCTTCCTCCTACAGGTAGACAGACAGAGAGAGGGAGTTGAAAGGGAGACATGCAGCCATTAATCATGCAGACTGCGAAAAACAGCCAATACATCTTGATACATCTCACGGGCTGTTGAAACTGCCTTGTCGTCTCGTGTCTTGACACCCCCGACACACACTTGAGACAGTGATACGCCTTGATACATCACACGTACATGCTATATAACGCTCCTTACATCCTACCTCACTTTACTTAACTTGGAACATCCAATACATCATGATCCATCACCACTGCACATTGTTATGCACATATTAAGCAAATGAAAGGAAACTACGTTTCATTACATGCACGCACACTTGAAATTGCCACTACATTCCGATACATTCCACACAATATTTGAACGGCTGATATATCATATTACATCCAACGCACGTGCATCTCGTTACATTCTACACACCCTTAGAACGGCCGCCAGCCACTACATTTTATTATATTCTACACAATATTAGAACAGCCAATACATCCTGGTACATCAAGCAACTGCTACATATCGCATCTGATGCATCCCGATGAACTCACTCCCGCCCCACGCTAAATGCACATAAGCGTCTGCCTCAGACCGATTAATGATAATTCTATTATTACACGTGCGTTTCAAAACAAACGAGTGAGATATCATCAAGAGCTAATAGTATCTTTCACTATTATCATTAGGAGCTCATAATAGAGGTATTATTATCCTACTATCGCACTCTGCGTCATCACTCCTGACAGCCCAGTAAGACGCTAAAAATAATTGTTTAACGAAGTATTTCAAGATTAATTTATTTCTGGAACGACTTTTGACCAACGATGGCCCCCTGCCTCCTGCTACTAGCAGAATCCATTAGGCAGCAAAATAACTCAAGGCTACTGATTTTCCTTCACAGTGAGGGACGACTACGACACAGCTGCGTGCGTATCTGTGTTTTCCTCTAATCGAACCCACACCCTACTTCACGGAGTGTTTATACTTCCTTTTGTAAACCCCATACCCTGCCACACTCCAAGTCCCTACCCTTCTCTTATCTCTCATCAGCTTGCTTATCTTGTCGCACTGTCTACCGTTTCTTCTTCCCTGTCAACCCATACCCTGCCACACTGCCTACCCCTTTCTTCTCTTTTACTAACCGTTTATCCTGCCACAATACCTACCACCTTTCTCTTGCAACACCATACCCTGCCATATTGCCTATACCGCCTTTTTCTTCCCTGTCAACCTTATAGCCTGCAACACTGCCTACTCCCTTTCTTTTCCCTTGTAAACCACATACCCCGCCACACCATCTACCCTTTTATTCTCTGTTATCAACCCTCATCCTGCCCTTTCTTTTCCCTTGTCAACCCTCTACCCTGACACACTTCCTACACCTTTCTTCTCCATTACCGTCCCTCCTACCCTGACGCACTGCCTACCTTTTTCTTGTCTCGCATCGAGCCTTTGCCGCGCACCATGATCTTGCAGCCCGTGTCCTGCTCGAGCTGCTTCGCCGTCATGCCGCGCGGACCCAGAATCCTGCCCACGAAGTTGAACTGCAAACAAGCAGCAGTGCGAGGGCGAACATAAACAACGTGCCAGCAACCAGATACGCCGCCGAGCGGCTTACGAATCGACAACGTTTACGTTTACACTTCTAACTCGCAACAATTCCTTTAAACAAACCAAAGCTACCGGCGAAGGTATCAACACGCGTGTCTGTTGAATAGTAAACGTTTCCCCCACAAATGCAAAGCTTACATGTAATTATTTTACAACGAGATTTGAATCCCAAATAAATAAAGTAAATAAAATCAAGTCGAACACAATTGATCACCTGTCAGATTAAAACTCGTTACTTGATGACATTTTCATATAAAAACCACACAAAACTCCTAAATCATTAGGAAATAGCCAAATACGCAAGGAAAAGGAAAGGTTGCAATTCAGCCTTATACTGTACACGCAAAAATAACGTATATTCACCTACAATTGGTAATTGTAGTAAATAAATTGTGTGGCTTTTGTACAACACAATAATTGTCATTTGGATCATTACAACACAACACAACACAGCAGAACTTACATTACATATAAACCTTCTGTTAGGAAAAGCAAACAAAAAAGATCCGTGTCAACGGGTGTTTCTATACACCTCTCCAAAGCTATTATTTCCAAACAATCACAGATTTTGTCAAGTAGTGCTATTAGTTTATAGTGGATTTTGTAGTAGATCACGAACGCTTTACGAGCATAACTGAGCCTTATGAAAAGCACTGTTGTTGTCTGCAAAGATGAAATAGATAGCGTTTATATAACAGCCACCTGATTATAACCCATACATTCAGCCCATACACGCACTCACACATGCCTGAGTGAATCACCAAAAGAATATCAATTATCGATCATTACCACGCTCTCTCACACGCACGCACATACGCACGTACGCACACATACATGTAGTGTACCACATGCATATAAATATGAGTTTGGTAATAAGAGCGCATGCTTCCTGAGTTTACATGTAACTCATGGCGCCCTGGGCTTACCTGTAACTTACGGCCATACAGTGTGCCACACCACACTCTATTCCTGAGGCAGCATAGAAACGCATAGAACAGCAATCAATAACTGTCCAATAAACCCCACAATCCCCCCTTGAATCGTCGATCTTGTTTCGAACGCGGCTGAACCAAATACGGAACAGCCAAGCGATATTTAAATGAATTTATTGCGCCACAGACGGGCAGGGGCCGTTGATGGTGTGGATGGGGGACACAACGGAAAGACGGAGCACAAAACACGTTGGTGAGCTGATGCGGCGAGAGAAGGGCACATATGGGAGAAATGACATAACGAGAGGGGACACATGGAGCTATTTACCATGTGGACGGAAGGGAGACACATGGATAAACTACGTGGGAAGGTAGACACATGGGAAATGTAGAGACGGCGACAATATTGAAGGGGTCATATAGTATGACGAGACACACGCAAGAGAACAGATGGTGTGAGATGTAAGTCTCGGATTAGGCAACTTATTACAGCGGAGGACACCTATATCTGGAGCAATGTGTGAGAAACATTAGGGGAAGCGGAATAGGAATCTACTGGGTACGCTAACTGGTCAGGCTTCGGGAAGGACCAGCGGGAATATACGCGGCGTGGATGCCAGGAACCACACAGAAAGTCTGTGGCTTCAAAAACAAACAGTGCAGAAACATGTATGCGATATCGGTAGCTGTTCACATATACGTGGGCGCATAGATAAGTAAACAACCACACCCGAGTGCTGCGAATGCACGTCTTAGCAAAGGTTATGGTGATGCAACTTTCTGGCTATAATATATATATATATATATATATATATATACCTACAATTTATAAAACAATACTTTGATGCTACAATTTATTGCAGAAACCTCCAAGTTCCCTTCCAGCATGTATACACCCATACGCACGCATGCGCACGCGTACAATCCAACACTCGTACGCACATCGAGCACATACGCTCAACGAACACACACGCACGCTCAACGAACACACACGCACGCATGCACGCACATACTGCAGGCTTACATCAGGAAATTCCTTGACAGGCACGTAGACCTTCTCGGAGGCTGTGACCACCGGTCCCGTGGCCTCGGGTAGATTAAGCGGCTCATCCTTCACTCCGTTCAAGTGGAAGAGACTCAGTCTAACCTTGTTTATCTCTGCAACACAACACGGCCATGATTATAGGCTACTACTACCCAGAACGATTCTTCTCCGCAGAACGGTCAACATAGATGTTACCAAGATGTTACTCTAACCATGCAGCCCCTTTCTCTGGGTGATGGGATGCTGAACCAATGGCTGCACAGGTGGAGCTAATGATGAAGAAACTTTTATAAACCGCGATATCGCAAACAACTGATCGCATCTCCATGCGCGGCGGCGCGTGACTACGCAAATAATAGATGGTATAATTATTGGCTGTTTTCATACGTTCCAAGATTACGACAGCGTTTATAAGCTGCGACATTTCATACAAATTACGCGCTGCTCAGGCACATTTCATACAAATTACGCGCTGCTCAGGCATCGTGGTTTTAATACAGCCTCGTGGGTACAGTACGGCAGAAATAATACATAATTCTTTGCTGAGTGAGTGAGTGAAAACATATTATATTGGTAGGAATCAGGAATGGCACGCGCCTCGGCTATATACTCTCCACGAACCAGGAATTACTCGAGCTAGTGTGTCAGTATGTGTTGGCCCTTTAATCCCCCCACCACCACCCTTGGGAAGAAGAGGACTGTTGCCCTGCTGGTGTAGTAGATGGGTTTGATCAGCATGTGCTGAGCCTGCTTGATAACCAACACACCCACTTCGCACGCGACCAGCCTGTCTGCCACTCACATTGCAACTTCAAACAAGAAACCGAGGCGTCGGCATGCATTGCACCGCAGTGAACCAATCCCCGTAGCATACGTGCCCTTTTCGTATCAACTGACTCGACCCGCGAGCATCGTTTTATTCGAATACGTTCGCAACTTCGCACCACATGAACTTGGACCGTTTCAATCATAAAATTATTGTAGATTAACATAAATTGTACTTACTACCAAAGTGTTTAGCTATCCTCTATCGACTAATGATTCTACGTAAATGCTGTTCAAATGCTCCCCTGTACTACACAGTCTCACAGCACGCAAGCCACTGGGCACAAATTCTCAGAAAGATAGAGCGACAAGAAAGACAAATAGTTTTTATTTACTCTCATTTTATTATTGAAACCGTCCCAGCGCCTGTAGTCCACACGTTCCATGCGCGGGTCTGGACGGGTAGGAACTACATTTGGACTCCATGAAGACACACACACACACACACGCTCTCTCTCTCTCTCTTCATGGACTCATGAACATATAACAGGACACCTAGCATTGGTCAACACTACCAGGCTATAACCTACGATGCTTGTATATGGGGGAACTCTAGGCTAACCTAGGGTCCAGGCTAACCTAGTCTACATGCTCTCAGAGCCTGCAGCAGAGATCTGCAGCTCATTAGTCACTTGTCGTCTGTTTCTCGCGCCGCGGTGAGAGGAATGCAGCGGGCGTCTGGTGTGTTTTTCATTTAGCCGCAGGCTCCCAAGGCGGCTATCAGTATCAGCTATCGTATTTCGAGCCAAACACGGGTACAGTAACACCGGCACACATGCGTGCTGGCTACGGTCACTTTACCTGTTAGCTCTAGGACTATAGCCCGCGTACAGTTGCCGCAACTGTACGCGGGCTATAGTCCTAGAGCTACTCTAGCCTGTGGCTGAACGAAGGGCTATAGTTCTAGAGCTATTACCTGTTAACCCAAACTTGTACTTTCAAAATGTAAACCATAATTCTGAAAATGTGACCAACATTTTCGCCCTACCCTTCAAACATCGCGACTGCCTGACGCTCTAAAGTGTTGACTAAATATATTTGCACTACATTTGGTAATTGCAAGAACCTATAGATTAATGGGAATTAGTATTATAAAAATATTTGATTAAATGGCCCATCTTTGTTATTATACATCATAACCTTACACATATATTGATAAATTTTTTTATTATACATAGATGCATTATATTACCCCTACGAATATTTTGAACGTTTGTTATCTGACTAGCCTGGTGTTTATTTGCACGTGTCTTGCAGAATACAGTCGAAACATCGATCACTATAAATGTAATAGAATGTCTAACAGTCACCTATTTCAGTCCTACACCGAACACGTATTTGACATTTGTTCACAAACAGTAAATTAGGAATAGGAGATTTCTATTCAAACGCCCTATACTGTATAATCCCGAAAGCTACCAAGTACACTGTACACGCATTCCACGTACTTCCACGCAATACCCTTCCCTTGTCAGTAAGCAACGAGAATCACCGCCGAGTTTATGGAACTCGAATCCTTCGCCGCGGACCGTAACACTTCACAGACGCGCGTAAAAACTGGTTCCAATTACCAGTGCCAGCGTCCCATTACAAAACACAGCCGCCAATACTCATCCCAGAGGCTGCGGGATGCGATGGGGTAGGCTGATGTGATGGGTTAGCCCGCTGTTACTACGGTATTGATGGTCTCGTGCCCCTGACACACACTGCGAGTCAGCAATAACATACTACACAGAGATGAGTGGATCGTCGCAAAAGTGTGAAAACCTCTACGCGGTACAAAACGCCACAAGCGTCCGACCGCAGAAAAACCGAACAGCGACGATGCCCTCCTCCCCATCCGTCACCTCCGGCGCCTACACTTTCTCCTCCTCCTCCTCCTCCTCCTCCTCCTCCTCTTCCTCCTCCTCTTCTTCTTCTTCTTCTTCTTCTTCTTCTTCCTACTCCTCCTTTTCTTCCATCACAGCCTTTTCATCATCCTCCTCCTCCTCCGACATTTTGCCCTCGTCCTTCTCCTTTCCCTCCTCCCCCTCCTCCACCTCCTCCACCTCTTCCTCCTCGTCCTCCTCCTCCGCCACCATCACCTCCTCCAACAACACCTCTTCTGACACCAACGAAGTACGATGGCGGCAACATGCGGCGCTTCGCCGTGTTTATAAACATAGCGTGAGAATTAACGCAGCAGCATTACGGCAGCCAAAAGTCTCCCGTAAACATTGCGCCGCGCCGCTCATTTATAAAAGCAATCAGGTTATGCGCGACTCGACTCAACTGGCTTCATTAGCGAGGATTCCTTCTCGGTTTCACGCTTGTCTAAATACGGTGGCATGTACAGTGGTGGCAAGAGGTCGCCGGTAAATAGACATGCAAATTACTGACATTGGCCGTGCATATCAAGATAACTCGCATACCTCATCTCTTCTGGTTATATACACTCGCCAAAAATTTATTTAGATTCTTATACTAATAACTAAGTTTCATTGGCCGTCATAATACTACGTCAGACTGCCCCCCACCTAATTACAAATTAAGCATTCTACTAAAACAATATGGTTCTTTGTGAAAAACAGTCAAATTTCTGTAAATACAAAATGTCCTCGTGATTTTATCCCCTGACAAATCAAGGGAAATGAGAAAGTTAATCTGATTTTACTAAAGATATATATATATATATATATACATATATATATATATATATAATCGACACGGATCGTCTAAATATAGTGTGATCGATGGGTGCAAAGATAATTATTAGGAAATCCGCGCCACGACAGTGTTTGTATACACGTGTAAACAGCGCCAGTCTTTCAGCGCATGTCGTAATTTTACACCCGGCAGGGGCTAGCTCCGCGTGCTCTCTCATATAGGAAGCACTATTATAGTTCGAGGTGATGATGTCATGCAGCGCGCAGACGACGGAGAGGCTGGGCAGCGGTGTGACGCTGCCGCCGCTATATATACAGACAGGCGCGCGAACATGTGATGACCAGATGATAGCAGGTCTCGTTCATGCGCGCATGTCAACCAGCCTCCACGCACGAATGTTGTCGGATGGTTTTTCTTAGACAAAGCTTACGACGGAGAGTGCTTTTGATCGCCAGGCTTGTTATCAAGTTTACCCTAGGCAAATTAAGAAGCTCGCTGGGAAATGTGGGGAATGCACTCTAAGCAATCTCTCTCTTTGTGGAATAATGTAATAGAAACAGGCCATTACATGGGAAGCAACAAAGCTTTATATAGCAGAATTTCGCAGCGTGGTTCGCCGTGATATGTCGGCAGACTTGAGTGGGGTGTTGTGCCACATGTTATGGATGATCAAAGCTCTGGGAAATACTACATGTCTGATATCAAGAGTGCATAATAGAGATCTCTATTATGCACTCTTGCTGATATGTAGTCTTCTCACCCTACCACATTGCACAAATTTCATTCAATTTCAAATTTTCGGCTGTTCAACATTTTTGGTAGAAGCCTCTTTACTGTACTGGCCAATTTCCGCTATCACGCAGAGAAATTTAAATTCAAGCCTATAATATACTAGATATGGCTGACAAAGTAAACCGCAATGTATGGTTAATAATGAATTTCAGTTGTGAAATACTGCATAAAACTGTGTTATTATTCATCTTGCTGTTGGATAATAAACTCAATCAACTAATACACTAGCTTGCTTCCCGTTTCAGATGAAATTTCCCAAGAAATACAGTAGCCAACAATCGGTTCTCATTAAATTCGTTAGCAGCCTTCTTGGTTTCAGTCCGTATCAAAGTTCAAAATAATGGCAGCTATTCCGTTAGCAAACAAACAGTTCGATTTACACACGGATTAGTATAAATGACAACTAATCCGGTAGACTACCGCGTACTGTCCGTTTTTGACAAAGATAAATTATTATTAATGATTATATATCAGTCCTGCAAACTCAGTAATAACCTTACTTTGGTTCAGCTAAACCCTGACGACTGTTAGATAAACATAAAACTGGTTACTCGTTATCAAGCATGCTGATCTAGAAAATAACATGAATGCAGTCACTGAGCCACGGGCACTGAATAACAAAATATAGTAAGAATACAATAGATAGTACAAACACATATTAACTAAATAGTAACACATTGTACTAACATATATAATACATAGTTATAATACATTGTAACTAAAATATAAATGATGTTTATATGAATGTTAACATGTTGCAAGTGTTTTTATTTTGAGGTTTAGTGTCAATTTGAACTCGGTTTTAGAAACAAGTGACTTATGTCACACTGTACGAACGAATATAATATGTAGCCATCAACAACTCACCAGTTCACCATGGAAGGCGCGATGGCTTGGAAGCCTAACCTATTACAGTTAAAACCAATCAATTGTGTGCTGAGGTTAGGCGTGATATATAAAAAGTGCCCACGACTACTGGCATTGCTTCACAATTTGACATTTATGGACATTTCCTAGTTTAGATGGAGCTTAGTTCAGAGTTTTTGTAACTTAAAAAGCAAACCGGACTCCCATGGCATCCTATACAAAATTAACAAACAACTGGGTTGGAGAGTGTGGAGCTAATATATACAGTACGCTCTTGTATAAGAATACGACTGTACTGTGAAATTTTGTACTACGAAGGCATTCTCACATATGGCCTCGTATTCCTATAACAAGTGCCGCAGAGCGACGCCGCTCACCTGACGGCAGGTGTTCTGATGCTAAACTCGGGGGCAAACGAATCAGGAGCACCCTCCCATCGCCGCGTTCGCTCTCCCTCGTTGTCTCTCATTCTTTCTCTTTCGCTCTCTCGCTCTTACTCTCTCTTCCCTTCGCGCTCTCTCTCTCTCTCGCTCGATCACACTCTCGCTCTCTCTCTCGCTCGATCACACTCTCTTTCTCTCTCTCTCTCACTCACTCTCTCTCTCACTCTCTCTCTCTCTCTCTCTCTCTCTCTCTCTCTCTCGTTCTCGTCTCCCTCTCTCGTTCTCTCTCTCTCCGTCTCTCCTCTCGTCTCTCTTCTCTCTCTACTCTCTCTCTCATTTCTCATCTCTTCTCGAGTGAGGTTAGGCGCTGGCCGGACGAGCTGTACGACTGGATTGTCCTATACCGATGTCTGATTGTCTATCAGAGGCCGATTGTCCTGATGGTCTTCTAACCCTGAGGCAAGAACGCGTTTCGTGGAGCTAGCAAGGCGGTAAAGTTTTATATATATTCACATTAAATGTTTATACTATTATTGTTAATTCGGGTGGCACTCTGTCCGCGCAGCGACCAGTTTATACTTGTTACTCAGGTTTCCCAGCAGCGGCGGAGCGAATGGTATAAAATTATGAAAAATTGCTCGAAAAAGCTCCTGACAGATTACT
The DNA here is from genome assembly GCF_000485595.1 of Priapulus caudatus. Lineage (NCBI taxonomy): Eukaryota > Metazoa > Priapulida > Priapulimorpha > Priapulimorphida > Priapulidae > Priapulus > Priapulus caudatus. The sequence continues at coordinate 169,086 of NW_014577063.1, read as the reverse complement.
TGTCGCTGCCGTGGAAATGGCAAGTACGGACAAATCGGATAGCCACTTATGTTCGAAACACTTGGGATGGTATCCAGGCACCTTCCCGAAAACATTTTCGTTGGGATCGTTATGAAAGTGCGACGAGATGGCGCGTACGTTTGAATGTTCTTAGGAATAAAGATGGAAGCCTGGACAGCTTCCATCGTACGTCGTATAGCAACAACTAATTTTTGCAAGACAGAATAGGTAAGCCCTTCATGCCATTTACCTACGGCAAGCCTACAGGCTGAAATTCGAAAGCTGGCCACCTGTAACTAATTAACGCGGCAAAACTACACCATACGTATCCCACCGACCGCACTAGCACTGCAGGCGCAGCTGGCCAGTGGGCGATAGAGTAGAGTTACATGTAAAGCACAACTGCCAGTACAGAATGCCATAGAAATTATACGATTTAGGAGCAGCAAACGCCTTCTCAAGCAAATAACGCTTTTGAAATTTCACTGTGACCTTGGTACCTCAATACAGTTCCAGGCCATGGTATAGGATTCTAGCTACAAACCGGCAGTCAAATCTTTCTAACATAACAAATCCATGTTTAACCGCTCCTTTGAGGGTCAACAGGGTTATCAGAACACTACTCTTCGCCGTCAGTGAAAGCACTTTTCATTGTCCTTTCAATAAAGCCATAAAACTGGATAGGTCCACCACTGAAACAAAACCCAAGTTTTTCAATCGCTCCGTCAACACCATGTCCTCGAGAAATGTCGTTAACAATCTGCCCTGTGCCACCATTTGACCTTTGACTTTCTGCGACTCCGGGTCAATTTCGGCAGCAGTGATGGCCTTTTCCTACCATGATGCCTATACACCGAAGCTCATCACGACGCTAGGTCGAGTCACGTAGTTAGAGTGTATGGTCGCGCACATTCTGGCATTTCTCCGCTATAGGCCGCTTAAGTTTAAGGAAGGAAATGTTCGCGCCTTCTTTACACCATTTGACCTTGACCCCCCAAATTTGATCATCCCGAGTCCTTTTCAACGATCCCCCCCCCACATCCGCGGAATTCGTGAGACGTGTACGTCGAGCTGGTTAAGATTCTTGTGCCCAACTGTTGACGCACGCACGGACGGACCGGACGGACGGACGATCATGCGATTCTACAAGCTGCATCTGACTATGTCAGATGAGCTAAAAAGGGGTATTTTCTATTACTATAGTCAGGAGTGCATAAAAACAAAATTACTTGTATTCACGCCAGCTACGGTGATGCTAATGCTATACCCTGTTTTGCTATAATTTAATTACGTTCATGTAACTAAGGTGGTTTTGCTGGAACTAGTTACGAGCTTATGAAATCATAATGTATACTTTTTTATAAGCGTCAGAGGATTTTCAGTATTGAAATAAGTACAGGTTTGAATGTTTATTTTAATGTATTTTCCTTGAGATCTCTGTAATTACCACATATCACTGCTACAAAACGAAACTTGTATCGGGGAACTATGAAAACTCATGAACGTGCTGTTCGACTTTGGGTTGTTGTCTTGTATGTGTACATGGAAAGTACTATAAATAAATTAAAAGCCAGCGACTAAGCTGTGAAAGTCTTTTGATTAATTTAGCAGTGTTTTTTGTGAGTTTTTTACTCCTGCTTACTTCTCACCAGCTAGAAATTGTCCCACGAACAGTCTCTTTTTATACATAAAACAAATCTACTTGATGAGCAGCTAGTATAAGCTTAGCACTGGCAGTCCTGCAACTACTGCACTTTTATTAACCAAGTGAAAGTCACTGAAACGAATTAAAATTTATCACCTCGGGTGCGTGCCACATGGATTGATTATATTCCTGGATAGTCAGGGGCGTAGCGTAGCCAGCCTTTCCAAGAGGGGGATTCCAAACCTACTATATATATATAATACTATTAATAAAACTTAGTTAAAATTTTCGTTTCATGCTTTTATATACATACTGTATCAGATATGTGCTATTTTGATACAAACCAGGGGGGATTCCAGAATGCCTGGAATCACCCCTGGCTACGCCCCTGGTCTGGTTCTCACTTCTAACGAAGACTCACTCACTCGAGTCGATTCCCACTGTAACGGTGACAGGCCATGCTGAGTGACATACTTGCTATACAATTGATATAGAATGCTTTTAGGTCAGGTGCAAGACAGGGACTATAATTGCAGTGTGCGCACTCTAGGACCGCCCACATTTTACTGTGCCGTAGATCTGTACGCTCACAAACATGGCATTCGTGCATATAAGAGGATCAAGAAGAGGTCGGTAGCAGCCTAGCAGTGGAGCTACATTGTGCCAGTCAAACAAACAGCCCTTTCACTGTCCGTAGCATACATCTTTGGCGTATAAGCAGAACAGGTACACATGTTGAAAGAGAGATGCGTGAATGAATTTAGCAGGTATAAGTTATAACAAACTGTACGAAACCTGTTAAGAAACTGACGTTCGATTTATTGTGATCCGGTCTATATACGGTTAGGAATGCACTATAGGAATTAAACGAGGTGAACTTGGCTTATTTTTAGGGACGTAAAATTTAATAAAAATGCCAGAAGCTAGGTTAGAAGAGTAAGAAGAGTAGGTTTCAAACTGTCAATACGATTCCTGCACAAGATCAAAATGTTAACTGTTTGCATGGTAACACATGCAATTCCGTATTCTGTTTAGCAGGTCAGGTCTGGTTATGTATTAGTCCTGGAGACTAAATGATACATGTATGTGTATCATCACACCGTCATCACAGTGTATTAATTAGCCTACATATATGTATGTGACTTCGTTTCAACCATACCAGTGATATCGTGTAAGCATTGGCCAAATTTAGCAGTGACACTGTCGGTCTAGGGATTTACACACGTGTATTAATTAATTAATTCAGTTTATCACATGCATTACAAGCATTTACATGCTACCTCTTGGCCTTTTGCACGGATTACACATAGTACCGTATTATACCAATTTCACACGTTTATTACATTCAACTAAGTGTTTACTATCTTCAGTTGTTATTGTGGTATTTATATAACTATACAGGTCTTTACTTAGTATAACCTGCTGTTACTGTACCGAATTGTAGCTCGGTCAGGCTAGCGTGTTAACAGGGCACCAATCCATTAGGCTAGCCCAAGCACCTTAGAACCAATTTTAAAATGGTATACCGGTACTATCGCTGTCAGGGTCTATGTCTCCCTGGGTACTGCCGGAACGTACCCTGGTACTCTCTTGGAACTATGTATCTAATATGCCGGACCGTGACCGTACCTCGCCTACGCCTACGCCTACTCCCAAACCCTAACCATATCAGATAGTTACCAGGGTACGTTCCGGTATACCGGACAGCACCCAGGGTACGTTCCGGCAGTACCCCGGGAGTGTGTTTATAAAACCCTGACCCGGACCCGGAAAACCTGCATAAAACCTGGACCCTAACCCAGACCCTAACCCACTCTACTCCAGTCCGGTTATATATGCAGGTTTTCCGGGTCCGGGTTTTATTCACACCCGTACCCAGGGAGACATAGACCCTATGGCTCAGGAATAGAGAAGATGTCCAGTCCTATCTTATCAACTAACATCATCCTATCCAATCACCGTACTGGACATCATCTCTATCCTTTTTCAGGGATAGATAAGATGTCCAGTCCTATCTTATCAACTAACATCATCCTATCCAATCACCGTACTGGACATCATCTCTATCCTTGAACTATCAGCTATACTATCACTATCAGTACATTATTGAAAGACGATTCCAGAGAATGATATGTTATACTATCATGTCTATGCTTTAGCTCTAGTACAGTAGTATGCGGCAACTGTACGCGGGCTATAGTACTAGAGCTACTCTATGCTATATGATATCATATGCTATGCTACGCTATTTTATTCTATTTATTCTACTCTACGGCTGCACGCCGACGTGTACAAGAATGACATTGTATCAAGAGCACATAATAGAGAACCGAAAATCCGAAAAGCCATACAGCAATACAGTGCCTACCTTCGTCCAAGAGTCGTTCAAGGTGTATGAAAACAGCTGGAAACGCAGCTATCTGCTTCCTGTCTTTCAAGAGCTGAGCCAAATAATCTGCACTATTGACATGGTGAGCAGCCATGGCGACATTCGGACTCGAACTTCCACTCATTCTGGTGGAGATTCCTACTTGTACATGAGCAATTCAAAATAGTTTTAGCCTATATATTACACGGCAACGTGCGACTACACCTGCCACTTGGGACGCGTGTATATTCAGATGCTTCTACTTGCACGCCCAGTATCACACGCAACACTGACTTGCGCGCCGTTCAGCCACGCCGTAATCCTGCGAGAGCAACAAGTGGGCGAAACCATTACGAAATTAGGGGGTGGTTAGAATGTGTCACTGCGGCGGCTTTGATGATTGGGTGGCGTAGTGTGGCGTATAAAGACGTCTATAAAGGTTCTTACATCATAAATGTAATTTTTCTGAAGCTTTTAACCAACGATTATACCAGTTATTATAGCCTATGAGACATGCAAAGTAATATAAGGCGATTGTATTCCTATAACTATTGTGTCTGTTGTCTGTGAATTATCGTGCATTTGTAGTGCTCTCTATATATCTTGATCATAGGGGCCTACATATCAGGAGTGAATAATAATATTCACTCCTGATCATGTTATCAGGAGTTAATAATGACAAATTCTGTCATTATTAACTCCTGATGTTATGTAACCTCATCGTATGTACTGTGTGTATATAATTCACATTAACTATCAAATTTTATATATTCGTAAGTAAAAGTAATAAGTATTGTTAGTGTAGTAAGGTTTTAATATTATATATATATTTTTTATTATATAATAATTTTGCTAAAGATACCATGGATTCCATTAAAACATTCAAATCTTCTTATTGTATACATAATGTCTATCTTTGTCGAAAATTGTTGATAACTTAGTATGTTCCCGCGTATAACCATGTGTGTAACATAATTATACACGTGTCGATCTGCTCTACTCTCTATCAGTCATATTTACTTTTCGCGTCTATAGAAGTTAATTTTATATCTGGTGGGCGGCATTTATATTTCATTTTCCCCAGAATAGCATTTTAAGATATCGCGATTTCT
>NW_014577063.1:149209-162946 GCF_000485595.1 Priapulus caudatus | reverse complement strand
GGTCAATTAGGGGCCCGAGTTAGAGAGCAGAAGGGAAATATGATCAAGGTCAAGGTAAAGGTCAAATAAAGGTCGCAGTGACCTGGTTTTGGTACTCTGCACACCTTCTCCCCAAGATGTGTAAGTATACCAAGTTTGGTCACGCTAGGTCAATTAGAAGTAGAGTTATAGAGCAGAAGGGAAATTCTCTGTGGCGGACCGAGCGGCGGCGGCGGCGGCTGGGGAGACACGAAACCATAGTATCCCCGCCGACTTCGTCACGGGGAATACAATTAAAGGTCGGTGCGCAGGAAAACAAAGCTCGGCGACGTATGCCGCTTGCACGAGTGTGCGATACCGATCATTATATAATTAATAATTAGGTATTATTAGCTCTTGTAATTATGTATGTAGTAGCACCATTTGTGAGTGTATGACTACGTACGATGCCTAAACACAAAGCTAGCCCATCAGACACAGAATAGCAGCTTTATCCCAAAACAGGATCTTGTTTCCACCGTCCTTGTGCAGATAGTCATCCTTGTATCCCATCATATAGATGGGATACAAAGTTACGCAACGAACAGATACAATAACGATATAAACGACAGAAAGCTACGCAGAGCCCACACTAATAGAAAAGCGACAACGAAACACGCTCGCGCACGCACGCACGCACGCTGAACACAGCTGAAACTGTCAAGGTAAACAATTTAAGGATTTAACCATGAACAATGATGTTCTTAATGTTTAAAAAAAAATCCGACTATGAACTTTCAAGATTTACGTATAATTATAATTCCCAAACGTGCAGAATAATTCAGTGATAAAATTAGGCACTCAATTTAATCTATGAGCAGTACAATTTCGTATATTCAATGAACATATAAATAGAATTAAATTGTATATTTATGTAAAATAAAATTAATACCAAACACAATTTTTTATATTGATAATTTACACTAAATTTAATTACACAAGTTCTATTTAAATTAAATTGTATACACACATTAGCAATTTAGCTCAATGCTTGCTAAACTTACAAAGTAATCAGCAAAGATAGGAGTTACGGTTCCCATGATAATAAATTGGATACACTATTTAGATACTGAAACTTAATGTGGAAACACACAGATAAACTTTACGCATTCTGTAGGGTTACACACTTAAACAATACTTTGTAACTAGTTTTTTGTTAGCACGTTTACTTGCTCTGTGGTTGGTGAAATCTTACTGTCTTATGATCAGACATGTCGTACTCATCATGTGCTTCCCTGTAAGAATATTAAAGAAAATTAATTAAATACATAATAGTTGCTCGACTATACCCTAATATGTATCGGCAGAAATTATTTATAGATGAAAATAAAAAACAAAGTAATGACATTCAATAACATCTACTTTTGAGGTCATTTACTTATTAACATAGGCACCTGTTTCACACGTCAATGTGTAGTCAGAACAACAAGATTTTTTATATTCTAAATGGCTGTAAACATGTCAACTACCAATTTGAATTTTGCAATAAGACTGATTACACAAACATACAATTCCCCAGACCAGGATTTGATCTTGTCGGGATATACAACCAATATCAGCAGATCACAAGGTGACAAGGTGACAAGGTGATATCATCAGCTGTGATATCTCATGAGAAAAGCCCGATCACGTTTTCAATAGCATGAGTCTAACGAAATGGTTTGGGAATTGACAGAAGTTGCACACACCTAAAGCAGCGCATGCAGTATAGATCATCCATACAACCATGGCAACGGAGGCAGGCATCCTCGTTACAAATGCAGCACCACGGCAGCTCTGATGTATTGCTGCCTTCGTCATCAAAATTTGTCTGAAAGATGTAACAAACATTATTTTTCACCTGAAAACTCATAACGTACAGAGCAATCAGATAACAATAACCCTGGCTGCCGCTGAGTGATGAACGAGTGTCACAGAAGAAGTAAGGAGATACCTTGCCACGATGCTTTAGGGCTACATTTGGCACAGTCTTTCGGGTCTTGTGAGACGGTTTAGAGGAATGGTGACTTTTACTCGCTGCAGATGGCGCCACGTTATCACTGCTACCAGATGATGTGGGATCTGTGCCCAGTTCTTCTTCTAGCTTTGCTTCTGAAACTAACTGAATATGATTGTGCACATGAGTATCACACTAGCATTACATATCACGTACTAAAATCTGAATGCCTAACATCTCAATAGCATGCATTCAGTAGTTCATGAGTTATTGCTAATTTGGTGTTGTAGCCAGTTATAATATATTCATTGCTGTTGTCAACTTGTTTCTTATTAACAGTTTTTGAATTATTGTCCATTACTTAACAATATATAGTAATCAATTGCAGTTCTACACATATATGACATAATTTAATCCCGCCCCCTTGGTGTGATTCCTGGGCAGCACCGTGATAGGGCACTCTATAAACAATGCTTATTAACGAATTATTGGGTTGGTTTGACAAACCAAAAAAATATACTGAATACTGACTGACAAATGGTAGTTACCTTTCTCACTCTCAGGTGTATAAAATTATAGCAGAGATGCCAACATTTATTGATGGGGAAATAGGAGCAGGAGTGGGGTACAGGAACATAGCCTCGGTGGGGTAGGGGTGGAGAGTCAAGAAAGCTGAAAGTTTTATGCAAATACAATTATATATTTTAAGAAAAATTATTTACAATAAAGAACTATTAATGCTATGTTTCTCTATTCTTACTAGTATGTCATGAATCATGTTTTCAACATGGGCTTATATACATGTGGCATGCTTTGCTCCTTTGAGAATTCTTCATGGATCAGAGTTAAATTACGTCTCACCCCCTACTATTCCTGCATACTTTGTGTGTGACCAAGGCAACAAGAGTGCTTGTATTCATATTTGGCCTGAACTTACTGACTTTGTGACAAAACTGGGTACACAATAAAACTTAATAAATAACGCTGAGAGGGACTTTCGGAAGGTACCATTGAACAATTTCTTAATGGAATTATCTGGCGATTAGGTTTACATGAACAGAAACTTTGGCACTAATTTTTAAAGTAAATATAATTTTTAACTGCGTACTATCACTTTATGGTCCAAGTTAGACTCTAGGGCTTGGGTCATGTACGCTAGGTGCTAACGAGGGAATTTTTTACTAGTGTACAGGGAAACAAAATTGGAGCTTTGGACATTGATATTGGAGAGCAGATTATTAGTTTTCATTGAAGAAACTCCACCAAATTCAGAGCACTTACCATCTCTGCAATTTAGATAGATGCAACATTTACATCCGATCAACACACTGACCTGGTTTATCAGTCGCTCTGTAGCCTGCTCTGAGGTCTCCTCCTCACTATCTACTTCATCATACTCCTCACCACCTGAACAGAACATGATCAGTTTACATTACCAAATGTCCATAATTGCCAGTGACCATCTACTGTCCCACCTTTCGCAAGCAATTATGTTCGTCCTGTGATTAGCATATAGGACAGGCTTCATCTCTTGCTTATGTTAACGATGTAAAATATTAATTAATGGTGAAATGTACTTTATGACGTGAACAATGTGAAACGTGCCTGTTCGCACAAAGAATAATATTTGAAATCGAATGCAATAGTAAACAAGTGCCGCAGAGCGACAGCGCACAACTGACGTGTACTGTAGCCAGGTATTCTTCTGATAAACTCACTGGCAACCGAATCAAGTGCGCCCTCCTGCCACCGCGTTCGCGCTCAGAGCATATATCTAGGATACTACTAATACAGATCTAAAATCTATGATAGGTTTTGCTATACCTACTGGTAGTACAGTAATAAAGATACAGCTGTGTAACTTGATTGACTTCACTATATTAACATGTTATCATGAATATGTGTGGAGCTCGAGCGTAGTGGTGGTGAGGGAGAGTGGGGAGAGGGGCGGGTGGAGGGGGCTCTAATAGCAAAAGCAGTTCAGTCCTTTGTTAACAGTCAACAAATCCATGTTTAACCCTCCTCTTGTGGGTCAAAAGCTTATCAGACACTTACTCTTCGCACGTCATCGGAAAGTAGATTTCCTTTCAATTCGGATGGTCCTTTCAATAAAGTGATAAAAATGGTAGGTCAGCGCTGAAACAAAAAAGTTTTGCACTCGGTCCGTTAGACCATGTCCTCAGAAAACGTCTGATATCTGACCTTTCCCCACTGCCCTTTGACCTGTGACCTCCAATTTCGCGCTGGTGATGGGTTTCCTCCCCATCACACTATACATCAAATATTAAGAGCGTAGGTCGAGCCGTTGAGATTTTTGCCGCAATTCTGTATTTCCTCCTATACCTTAAGTTAAGGGGGAAATATTCCCCCTCCATTGACACATCTTGACCCCCCTAATTCGACATCCCTCGTTTCGGATTACCCCCCCACGCCCCATATCGTGACCGTACGTCGAGCAGTTAAGATTGTTGTGCCAAACTGTTGACGGACGCACGGACGGACGCACGGAGCAATCATTGCGATTCTACAAGCTGCATCTGACTGTCAATGAGAATAAGCACTAACCGATTTGAGTGCAATCTATTGGAGATGGTTTATTATGTTCCTGTTCCTTGTAATTTTTCTTCAGCTCATCCAATTTAAATCGTATCTCGTTGTCTTTTTCCAGACTCTGCATGGCTCGCCTAGCGTCTTCCTCGACTTCTCTTTGAGCATCCTGCAACGCAGAATGTATTTCCATTATATTTTGTCAATAATCATCAATATAATAGCAACCGCTCATAAAATTCGAATGCTTTGATGATTCCCACCCTACAAGCCTGACCATGTGTCACTCATATGTGGTACAAGTTCAAAATTAAGCTAAATATAGTAAAACAATTTCAATTTGTGAGAACACCCATATAGTAAATGAAATAAAAAAATATGAATATAAAAATACCTATGCTCAACACAGTCCAACAGACAGAAGCAATCCAATGCAAAAGATTACTACCTAGGAGAATAGTGAAGGAACTAAAGAAAATAAGAATTAAAGGTTGCCACCTGGAGGAGATTGCTCAGCATGGCTGCATCAATGTCCTTGCCAATGCCATCATCGTTGCTGTTCACACTATCTGGTTCAGGCTTAACATTTGAAAAATCTCCAGGTATATTGGCGAGTTCTGATGGCCCAGGGTTGCTTTTCGACAAACTGGGCTTATTTAAGTCGTTCTGGGAATCCATGGCTGAAAATGTCAAAATTCTATAACCAGTTCTCCTTGTGCAAAAATAATACTAAATGGATAACAATTTGCCGTCATTTCGTTACCTTGTTACTGTTTACAGTAAGTATTTTGCCAAATAACCTACCAGATGGAGCTGGGACAGCTGGACCATTTCTTAGCTGCTCTAACCGTTGAGCAACCTCTGTAGCTGGATCAGGCCAGTGTGACTCAACTTCCACACGATCTTGAATCTCAGACAGTAGGTCCTCAGTCTTCTGTGTCTCCGTGCGAACATCTGGCGGGCGATACATCTGACACAAAATACAGTTCATCCCGTCGGCAATCAAGCTATATTATGCCCTGCAGATTGGATCGATTTGTATCTTATATGATGTAATGATTATAAATTGCAGTGAGATTAACCGAATTACACGCCAACAGAATCGGTTAATCACGTACTTTTGATATCAGTCAGTTGTTGGCCTAGATACAGTTATAATTATATCACGATTCCATAGTGCTAACTTATTGAACGTGGATGAACAATGCTATCATTCTAATTCTTGAGCATTTTTCATGATGACTTAAGCATATACTCACTGGGGTATCATTTGATTTGAGGGTAGAAGGGTGGACACCTTTTAGTCTTGCGAGTCTTTCCTCAATTTCAGCGTGGGTAGCTTGTTTCGGTGGTGGCGAACCTGTTGTCATTTCAAAAGTGCAATACATAATAAGCATGCATGCCAATGAGTCATAGATGAGGTTTTATATTAATGTCCACATGTTCTGTACATCATGCTATCAGGAGCAAATAATAACCCATTTCGATTTTATTCACTCCAAATGCTATATATACATACCCTTTCCTGGATTATCCTTAAGCCTTTTCAAACGCATTTCCAGCTCTGTATCTTTGCTAGCAAAGCCACCATGTTTGTGATCGGCACCTGGTTTGTGCCCAGGCCTGACACCAGGCGGTGGGTGCGAAGTCCCTTTTTTGTTCAATGCCTCTACTCTCCTGCATAAATTCATTTTGTTGCAACACAATAGCACGAATTGATGATCATTTACATACATAATTTCAGGAGTAGATAATAGGAGTAGATAATAGATAATAGGAGTAGATAATAGCTAGGGTCCCTATTATCTACTCCTAATAATTTCAATTATATAGAGCTTACATAGGGCAGCACATAGGTATACTTACTTCAAGTAGTTTTCAGGCAGGTCAAACTGCATTGGCTTATCTTCTTTAGCTTTCCCCCTACAGAATAGAAACAAATAGTATTTTTACTGCTATAGTTAATTCCACTTCACATTAGGGCAGATAGAATCCATAATCAACTATTTTTATAGAGCTAGATATGAAAAATTATGGATTACATAGATATGTTTGAGCTGCTTATGAGTATTAGTTGTTGCTCTTGAAAGATATAATTTCTAGAGCAGGCTATTTAGTTTGCTCGTTAGATGGCCGCGACAGTGTCGATATCAGAATGGCCTCACTCTCGTTTGTGAATTTTATCAGCATTGATCCCGCGCTCAATGGCGTCACGAGACAAATGGTTATTCATATGCTATTTTTGCTGATAAATTCGTGATCTACAGCTAACATCGAACCGTCCCACATAAGTGTTCCCCATGCTGCTCGCCGTGAAACCTGTCCAGTTGCTTGGGCTGCGAGTACAAAGACTGCGACGTTGATCCTGCAACGTCGTGTACAGTTACTTCGCATGATATCATTGACAGTCGGAAACACACCCCAACCGGCAAGGTCGCCCCGCTAAGGTCGAAAAGGTGAAAGAGACCTACGTTTGGTCCTAATGGCGCGGTCGACGAAGAATGGACTTACTGCACACGCAGTGGACAGACTATGTCTCGCTGCAACTAAGGTTACTGGCCAGGCAAAAAGTAGTCAACTGCATGGAGTGTTGCTGACAGGGTCTTCGCAGGGACCTGAACGAGATCTAGCTCGGTGCCAGTCATAGACGAATAAAGTCAGATGGAGATGTCTGGCAGCGAAATGAAAAACAACTTGCAGTAAGCGAGGGAGAGCACGATGGTTGCTCGCTTTCACACTGCACAACAGACTCATGAATCATGACCGACAGTAAACGCGCATGCGCGTCGGCATCGTATCACTGGACAAGGGCTGTCTGCAATTTGCCACTGAGTGTCCAGCAAGCTGCCAGAATGGAGTGAATATACCACATGAGTTTTCTCCGCGGATGGTTTAGCTAGGGGGTCTGGCGACAGCGAGATCTCAACTCGATCTGCTCGAGATCCGAAACCTAGAAACATACTCTCGAGGAGGTCTTCAAGTTTCGGGAGGCCATAAGAGGCAGGCAAGCGACGAGCCACAGACTTTTGGCAGCACATGGGTGCAGTCTGCGTGCACGCAGCCTGTATCAGAGAAGCAAAAGATCTTCAGCCTATGGTTAGAGAGGGGCAACGACATTGACAGTGATACGAGTCAAGTCAGGGGAAGATGCTCGTACTGTGGTAGGAGAGGTCACGGTAAAAGTAGGGAGAGACCCACTCATGTGTAGAAAAATACCTGTCTGTACAGTAAAGACTGAGGCAGAAGTGGCAAACAGGCTGCATTCACTTGAGGCGACATGTGCCGGCACGCACGACCAACGCGGTGCTGGCGCTGAGTGTCAATGGCAGATGAGCAGCGCGCAGTTTTCAGCTCCGCTTGCACCATCTCTGAACGCTGCAGTCACCCAGTGGCTGTGCAGACAGCCAAAACAACGATGTCCGCTCTGTAGCTTCACTCACCTTTGAATGAGCATCTCGTATACCGTAGCCCTGACGACTATGACCACCATCTGTATGACCAGCCTATCGACTGCTTGGAGACGATGGCCGTCAAGGACCTTATCCATCCATTCAATAAGCTGTCAGTATCTTGTAAGAGGCAAGACTATCGACGCTCTCCCCAGGACTTCCTTTACCCATGCCAAAACTAGACGTACGCTCGCCTCCCGTAATGGCAGATACTAGCTGCCAAGCTGCTGGCCAGCATAAGATGCATCCATACCGCTGGGACTGCAGTGCAGCAGAGCCTCATCCCAGGTAACTATGAGGCATGCAGTGCAGCCAACAAGCAGAGGATGCAATATCACTGGTGCAGCAATTCTGCGCTTGCGGAAAGGATAAGCAATGGTCAGTGCTGTTGCGAGGACTAGGAGCAGGTGGTATATTGCTCACAGACACGCTCTGACAAGAATTCTCTCAGCGAGAACATGCGATCCTCTCGGCAATGATACACGGATTCGTTTACAACGGTTGGTAGGTCCTGTCGGCCAGACTTCCCATCACAGCCCCAAACGGTCGAGGGCGGCATCATACCCCGTGTAACCTGCCCAAAGGCGTCCAACCCCCTCCACAGAAACCGGCATTCACTACGCCTTCCCTGCCACTGAGAGCAACAGAGCCTAGAACTGCAGAAGCTGGCTGCTGCATCAACATACTACAGCCGGGCAGCACATTCACACAGCATGTGAACACGTCAGCTCCTACCTATGATGGAGGGCGCCCCAATGAGGCTGATGGTAGCCCAGGATGCCTGAGCAGTCGCCATGTCACAAGCATCCACTGTCCCTAATTCAATTGGCGCGTCACGATGGTGAAGGCCGGTCCTCGATCCGATACTTGGTATCGGCGGTTTCTGTCGACGAACTGCTGTAAGAGTGGTGTCACTGTATGGTCGTTTGTGGCCAGAAAACGGTGAGCCAAGGCGAACAGTTGACTTCCAAGCACTCAACACACATGCTAAAGAGAGAAACCATCACACACAGAGCCCATTTCACCAAGCTCGCTCAGTGCCAGCGAATAAGGTGAAGACAGTCCTCGATGCTTGGAATGGGTATCATAGCGTTCCTCTGCATGTCGATGACCGCCACCTGACGACATTCATTACCCCCTGGGGTCGCTATCGTTACAGGGTGGCACCTCAAGGATACATTGCATCTGGTGATGGGTACACTAGACGGTACGACCAGATTATCGGTGACTCTGCACTCTCATATACTGACTATACAAAGTGCACAGATGACACACTCATATGGGCAGACACCATTGCGGACAGTTCTTCAGGGTAGTAGAGTGGCATAGACCTCTGTGGCCGTCAATGGTATACTCTCAACCCAGAAAGAAATTTGTGTTCGCCCAGGACACAGTTGAGTTCGCGGGCTTCGAGGTTACGCCTGAATCATTGTCGCACCTTGACAGCAAGTACCTCCAAGCCATCCTGAGTTTCCATGACCGCCGCAACATTACAGATGTGCGGCCTGGTTCGGAGTGGTCAACCGAGGTCAGCTATGCTTTCAGCATCGACGACAAAATGCAACCATTCGTGAACTCCTCAAGCCCTCCACGCCCCTTTCACTGGACAAAGAAACTGAATGATTTGTTCGAGGAGTCTAAAGCTGTCATTGTAAGCGAGATTCACGAGGGTGTGAGGATCTTTGACAAGGAGAAGCCCACCTGCTGGCACACAGACCGGTCGAAGCAGGTCATAGGATTTCTGGCCTATTTCAAAAGCACTGTGATTGTCCAGAGAGACGAGCCTTTCTGCTGCAGGGACGGCTGGAAAACGACCCTCATCGGCAGCCGGTTCACACATCCTGCCGAGTCTACATGTACGCGCCAGTCCGAGGCAAAGCTCTGGCAGTGGCTGAGTGCACTGGAGCAAGGCCACGCTTTTTTGTGCTAGCGTGCAGCAAGCTGATAATTGCAGTTGACCATAAGCCACTCCTCAAGATCTTTGGTGATCGCTCACTTGAGGACATCCCCAATGCAAGGCTTAGGAACCTGAAGGAGAAGACATTGAGATACAAGTTCCGAATGGTCCACATACCCGGTGTCAAAAACAGAGCGGCGGACTCGGTGTCACGTACCGAGGTCCAGTGGCCCTCAGATGACTAATAAGTTGCAACTGAGCGATGACATTGCAGCTGTCGACAATGCGCCGCACTGGCTGCGCACCCCTACTCCAGCCCTCATTCTTGGCTCACATCCGGGTGCTAGAAGCGCGACCACCGGATGACCTCGAATGTCAGTCTACGACAGTTCAGCCGTAGTGCACTGCACTGCATAGCTGTGACATGGGCGAGGGTGCAAGAGGCGACAGCGAGTGATGTAGCCATGAATGAGCTTGTGGGATTGGTTGAGCAGGGCCTGCCTGAGTTCCGCCATGAGCTGTCCCAAACAGCTGCAGGAGTATCATCAGTTTCGGGATGACCTCTATACAATAGATGGTGTAGTCTCTACTACAAGGAGGGTCGTGCATTCCCCATGCTTGCGCCATGATGTCCTCCAAGCACTGCACGCTGCACCATCAAGGTGTGACGTCGATGTTGGCCCGAGCGGAGTCCTCAGTCTTTCAGGCCCGCATCACCCCTGCAATCAAGGATATTTAGGGCTAGGTGCAGTGACTGCACAGGATTGCACCATCACAGCCAGCGCACCACCGACACACCGACACCCCCAGCCTACCCTTCCAGTGGTGTCTGCCGCTGACTATTTCCATTACAAGGGTTTAAACTACCTGTTGTGTCGATCGTTATTCCAATTGGCCAGTAGTGGAACAGGCATCGGCATGGTGCCAAGCCTGATAACTTGCCTCCGGCGTATCTTTGTGACATTCGGTATCCCAGATGAGCTAGCGAGTGAGTGGACCGGAGTTCACTGCAAGCCGCCACCAAGACATTCCGTGCAGAATTGGGGGGTCACCACAGACTCAGCTCGGTGGCCTTTCCCGCATTCCAACTGCAGAGCAAGAAGTAGGAGTGAAGGACAGTGAAGCGTATGATTCACTAGCAACACCGGGTCCACGTGGTGAGCTGGACACCGACGCGGCGTGCACGCGCAGCAGTGTTGCAATACAGAAATACGCCTGACCCAGAGGCTAAGATCTCGCCCGCCATGTGTATCTTTGGTTGCGACCTATAAAAGAACTTTCATCCTATACTGCCAGGTCGATACAGGCCTCATCCCAACGATGGCGTGAACCATGACAGCGAGGGAGGAAGCACTCAGGAACAGGCACATGAAGGCTTGCTGAAAGATGGACAGAGCACACAAGCGACTGCCACGCCTGGCAGTTGGCAACCACATACGCCTCCAGAACCAAACTGGCCCCCACCCCACACGATGGGACAAAACTGGGGTCATCATTGAGGTTAGACAATTTGACCAGTTATGTTGTAGCGCATTGATCGGTTCGGGTCGAGTTACATTGCGGAACAGAAATTTCTGCGGCGTTACGAACCTGTGGTGCCACAGAGACCCAAGCCTCGGACACTGAGGGAGGACCTTCGCTACTCACCCACCGTCGACGCGCAATCAGGGCACTGAACACCTGCCCCAACATTACGGTTTTCAAATGCCCAGGACAGCGGAGCCAGCTGCCACGCTGCCGCCATTGGCTATCACCGCCCACGCGCGGTTACCCCAGCACCACTCCCGTCTGCTGAACCACCGTCAGTGCCATCGCTGGCACCCAGTACCAGCGGGACGCCCCGTGTCACAACTGCTGCCCCGCCTACTACTCCTGCTGCACCCCTAGCAGGCCGAGTGTAGCCAGAGTCACGGACCCGCGCAGGGAAGTGGGTGCCCCTGCGAACTCCGCCTCCCGACAGAACACGTAGAGCTCGACGACCTCTGCGTGCAGAAGGACTATGTTATGTGCTGACTCTTATAATGTGAAATCAGCGAACTGATTCAGAGGATATTATTTTTTTCAGTCTTCGTTTGTAACCCAAAGACCTTGGGGGAGACAGAGCAGGCTTATTTAGTTGCTCGTTAGGATGGCGCGCAGGTCGATACAAAATGGCCTCACTCTCGCTGGAATTTATCAGCCATTGTCCCGCGATTCCAATGCCGTCAGAGGCACAAATGGTATATTCACTATTCTAGTTCATGATAATATAACAGCACTTGCCCTTAGCAACACCAGCTACATGAATATTTATCTATACTCAAATACATATCCAAGTATGTTCATCGCAACACCCATATACATTAGGAATTTGTTTAGATTTAGGTAGTTTTAGCTCTATAGTAGAGACTTGTGAAAAATCTCATAACCTCAATCGTAACATCAAAAAGATTAGTCTTCAAATTCCAAGGGACTATAATATTGAAGATGGAGAGAGTCAAAGTTGATCAAATAGACAGATCAACACTCCAGATCGCAGCAATTTTTTTGGACTAAAGTATGTACATACATGAGTTTGTCATAGCATTTGTTGCAGACATGGTGAGTGTCTCTTCCTTGTGCTGGTACAACCGCCTTCTTTGTCCGGCACTTGGCACAAAATGCATATCCACAGTTTGGACAGCCTAGCTGTGAGAAGAAGAGATAGGCTACATTTATCTGGGGCATGGTCAACTCGACCCAACCGCCAACTCAACTCGCATTGTGGCGAGTTTGTACCGCCTGGAGGTGGGACAGCTCGACTCCTAGGTCGTGATGACCCACCTGGAGATCGGTCAGCTCGACTCGCCGGCTAACTCGTGAGGCTAATTTGTGATACACGCACGGGGAATATATATATAATGGACATGCACGTCGTCTCCTACCAAAATTCTGAGAGACTTCATAATAAATGTTATTTAAAAATGTTATATATATATATATATATTACCCGTGCGTGTATCACAAATGTACTAACTTACACGCAAACATTTTGACATTAGGGCGTGTGAAACATCTCACGAGTTAGCCGGCGAGTCGAGCTGACCGATCTCCAGGTGGGTCATCTCGACCTACGAGTCGAGCTGTTCCACCTCCAGGCGGGTAAACTCGACCCACGGGTCGAATTTGCCGGCGAGTCGAGTTGACTACAAACCCGTTTATCTCTACCTCATTAGCCGTTTGCTTCATTGCATGAGCATTCATTTCACACCCATGTATGTGTAGTTTGCTTCACAACTACACATACACGGGTGTGAAAGCATGGAGCGAAGAGCTACAAGAGTAGAATTAGACCCAAAGTAGGCCTAACATGGCTACACTAGTCTGTTGTGTTAAAATACAGTGTCAGTGAGTACCGGTATATACCTTGAACAACGGACACTTGCAATGTTTCAATAATAAAATGATGGAAAATAAACACGGAATGAACAGTCTCACAGTCTCACTGTTTAGGCTTAAGAGAAAAAGACGTTTGTTTCCGCTAACCCGACCGAGTACATTTTAACCCCCCCCCGTGTCGGAACTTTTTATTGTGATCGGCAAAAAAATATTTAAAAATATTTCTTTTTAAATCAAAAAAATCCCAACGTGATCTCGATCGGTGAATGCATTGATTTGACTTTGAAAACATTATATATGGGCTGTTATAAGTATAAATAGTCAGGAGGCTTATGCACATTTACCTGCAAATTATGAAAGACATTTTTGGGTATCAAATCTGGGTTCATATGTTCCTCAACTAAGAATTTTTTTGAGGAGCCCAAAAATTTGACCCCGGGAACCCCCCCCCTCCCCCATGGGCCCGGGAAGGGACCCGAAACTGTTATTTGCCATATCTTTGCCCTTCTTTGGTCGATTTGAGCAATGTTAGA
>NW_014577063.1:145419-148268 GCF_000485595.1 Priapulus caudatus | reverse complement strand
TCTAACATTGCTCAAATCGACCAAAGAAGGGCAAAGATATGGCAAATAACAGTTTCGGGTCCCTTCCCGGGCCCATGGGGGAGGGGGGGGGTTCCCGGGGTCAAATTTTTGGGCTCCTCAAAAAAATTCTTAGTTGAGGAACATATGAACCCAGATTTGATACCCAAAAATGTCTTTCATAATTTGCAGGTAAATGTGCATAAGCCTCCTGACTAAAAACAAGTATTGTTAGAATACAAAAAAAGTTTTGCCTGCCCTACCATGTCCAATTTTTTTCAGCTCGTTAACGGAAACAAACATCTTTTTCTTAGGCCTTATATATTCTATATATTGACAAATAATTCCACGTGAATGCCATTCAAATGTTCCTCTGCAAGACACAATTTCACCGCATGCAAGCCACAGTGCACCATCTCCATGTTTCTGTGAGTTTGTACAGTGGCGTCCGTGCAGTGAAATTGTGTATTGCAGAAAAAGGTATGAACTCCATTTATGGGACACTGTTAGTGACTGTTACTAATAATATGCGAAAGAGAGTAGATAAACACTATGAGTCATAGTAAATACATTTTTTTTATTTGCCATCAATTTTTATTATTGAAACGTTCAGTGGCATAGTTAGGGGGGGGGGCAAAGTGGCAAAGGGGGCCATCCCCCACCCCTGTTGATCCAAAAGTTTAAGAAAAATTAAAAAAATAAAGAATTTCTACTAAAACGAAAATTGTCGTAGTCAGAATGAAGGCTGTACATGTACTCAAAAGTGCCTCAAATACCATCTCCTGCGATCTACATTTTCACAATTTCTGGGGGAGGACCCCCATACCCCCCGCCTGTGTTTCACCACCCCTCCTCGTAATCCTGGATCCGCCACTGAACAATTACATATCTAGGGAGCAGGGAACAATGAACACAAATGTCACCTTTTTACATGGCGCCCAAAACAAAGATTGCAGAGCTGAAAGGCGGGGGAGCATAGGGTGTGGAGAGGGAAGCAGAGGAACCATTAAAAATATTAAGTCGTCCATTATTTTGCGCACTTCGCTGTTTTTTACCCCCCCCCCCTGTTAAAAAATGCTCGCTACGCCACTGGAAACCTTCTAACTTCTAAGTGCCTGTGTCTGTGAGACAGTCAGTGTCTTTCTTGACCCCTACACTTAGGCACAAAGGGTCGTTGTCGTATAATGGCGTATAATATATATGTACCCGAGGTAACTATTTGATATGGTTAGGGTTAGGGTTAGGGTGTTAGGGTTAGGGTTAGGGAGTAGGTGACATACTCGCCGACACATCGGGTACTACATATACGACAACGACCCCTTCAGCTACACTTAGTAACGCTCATAGGGTCTATGTCCCCCAGGGTACTGCCGGAACGTACCCTGGGTACGGTCCGGTATACCGGAACGTACCCTGGTAACTATCTGGAGATCTCGTGTGCTGCCTGCTAGATCACCGGTGCAAGAACATCCAAAGGGTCATAAGATGGACATGACAGTAGAAAGGATTCCATGTCTAGTAAAAGGCTTATCTTGCAGTGTGATCCTGAAGCTAAATGAATCTGATTCAATACACCATTGCACTCCAAGTGCTCTTTCCAGCGGCAAGGCATCGTGGAGTAGATTGATTTCTCTGATGCCCTTTGCTCTATGTCTTCATCAACTGATTCTAGAACCTCTCTAGAATTTGAGACAAATTTATGAAGATGTAGGCCTCCCTTGTTGCACAACTTCCTGGTCCTGGAAATCAGATCTACAGCTTGTTCGACAGATGGTAAGGACTTCAATCCATCGTCTACGTAGAAGTCCCGTTGAATGAAGTCTTTCACGTCCTCTCCATTTCTTGAGCATGATCAAAGGCAACTTGTTTGAATCCATAGTTTGCACATCCTGGAGATGAAGCCGCTCCAAACAAGTGTACTCTCATCCGATAGTCATTGGGCTCTTCATGAAGTTTCCATCCTCCACCATAGAAATCGTAAGTAATTATCTGTCCTCTTTGTTGACTCTGAATTGGTGGAATTGGTGAAATCGCTCAGATGAATGCAACATCTCCATCTGAACGGCGCAGAGAACTCCAACTAGCTTGTTGGTGAGATCAGGTCCCGTCAAGAGATGAGAGTTCAATGATTCTCGCTTGCATTTTGCACTACAGTCAAATACCACTCTCAGCTTCTTAGGCTGCTGCACGCCATGATGAGGGATGTACCATGCAGGGGTATCAATTACTTCGTGATTTGGAATAGGTTCTGCATATCCTTTCTCGATTAGAGTATTCATCACAGCAGCATACTTCCCGTGGTAGTCTGGATTCTGTTGAAATTTCCTTTTCAGATGCTCCAGTCTCGTTTTTGCCACCAATTTGTTATTGGGCAAGTCTGGTTTCTCTTTCTTGAAGGGCAATGGCATCTCATAACTCCCATCATCTGTGGTATGGATCTTTTCACTCATGATGTCCATGAATTTCGTATCATTTTGTGAAAATAGAGCCCTTTCACATCTTACATCAGAGAAATCCACCTCCATCAGCTTGGCCACTCTTAATTGTGTGATTTCCTCCTTCAAGGAGATTGCTTGGGTAAATGCAACTCTGGACTTTGACTGTGCATTTACTCCCTTCAAGTCAGCTGGAATCTCGATACGAGGGATAGGATACGATCACTATGACCGATGGGATCGTATTCGCTCTTCTCATAGTCTCCCTGCACTGGTCCAACAGTACTCCACCCCAGGTCTGTTAGTATGCCATAAGGTCCTTCATCCTGAAGGATGGAATACATCTCCGGTGCCAACCTCTTGCACAATCATACCCGATGAGTAGGTCAATGTACAATCTTGAAGAGGTAGAGATTG
>NW_014577063.1:127385-143568 GCF_000485595.1 Priapulus caudatus | reverse complement strand
TAGGATATGGTTAGGCAGTACTTACCTATTAATCTACCTGAACTTACGTTCAACGCAATTATCGCTTCATACATATACACATCATAGGCTAGCAACTCTATATGCATTCACTTCGCAATGCTTAAGTGCATCGCCATCGCAATTCCTGTATGTGAGAACGCTATATACACTGTCATCGAAAGAGTTGCTTTTTATGAATGGCATATTCATATGCTCTTAACTTCGGGGTAGACGCGTGAGCATATTGTGACTTATCGCAGCAAGGTGTGGAATACCTTTAGCCATCTCCGATGTTGGTATGTGATGTCTGTTGGCAGGCATGATGTCTCGAGTGTATGTAGGTGGGAGATCAATCTTCCTGGCGCTGTTGTGAGCATGCACCGAAAGACCCTCGATACGCTCACTCGTAATTCTCTCATCCTGACTCGACATCGTCGAGAGATGAAGATTGACATCAATCCCTTGAAGTCCCATGGCTTCCTTTGTCGAATCCAGAAGAAAGAAAGTATCGGATTGCGTGTCAAGGAGAGCATATGTCATCTTCTCCTCTGGAAGGCTTTGGTGAGATAACCACACTGGCACAATCATCACTCTTGGAGTTGATCCCAGTGTTATTCATCATAGAGCGGGAGTGATGCCCCGGCATCCCACTAGGCAAACCTGCATTGTCTCGAGTCCTCTCATTAGCCTTTCCTTAACTCGATGAGCTCCAAGTATCACCATGAAGGGGTGTAGGATGTCTCTCATTGCAGACGAGAGACATGTCATTACAAATGATGAGTACATGTAGAAATGAAGTAGATCCAAACTTGTGTGGTAAACTGTACAACCTTTAATACTCATACACTGTGTAGCCACATCATCAGACAATTGCACAAACAGACAAAGAACGTGCACACGCGCATACGCGCGTGTGCTCAGCTCCGCGCCCAGAACCCAAATCTCCAATCCCCCTCCTATTACATCTCTCCCTATATATTCGCCCAAAACTCCCTACATCTTGAGCGCACATGTCACCCGTTCTGTCCAGTTCCAACCGTTCCCCTCATTTCACAATCACGCTAGAAACTGCCTAACCTAGAACCCGCTTATCCAACTCCTTGTAACATCAATGCCGCCGCCCAATATGCGCGACGTTCTGTCTAGCTAGAGTCTGCTAGACTATGGCTAAAACAACTACCAGTCTAGCTCCACGCACTAATCCATGTGACACGTGCAAAAGACATGTTACACTTCAAGCCCTGTTGCGATGTGACAGGGTAGAAAGCGATCTAGGCCTCTTCCTCCACGAAGTTTGCAAAGATATGAAAAGGTGGGAAATCTCCTTGAACTTCCATCCAATTGCACACCTTCCTAGACCAACGTAAGATAAACCAATCAGGTAGTTTGGCTAAGATCTTCTGATTCTCACGTTCATCGTTCAAGTGATGCATGTTGCCAATTCTACCCATTGCAGAGACACATTGATGTAGGAAATCCGACACTCGCCTGAGATCATAGGCGTCCTTTGGTTGAATCTTCGGCCATCCCTCCAACTTATCGTGAAATGCGTTCGAAATAATGAAAGGGTCACCGTACCATTTCTTCAAAGCAGCCAAAGCGTCGAAGTAGGCGCCTTCGTCTCCAATCAAGGCGTATCCTCTTACCAGCTCATGCGGTTGGCCTCTCAAATACCGTTGAAGGTAGAAGAAGCGGTCCATCGGTCTTATCCCACTCTGCTCAATCAGAATGTTGAACGCGTGAGTCCAAGCTGGATATTGCAGAAGATCTCCTGCGAAGATCGATGGCTCTGGTAATGGAAGCCGTGTCATCCTCATCTGCTCAAACAGACTTCCAAATGCCTCTGTGGAAATGGCAGGTTGCTTGGCGGAACTTTGACGACTCGGCGGATCTGGCACTCTTTCTTTCTCATCCGTCGGTTCTACTTTTGGCAGGCCAGTTACCCTTTCTCGACAGTTGCTAGAAAAATTCTGTGAAGAGGCTGCTGAACATGACTTCTTTGCCCTGGACTTAGATGAAACATGTGACGAAGGACTGTCTCCTCTGAGAATCATAATCCTGTCCAGCGTCTGTTTCATCATGTCCCCATGATCAGCCTCGATCTCTTCTAGTCTTTCCTGACTGTCGTCGTCATCGTTATTGGCCAATCGAAGTGCAGAGAGTTCTTCTTGAAAATTGATTGCTTTGTCAACACACTCTTGTAGAGCATCTCTGTGGGTCGAGATTAGGGGTGCAACGAATCACAACTTCACGGTTCGGTTCGGTTTTCGGTTTTCACATTTCGGTTCGGTTATTTTCAGTTCAAATATTTGCGATCAATTACAAATCTTATAACACCAAACAGAAGTGCAAATTTAATAATCAGACTGGTTTATAAATATTAAATAATAACATCACTAAAATTCTTTGAACAACAAACCTTTAATATACAATACCCAAATGTTAGGGCAAATTCAACAAAACCTTTGTACAGGAAATTCAAATATTTGACTTCAGTAAAAGTAACCAAATAGGCAAATATGTCCAATAGTCCATCTACGGACCCTCCGATTGTTGGAAATGCGAAATGCTTCCATATCATAGATCTGTAGGAGGCCGGCGGATCAACATAAGTTGTCATTTTTGCATGTCATTTTGACATGTCAGTTTGGCATGTAGCAAGTGGTCTATCAATGTTATCCGCTCGCTGATTGGCCGAGAGTTTACGACCAGCCAATCGCAGTGCGCGTATCTCAAAAGCGTATATATCGGGTATATATAAAATGTGGAACCGAAACCGAGCCGAAAACGGAACGACGGTTCGAATATCCGAATGGTGGCGCAAAAACCGCGGTTTTCGGTTAACCGCGGTTAACCGTTACACCACTAGTCGTGATGTCTCCAATTTCACTTTCATTCCCTAGCAGGGCTCGAAGACCATTCGCTTCACGCCGCCATGATGCGATGCAGCTTCGAAAGTCACGAACCTTTACGTTCAACTGACTCTGTAGACCTTTCTCAGTAAGTTTCGATTCCCTGGAAAGCCGAACCGAGTCTTCAGCCATGGTGACTCGGACTCGACAGCTGGCTGATGGTAGGTTGTAATATTTGGAGGAGTTTTAACTGTTGCTGCTTGTGAGAACGTGTGATATCATCAACTCAAAGACTCAGGTTTTTTAGTCATTTTATAGAAGCGTCTTTATTCTCGTGGCTTGCTTTGCCTCGCTTCGTTAAAACTGTATAAAACAAAGTATAATACGAATGCATAATAAATCAAGATATTACAATCATCATGACATCTTCTAGCATCATTCTCAATTCACCTTATAACGTACTAGTGTAATTTCAACTCCTAAAATAGAGAAAGTAATATACGGTCAAGTGTACTTTATAATGTACATACACATGTGCATAGCATTACAATGTACATACAGTATCAACACCATGACATCGCCCGCAACTAGACAAAGAAAATACCTGTCTTACGTAGGTAGTACATAAATCTCATAAATGTCACGTTATACTTAAGTACTAACCTCCGTGCCTTCTTGATGTCGCTCACAAACAACAAAACCTACATTCTTCCTTGTCTTAAGTTCAGCCCACAGGCACAATAACCGTGTTGCAACCACATTATAGGTATAACCTAACAAACGGGAGTTTGCCACTAAATTCTACGCACAACAAAGAAACAGACATCGCCGAGCCTGCCTAAATGGCGTTATAAGGTCAACATCCGGGTACCTTTTGCAACAAGTGATTCACTCAATCGATCAACTTTCCCTATTCTACAACAAACTTAACTGTTAGGGTTAGGGAGTAGGAGTAGGCGACTCCCTAGACTCGTTAGTGGAGTAGGCGAGGTACGGTCCGGCATATTAGATAGTACCAGGGTACGTTCCGGCAGTATCCTGGGGGACATAGGGGCTCAAGGATAGAGAGCATGTCCAGTAATAAACATCATCCTATCCTATCACCGTCCTGGACATCATCTCTATCATTGAACCGGACAGGGACCCTCTCAGCCTTAGTAACACTACGCCTACGGTACATTATAGCAAATCAAATGGTTTACAAAGTAATCAAGCAAGGTTAATGGTTATACACCGATTGACAGTTCTGCGCCAGTAGTTTCGCATCTCCGCGACAGCGGATGTGCGAGTAAACTCTGCCATGTTGTTTATCTCGATGCGTTGTCTACCTTGCATACGCAGGTCGCTCACCTTTGTATCGAAGAACAGTGCACGTAGCAAGGAATAGAGCACCGATAATGGATGACCTGAGTGACATGACACTTGATACATTTAAATTATGGTCAATTAATTCATGCTCTAAGTCTTTCTTAAGCCAATACGATCCGTTTGAACAACCCTTCACACTACACGTTTCACACGAGTAAAGAATTTTACTCACAATTCTGGGACGGAAACTCCTCCCGACTTTTGACCTTAGGCTTAGGCTTAAGCGCATGAACAGTGTTAAACTGTCAACGGGTGTATTACGTATAACTATAAGTATGAAGGGATAAATATTACGGTCCTTTGAAATAACGTGATACGTAGTACTAGTAAAACAACCTCTGACACCGTGGTCGCTAAGAACGCGGCAGCATGACACGGCATCACTGTCAGTGACATGAGTCATGATGAGAGACTCAGTCTCAGAGAGTGAAAGTGAGTGATAGTAGAACTGAACGACTACGAGTTTCCTTGGAAGTTGGGTTTTGAAATGACTGAGTCTAGAAATTACGCAAGCTCTGATATCTTCTAATATTATACGTCCTACATCTATCATGGATAATTACTTCTTTCTTGAAAAGTCCAAACTTTGTTGCACAGCTATGACAAGCCATGTTTACGTGTGGTGTAGCGCCACCTGTTGTTACTTCTTGTACCCTCTGGCTGTAACTTGCAGCTTTGCTTCATGATAATGTAAAAGATTCTATGGCTTCAAAGTTCAATATTCTTGAGTTTCGTGAAATTACGTTTATTTTTATTAGGCAACTTAATTAATAGTACTGTATACTACAACTGATACGAGAAATCTTGCCTAGTAAAATCATAAACAGAAATGAAATAGATTAATTTTCACCACATAATTTCTATTACGTATTATCAGAAGTAGATTCCCTAGCTATTATCTACTTCTGGTATTATACAATCAATGCAACAAATACCCTTTGAACATGCAAAAAGCCAACAGCCTAATGAGTAGTTTGATGTAGCATTAAACACATGTACAAGAAAAATACCGTCAAAATATTACGATTTGCAATGGTACAAAAATATGATCAGAAATCACTATCACATGTAATTACACTATGCATTCACACAGATATTTGTGTCTCTCCCTCGTCCACGCATATCGACCGAGGAAGCGTCATAGAGTCACGCGACACACCCGTCGGCTTGCCGATCGTAGACCCCATCACAGTCGCACGCCCGCGGCGACACGACATCGTGGCTCACCGTAACCCCCGACCTAACACACCCGTGCAGCAGCCTCGTGCCGCTCACGCCAAGCTCATTCCAGGTCGCGTCGACGCAACGGAGGCTCTCCAACGCAGCGAGCGCGCCGGCGAGCGCCGCATCCTGGAAGACCGCCGCCGTCAGGTCGCACGCGCACAGCCCGAGCGAGGCAAGCCGCGGCGCATGAGCCAGCACGGCAGCGAGCGGCCGCGCGCACGCGTCACCGAGCAGGTTGAAGCCGAGCTCGAGGTTGCACAGCGCGGGCAGACGTGGCCCCCCCGCGCTGCCGCCGTCGACCAGCTCGCGCAGACCCCGCTGCGTGACCTCGTTGCCGAGGAGGTTGAGCGTGGCGAGGGCGTCGAGGGAGGGGAGGGCGTGACCGAGTTCCTTGCATCCCTCATCGCCGAGGCGGTTACCGGACAGATCGAGGACGGTGAGGGCGTACTCCCCCGGTAGCGAGCGCAGCAGGGGGCGCGCCTGATGGAGGCGCATGGCGAGGTCTCTCAGGCGCAGGCAGTGCGTGGAGTCAGCCATACGTAACGCGGCCGTGATGTTGTTGTATCGCGGGGTCCTTGCCGCCTCACACGCAGACGCATACCTGCAACAATGCAACGTGGCGTCACTACATGATATAACATGACGCATGACATGACATGCAAAACATTTCGCAATACACGGGCCCTGATGAAACATGCCCGTGCATGATAACATTACATATGACATACACGGGACATGAAGCATGGTGCATAAACAAATTACAACATACACGGGTCATGATACAGGCGTGAACCCAGTGTGATACGGGGCCAAAATACAGCATGAACCAATTACATGATAGATAGGCTAATGCTAATTCAAGGGTCACTTTCGAGCTTTCAGATCAGAATGCCATCAATATTGAACTACCAACAATTAAGTTGACTGACGTCTATGAACATAAGCTTCAACTATCGTGATGGAATACATGCTGACACATGCATACATGCCTAGGGATCTCTGTGCTCTAGAAAGACACCTAGGGGTCTAGATTCTGTGCTTGAGAAAGACACCACAGATCACGCAAGCAATGCTGACATAACAGACGTGCCTTTCTGCTACAGGAGGCATCTCCCATGTTTCTACACTAGCTACGATCTCCTCATTGTTTGTCACCAGATCGGTGACGATGTCGTCGGATCCGAGCGCAGTGCCATCTTTAGTGTAGAGCGTCAGCTGAGGCCATCGACCATTAGCAGCGTAATAGCGCTGAGATGCTTCGCCCGCTAACCAACTAATCCTCCTCTCATCTGTCAACACAGCAAGGCTCATATGTCAGAAGTTGGATTTTTACGTTTGGCCTATAGTAGAGGTCAAGATGAGTTTGTATAATCATGGTCGCAGATTGTCAAGAGCCATGCAATTAACAATTAACACTCTTGCTCAACGTACTACTTAATGGGCCCTTGATATTGTTTAAAATAAAGGTTACCTTACAGTCAATACCATTGCTTTCGAGAAACTATATGCGCAGTACTTATGAGATGTAAGTAGATAGAAGCTATATAGATTCGAATTTTTAAATTAACTCTATTGCTTCACATAAACCTAACACACAAATTCGTTTATAGCTCATTCCTGTATGGAAATTTGTTCACGGGATACGATTTAAAAAAAACTTGTACAAATTCAGCTCAATTACTGTCAAATAATTACCACAAAAAGACAAAAACACTTATGCCGAAATTTTCAGCTAGGTTATGCAGCACCACAACACAATGAACCACTCAACAAGGAATGCTTAATCAATGCTCAAGGAGGAAGGTAGACCGAATAAATCTGTCCCATATAACCTTTTTTCTATTTTGGTGAGGGTTATATTGGCCAATATAACCCTCACCAAAATATAAAAAAGGTTATATGGGACAGAATTATTCGGTCTAGGAGGAAGGACATCATGGTAATGGTTAAGCAGCGTTTTACTACGTCAGAGATGGAGCCGCATAACCGAGGGATGCTTCCATACTTGCCTGCTTCGTGTCGCGGCAGCGGAATAAGGAAAACCTTTCCCTCGACGTTTACTCTCACACGCATTGCTGGCTCGATCGCCACTCTCTCACTACTCCCTGCCGCGCCACCGTTGCTGTTGCTGTTGCTGGACCACAAGGCGCACATACTAGCAAAGGATAATGGCGGGCAGACGACAACGAGACATTAGAACAATATCTTGAGCAGCTCTGTCATATGCACACTGAATGCTACCTTACAATTTGATGCCGAAACAACGCAATTGCGGAACCTTGACAAAAGTAAGCAGGACCTCGTTACAAGTACTTATTGCATTACCATGACGCTATAGCTCGGCGTACAATGAATGGAGTGTAAGTGTACCTGCATAAAGCTAAGATGCCACGTTCTGCGCAGCATCGTGCAGCGGAATCAGCCCGCCGCAGTGGCGCCCCCCCACGATCTTTCACCCACGCGCTCAAACTCCACGACAGATGGCGCTCTCGCTCTGGCTCAATTCTACTGAGTATCCTGAGGCTGTATTATCCTGAGTGTGGGAAGGGCACTGATCTCTATAATATAATCTATCTAATATAATAAACAATTATATTATATAGAGATCAGTGGGGAAGGGGCACTGCATGCAGTTTGGCAACACCCAAGCGCACGATCTCCGCGTGGCCGTGATTGGCCGCCTCATGCAGCGGCGTCCAGCCAGCGCCATCTCGTGGGTTTACCAGGTGACCCTGCGACATCAGCTCCTTCACTCTCAGCTGATTCCCTGGGAAGTATAGAGAGCATCGCGTCATCAACGATGTACTAAGTTAACGATAAATAACAAAGTACTGCCAAATGATAGCACTACATGGGAGACATGTACATTATGTAGGACCATTGAAATCACTGTCACTGATAACTTACTTGGCGTAGTTAGTTCCTCCCCGGCTGGCGACTGTAACCATGCATAGGCATAGCTGTAACCCAACCACTGAACCAGGCTGTGTGACTAACGACTAATAATCTATCAGCTGGGGAAGTCCTGTGTGCATTTATATGTCCCCGCAGTTTCACGCTTTCAGCGGCTGCTTTACGTTTAATCTACTCTTGGGGGTGGCAGACTAGATGACTTAAGTGTCCTTCGCCACTCCCGTGCTTAAATTAACTGATTAAAATTGTACTACTACATGTAATTATTTCTTTTATAACGATGTACTCTGTATTTATGTATGTCTTATGCACAAATAAACTGTTTTCAATCTTCAATCTTCAATCTTGATTCATGTAGGGGACACCCCTGGGAGTAAAAAAAACTTGGGTAGACATTCTGAATCATGGGAAGGATAGGTGAAATTCAAGATGGCGAGTTCAAGATGGCTGTCAATTCATAGTAATGGACCATAATCGCCACTATTTATGATAGGAGGTTGATTTTTGGTGTCTATCCCTATATTTTTATGGGTCAGGCTATCCATTAAAACTGATACCGTACCGAAATGCATTGCATCATGTTAAATCTAAGATGGCCACCGAAAAGGACACCGTATCATATAAACTGCTATAACTTCTCGCAGACTTATGATAGAAGGGTAATTTTCCGTGTCTATCCCCATGTTTTAGGGGTCATGCGTTATCCACTGAGACTAGTAACCAGATTAAAACGCACTGCATCACCATTCAAAGCTATGATGACACCAAATATGACCCGTCATTTATTGACAACTTTTCACATTACGCGCTATAATACTAGCAGCATTTACAGTACACATGATATTATTGGTAAGGTAACTTTAATACTGATCACTGTGTCCTTAGGATACCAATTATGAGTTTCTAGCAGTCACTTGACTTGTTCGGTCTGGCATTTGCAAAATTCGCAACACTTGGCACCATTTGTTGACACAGCACCTTGCAGGTAGTAGAACACTTCACACAGGAACACACAACTGCAACATCGTCCGGCAAAGGTAGATAGAACCTTCCTGGAACAAGCAAGCTACCTGATAATTCGAATCCAAAGTCTTGTAGTTCCAGAGTAAGGGCACTCAAACAGTTCATCTGACTATAGGTGGGTAAAAGGCTCTGAGAATATGTCCTGTAGCTGCGTGGCTAGTCGGTGGCAAGTCTAGAACGGTCAGCAGACTTCGCTGTGGTGGTATTAGACTATGTCGTAATTCATCCATATTTTGTATAGTATGGTCACCATGTTTCACGACTCTGTACCAGATTAGTTCGATTCAGCTAGACACAAATTGTCGAGTTCTTCCCGAAGTCCTTGAGTGTGCTATTGGTTTTCGCTTTGAGCGCTGCCAATTTGGTGCCAAATTTGCTTGTGATGTCACATCCAGTCAACGCATTAACGGCCGCAGTACATCACATAATTCACGCCCCTGCTTTGCTGCCAATTACATGTACTGGGATGTACCTGATACTGGTCCCCTACACCTGCTCTCCATCCACAGTTAAACCATACCATTGCGTTTTAAAGATCTGGCTGAAATGTAACAACCAGCACCAACACATCAGTGTTCATTTGACAGCACGACAATCCTCTTGACACCGATCCTGATGGCATGCAAAAATGGGGCATGATTCGAACATCCGCTTCTTCCAGAGTAGAATCGAGTTCATTGGTATTCGTTTGTAATTCCCGAATGGACTAACTTTGTCTTCGTAGACACTGTGCTCCCTTCATTTGGCTAACTACAATTTCCACACCAGGGACTCGTGTAGGACATTGGTCAATCAGAAACCTAGTCAGCAGTTCCTTTAGTCTGCCTTATTGCCTGGATGCCCAGAAAGTGTCCATTTCCTTTGCAGTTTTAGTCTCAGGATTGAGATTACTGTTACTCGATCGTGGTCTCAGTGTCCTCCATTGTCGTTCACTGTCCTTCACAGATCCTTCGATGTAGGGATCCGAAAACAAAGTCGATACGGCTGGCATTGACACTCAACGCAATGACGGTTTTCAAGAATATCACGAAATCTCCAAATGTTCTCAATGACGACGTTTCTAATCTTTCTCACATATGCATTACATCTACAAAGTATGAAGTTGGCATTGCGTCCATGAGACGGAGCTTGGTAATCAGCACTGGTCAGTTCTTTTTCGAGTTCGTTTGTCAGTTCAGACTTTGCAGGTTTCTTCATAAACCCATCGTCATCGAATAGGTAACTGGGAGACACCACGAGGTCGTGTTGGAACACATATCAGGCATCACAACCGCGTACTCGAGCAATATCTAACTTCTTCTGTGCTGACCCAAAATCCTTCCTTTCTTGTTTGTGTTTGATATTTGCTGGTTTCTTCTTTCGACGATGGCGCTTGCAAACGTCTTCAAGTTCCGTTTATGAATACATCACTGAGGCCTTCGTTTTGTCTATTAGTCTATCCTTTTCGAAACTCATTGTACCTCTCAACACCAGATTCCTTGATTGTCACCAGATCCTTTCGAACATCATCAGGCATAATGGCAGACGACAGGATGCTGTCAGCCGTTGTTCTGTATCATTCGACAACTTTGAACGGATTCTCATGGGTAACCACAATATGCCATTCATGTCATCAACCTTTGCTGCCAGCCTTCAGTACGTCAGTGGTGATTCATGGTATGACAAATAACTCTGATCGTCCATTCTGACTCCGCTTATCTCCCTAAACAGTGGTTAACAGACCATCATTTCATGGTGAATTATATATTCCATTTCGTAACGTATTGCTTCTTCCTGGTGCTACCAATTATACCGGCACTGCTCTTTGAAGAACGCGTTTATCGTTTGTTTTAAGCACATGTCCATTGCAACGGCTGTGAATGGAGCTGACGAACGCTTGATCACAAAGCCCCCATTCAAAAAGTTTCATGAATAGCTGGTGCCGTCTCAGGCAGACTTTTGCATGTTCTGCAAGGTATAGGGAACTCCAGCAAAGGTAGTTGGTCGAGTCAAATGTCGCCGAAGTAAGGCGGATAGCCTCAACAGTTTCCAAGTGTAGTTTGCCAATTCCCTTCCCGATCAGCTCGCACAAGGTCCTTTGCCAATTGACACACTCAATGAAAGCCCAGTATCTAAATGTTTCACTTCTCTCGCTCTTCTGTCGTTTCAACTCCTCGAAGTTATCAAACAGGATACCTGATGAGGTAGCAATCGGCAAGCAGCTGTTGACGTTTCTATCCGATCCTTCTCTGAGACACTTGCTTTCATTTCCTCAGGGGGCAAGCCTGGCACAAGAGGGCCCTGGAACTTTCTATGCCAAATTCATCAAGAATGCTTCCCACTGGAGTCTTTCCATTGTTTCGATAGCAATGTCATACCTGCAAGGACCGCACATAATGCGAGCCACCAAGACTGCCTGGGTCACGTTAAGGCAAAAGATACCGTTTTATATTCAAATACTTTTTGCTCCATTATCACGCAAGTATTTCCCAATACACCCAAGGAAAATCTTGACCATATGGGAACGTTTCGAGACACAGAACCATATTTTGAAATTCAACTGGGCGCCACAACATGATTTCTCTTGCTATGTGGTAAAACTGCCTTTTGTCATATGCAATAGCTGTTTATATCCTGCTAAGTTGACCAAGTATACCCTGAAAGTTTTTGAGGGCGGATATACACCTGTCTTGTACTCTGTTACGGGTAGGGTAGGACAGGCAGTACACAGTGATCATATTAAAGTTACCTTACCAATAATATCATGTATACTGTAATGCCTGCTAGTATATAGGCGATATTTGTGAAAACGTTGTCAATAAATTGACGGTCATATTTGGTGGCATCTCTAGCTTTTGATGGTGATGCAGTGAGTTTTAATCTGGTTTTTAAGTCTCAGTGGATAACTGACCCCTAAAACATAGTGTAGCAAATTTTGTGTGCGATAGATGGCCGCACGGCGACTGTTTGGCGTGGGTTTGTCTATATTCAGGCCCCGGTACAGGAGATAATTTGCTATTTTTATCACGTGGTTTGTGTTATAACCGAATCAGATGTAAATCGCGTGTTCGTGACGTCACTTCCAGCTGTGAAGAAGATGGTGGAGAAGGAGGAACGGGAGAAGGGAGGAAGGGTGTGGGAAAGAGGGAGAGAAGCAGGTGCATGGAGAGGAGGAGGGAGAAGTGTGGTGGAGGAGGGGGAGAAGCTAGTGGAGACAAGGAGGGGGAGAGCTGGTGGGAAAGGAGGAGGGGGAGGAAGCGGGTGGAGAATGTAAGAAGGGAAGAAAGGGAGAAGCGGGGTGAGAAGGAGGAGGTGGTGGAGAAGGTTGGTGGTGAGGTGGTGGAGAAGGGAGAAGGTGGTGCCAGGGAGAAGGGCACCTCCCTGCCACCTTCTCCACCACCTCCTCCTTCTCCACCACCTTCACCAGCTTCTCCCCTCCTCCTCCACCAGCTTCTCCC
The DNA here is from genome assembly GCF_000485595.1 of Priapulus caudatus. Taxonomy (NCBI): domain Eukaryota; kingdom Metazoa; phylum Priapulida; class Priapulimorpha; order Priapulimorphida; family Priapulidae; genus Priapulus; species Priapulus caudatus. Next base: position 130,751 of record NW_014577063.1, on the reverse strand, counting down.
TTCCTCACACCTTCTCCCTTCTCCCCCTCCTCCTTCTCCACCAGCTTCTCCCCTCCTTCTCCACCGCGATTACATTGATTGGTTATAACACAAACCACGTGAACAAAATATTGCAAATTATCTCCTGTAGCCGGCCTGAATAAGACAAACCGCTTTGGCCGTGCACACGCGTTAGCTTACGCTAGTCCTAGCATAACTGGCGTTTCAAGGGGCGTGGCCTGTCACACTCATTGTGTCGCCAGCGAATGGTAGCGAGGTTTTGGAAGGAGCGTGTTTAGAACGTCTCTCTCTTTCTCTTGCGTCCAGAGGCGTGTTCAGGAGTAGCTGGAGCGCTCGATGCGACGCTCGATGAACGAACGAGCGCCTCCTGAACGATACCACGAGCGCTCGCCTTGTGCGCTCAGCTGTGCGCTCGCTGATCAAAGATTGGCGGCCCATGAAGGGTTACTCAGCAGATTTTAATTGCGAGAGAACAAGTACTGTTAAACGAATAGCGCAGACGAAATTGATACAATTGAATTTAGAAGTAAATGAATGAATGAAAAGTGAAAATAAAGTTGAAATAGATTGCAAATTGACGTCAGAATGTTAGATTCGCATTCGCCGATTGTTTCGTCGCCATTCTTGTAAACAAACNCCTCCTATCATAAATAGGTGGCGAGTTATGGTCAATTACATGAATCGACGGCCATCTTGAACGCCATCTTGAATTTCACCTATCCTTCCCATGATTCAGAATGTCTACCCAAGTTTTTTTTACTCCCAGGGGTGTCCCCTACATGAATCAAGCGTCAAACTGCGGGGACATATAAATGCACACAGAACTTCCCCCAGCTGATAGACTAATAGCTCAGGTTGCAGTGCTGTACGTGCACCCCCTGCAGCTACGATGGCCGATGACGTCAATGTCTCCTTGGTCCTTGTCAAAGACGTATCCAGGCCGGCCTGGTCATGGCCATACCAGTTTGTTCGTAGAATATGCACGTCGTGTTACTCCTAGTGATCGGCAGTTATTTTCGCTAACTAAATATGCCCCGGGCGGTCGCAGACCAGGTCCTCCTTAATTGATCGTCATTGCTGTGACCTCAGCTCGTTTGGTAAGGGTCTCCAAGGTTGTGAGAGTCACCAAAGCACATATGTCAAGTTAGGAGATGGCAGTTTTCCCCGGGGACCGTCGGTGGGTGTGGTGGTAGGAAGGGGGGAATGCAACGACGGCATGCCACATATAGACCACTTTTGAAGCAAGTACGCGTGGGAAGTTAAGGGTTGGATTTTTCTCCTGTGAGTAGGTATGGGGTGGATGTTTGGGAACTGGGTGGAAGGCAGCGACCATAGCCAAGACATTCAACCCTGCTCCAAGTACGTGTGGGACGCTAGTCGACGATAGCTGCCCGGGGGTGGTTGCGAGAGATGTGAGGGAAGGGTACACGCGAAGTCAGGTCAATGTGGGGATTGCATGCGATCGATTTTTACCCAATATCCTCCTCCAGAAATGAAAAGACTAACTCCCTAAACATCATCTGTTCCCTGTTGCCCGTATCCCTGGGTATAAGTAACTCGGAGTGAGAAGAAAACTCTGGTAATTGGGATCCGTTGAAAGCAGAGCGCGTGCGGTGCGTGTTATAGTTAGTTAGTGTTGAGCCGGCTGGCGTTTTTTCCCGATGTTAGCCGCCGCGTGCCCGGTATAGCGCAGAACAAACGAATTGCTGAGCGATGGCAGACAGATTTAGATCTTTAGCGGTGGATTATTCACGTTCGCGTCAGCCAAGGTGCAATCTGACCTGCAGATCTGTTCATATTTTTTGCCGGATCTGGTATATTTAGAAATGAAAATAAATATGAACTCGTAGCGCGCGCGGCACAGCCGGTTGGTGGGAAGCCACCGTGGTCTGTGTTTGCCGGCTTCAGACACGGCTCTGTAGAACAGGGCGCGTGCAGACGCACAACTCGCGCTGACCGTAATTCAATTGGAAACAGCACGCGAAGAATCAAATCGCGAGAAATCTTAATTAAATAATGTTAGTCGGCGGGGAATCGCTTGTCTTTTGCACGTGGAAAAATGATGTTAGACGTTGAATTTCACATTTGATTGTGGTACGTGATAAATCGTGTGGAGGGAGTGGGAGGGCAGGTTGGGGGGAGTGATAATATCCAGTTGCGATTGGAGCAGTGTCTCTATTGGAATCTTTGTCCCGACAGCCTTTTGTAGAACCACCCCTCCTTTATTTGAGACGTACAGTATTGTTAGAATTGGGGATCGCATTTACGTTTTAATGAGTTAGGTTTGCCTATATCTCCTAGCATATCGTCCAGTGTCACATATATTTATTTATGGCCCGTCTACCCTGAGCAGCAAAGCTCCTGATCATATGATATAGGAAAGGGTACAGTATACAGCTGCAGGATAGAGCGACATAAAACGGTTGTTAAGGTTTGCGTCGATGGAATGGAATGACGCTGGTATAAATTCTTACTAAATTTCTTCTATCAAGCTCATGCAAGATGTATGTCTACGCGTATCTAGACGCAGATGCACGCGCTCTGTGTCAATCTATATGTCCGCTCAGAAATGCTCGCCGTAACGACCAGCGGCGTAGATTGCATCAACGCCCGATGTCAATTTTTATAATGGCGTGTTGAAAGCTGTGTCTGCGAAGTTTGCGAAAATCTCTCGAGTTATGCTAAGCTGCGGAAGATGGAGAGTCCCCCCCCCCTCCTCCTCCTCCTCCTCCTCTTCTTCTTCTTCTTCTTCTTCTTCTTCTTCTTCTTCTTCTTCCTGCTCCTGCTCCGCTTCTACTTCCTGCCTTTCTTCCCTTTGCTCTTCTTCTTTCTCCCCCTGCTTCTTTTCCCCCTCATATGCCTCCTCCTCTTACATGCGCGTACGTGCATGCGCGCCGTGTTAATATACTATAAGATATTCGGTTCGCCATAAAAATAAGACAGGTGGTGCGATATTTTTTGTGCTGATCAGCTGAGCATTCCGGCATGGTGCTGGCTGATACCACCAAGGGGTGCTTTTCGTCATAATTGAACCATCGGCAGGTTTATTTTTCTAGCACGGAAAAGGCTTTTTCAGAAAGGGTTATCATGTTATATGTGCAGAGCGAGAGTGATGAACTGAAAAAGAGATGACGAGAGATGTATAGCGAGAGAGAGATAGGGGGTGGGGTGAGAGTGAGATAGAAAGAGATGAAAGGTGGAGCATGAAAAAATGGGAGAGGAAGAGACAGATATAGATGGACAATTAGATAGCTAGGTCGAAAGACAGAAAGAGAGAGAGAGAGAGAGAGAGAGAGAGGGAGAGAGAGAGAGAGAGAGAGAGAGAGAGAGGGAGAGTGTGTGGGGGTGAGAGGGGGAGAGAGGGCG
>NW_014577063.1:118311-123523 GCF_000485595.1 Priapulus caudatus | reverse complement strand
GAGAGAGAGAGAGAGAGAGAGAGAGAGAGAGAGAGAGAGAGAGAGAGAGAAAGAGAGTGTGACTGTGTGTGTGTGTGTGAGAGAACGAGAGAGCGAGAGCAGTGTCGCGAGTGTGACGAGGGAAGGCTTATGGAAGAGGGCTTCTGTCGTTAGTGCACTGATGAAATCGAGATTGTCCTCTGCGGTCTGGCGCCTCATCGTGTCAGCTGTTGGCTGACAGTGTAAACAGACTAATAATATCTCGCTGGGAATGTTGGCACTCTCCTCTTCTGTGAGAAATTGAGAATGTTTTACTGGGAGATACGCGGGTACTGTCTTTCCCTGGTGGTGGTGGGTGGGGGGGGGGGGTATAATGGCACGTGTAATTTACGAGTTATTGTTATGTTATTATTATTATTATTAATAATAATGTTGGTATAATTATTATAATTATGATGGTGATGATTAGTGACGTCACGATCATTGATTATACTCGATCATCGGTTGAACAGTGGCTCGAACCAAGCGCTTGGTTATCAAAATCCATAATCGATTTCATCGAAAAATATAAAAATAGAAACAAATGTAAAAAAAATCTAAATAAATGTCAAAATGAACAAGAAAACTTGGAAAAGTGATGAGAATCAGAGATCTCATCGCTACTATACAAGTTCCTTTATTAACATACATGTATTATACACACAGTAGTAAACAGTGCAAAACAAACAGTAAACAGGGCTAAACAAGCACATACATGCACACACGTACATGCGCACGACGTTGCGCACACGCAGGCATTCAACACCCCGAGTAACCGATTTTAACCGATCATCGGTTACTTGGGTCCAACCGATGATCGATTACGAAATTGCAACCGATTGATAACACTAGTGATGATACTGATTATTATTATAGTAGTAATAGTAGTATGCCTTTTTGTTGATTTAATAGATGTATTGTTATTTTCTTGCAGGCAAGGCACTCTGGCAGCTGGTCCTGGAACAATTCGACGACCTTTTAGTCAAGATCTTGTTATTAGCAGCTGTTATATCTTTTGTAAGTATCCACGCACGCACGCACGCGCGCACGCGCGCGCGCGCGCACCCCGGTCTCGCTCACTGGGACCCGCAGCTTCCATCGCATGCATAGTTACATTATTAATTAGATGCTGATCATCAGTGAGGCGCGTACCTGTACGACTTGCGGAGTAATGAGTTTTACGCTATGCTACGAGTTCTGGTTTAATCATTAACGCTGCCGACTCGCTACAGTTGCTATCAGATGTAGTTCCTCCTCCAACGCCCGTATCAATTGTCGTATCAATTTTCGGTCGGCTACGCGTAAACAAATAAACAAAGGTTAATGTAGTCGGACGGCTAGGACACAGATAAGATCATATATATCGATCATAGCTCCCCCATGATCGCTGATGTGTTTAACTGAGAGTTGTCGCAGGTATTTCGCGGGTATCATGGCGTGGTTGTAATATCTGTTTCATCGTACAGTCCGCTTATCCGTAGTTCAGGTGTGACAAGATGCTGTATGGGCGGGACGTGATAGTTGTAGTTAGATTGCCATCATAGAGAGAACGCTCGCGTGTGTTGTATAGAAGGTACATCGCAGTCATACTACGAGCTCCTGCATATATATACGAGGCAACCCATACCGGGTTGCCTCGTATATATATGCAGGAGCTCGTAGTATGACTGCTGTACGGAAGGAACATGGCAGTAACACACGGTCGTTGAGCGAAACGCGTGAACAAGAGATTCAGTGGGGTAGTGATGTGTGGGGTATGTGGAAAGGCGAGGGAGGAAGCGTCAGTCACATTCATTACCGCACTGCGCGGGCCATTTTCCTCCGCAACTTTTTCGGCTGCCGAAAGAAAGTCGTAGCGCGTCGCAATTAAAGCCGGCATAGCTATAGCTTAGGTTTGCTGAGCGAGTTAGGTACGGGTTGGCGGAGGCTGAGGTTACCATGCCAATAACGCGCGCGCGCTGCTCGTTTATGCACCGCCGGTTTATTTTAGAGTGCCCCGAAGTATAAATAAACAAGGTGACAAGATAAGTACTGCAAGATACTTATTCTTCTTCTCATCACGCCCATACACCCCCGCCCCCACCCACACGCGCGCGCGCGTGCAAACACGCGTGTAAACAGTGTATGACATGTGAAGCAATGAAAATACTAGAAGGAGGTAAGGTGGTAGAAGGACTAGGGAAGCTGGTGCATTTTTGTCTGGGTGTGGTTATAATGAGGGGTTCATAGCGATATAATGAAACTGTGACAGGATACCTTATGCTTCGTATGGGTTCTGGAAACCTGGAGAGTCTCAGTCTTGAAATTTTAAAATCATAATTTACTAGTCCTGGAAAGTCATGGAAATGTTCACATACATTTCTATTGTGTCCACATTTTACTGACGATGTTACCAGGTTTAATATACTGAAAATGTAAATCATGAGTATATTATTAATTTTTATTAAATCTATAAAGTATCTTTAATTATAATTGGTACAGTTATAGCCCTGTTTACTGTCTGAAGAAATGCAAATGCAATAAAACATAATTGAGGCAAGGATTGGTTAACTAATTGTGGATTGAAAGATACGGCTACAATACAAAAACTCGCTCAAAAATTCGTTGGCTAAAATTCTCCGGGTGCTGGAAAATATACCTAATATAAGTCCTGGTAAAAATCGTGGAAAATTATTTTGCCTTGGGCGTACGACCCCTTTGTTAGGTGGATTCCGAGGGTGAGGGAGCAGGCAATGGTTCGTTCAGTGCTGCATATCCATTTACATGTGATTTAAACGTAAAAAATAGCATTTGAAAGGTTTATTTCTGGAAGGGCAACAGCGCCGCTGACACACGCTGGGTAGTAAAGTAAACTATGTTTGTTGTTTTGCCGCCAGGGAAACAAGAGAACCCCAACGCAATTCATGTTTATTGGTAGGCTGCCTGCCTTAGCGCTTTTTCAGTATATTTTGGCGTGGTAACCCTGTAAGTGTGTGGTAAATAAGTTTGTGGTAGCTCCTCGCAAAGATTGGTCCGTAGTAGCAGCAGCAGGGGCATCAAAAGCTGCAACGATAGCAGCAGCAGCAGCAGCAGGAGCATCGAAAGCTGTAGCGATAGCAATATCAGCAGCAGCAGCAGCAACAACAACAACAACAACAACAACAACAACAACAACAACAACAACAACAACAACAACAACAACATCCGTAGTAGTAGTAGTAGTAGCAGTAGTAGTAGCAGTAGCAGTAGTAGTAGTAGTAGCAGCAGCAGCAGCAGCAGCAGCAGCAGCAGCAGCAGCAGCAGTAACGCTGGCTGCTTTTAAAACCACAATTATTAGTTTAAAAGTTAACCATAATGGCGACCATCAGGCCCGCATCCCCGCTGAGCTAGTACCCAGACGCCAAACTACATGCAGTACACTCAGGATACAGTAGATTGAGCCCATGAGCGAGAGCGCCATCTGTCGTGGAGTTTGCCCGGACGCAAGCCCGCGACATCGGCCGTGAAGTATTTCTAGATTGCGAAGCGCGTCTGTAAAATTCGGTCGCTTGAACACAGAACCGGCAGCTCTGCAGCTTAAATTTCATTTTTCACCACGCGACGCACGCGCCAGTAGAGCAAGTAGCTCACGGAACATTAGCGCACTAAAGGATTGCGCTGCCCCCCCCCCTCCTCTCGAGGCACGCGTCTTTGCTCCCCCAGCAGCGCAACATCTACGGCGCGTGCAGGCGAGATATCGCGTGCTGACGACGTCAGCTGGCGGCGGTTATTTTTGGTTGTCCCCCGCGTGTTGGCTTCTCGCACTGGGCCGGCGTCTGCTGCCTCCGTGGGAGTGCAGACGACATGCGAGCGACTGTATAGAGCGACCCAGAACGAAGCGATGATAGACAGATAAGAGTGCACGGGGGTGGGGGGTGGGGGGTAAAGCGCGTGTAAGGAAGTTGGGGGTGGGGGCTGGATACGAGAGAGAGAGATGGTGAAGTAAACACCACATCAATGGAAAATAAATTGACATTGAACGAGCAAAAAATGACACGCGCTACGAGGGAAATAAAGGGAAAAGCAATGCAAAGCATGGACCGTGAACGCTGGTAACTCTAGGCGCGAAGCAATGAATTCGATCTTATTATAAATTTCTGTGTTTGCGGTGGGGTCATCCCTATAGACGAAGGTCCGATAGACCGAAGATCCGATAGACCGAATATTGCAAAGGGTTAGGGTTAGAGTTAGGGTTAGGGTCAGGGTTAGGTTTAGGGTTAGGGTTAGGGTTAGGGTTGTGTAGCCTGGAGGCTAGGCGACCGATTCCGGACGTGTAGCCGCTGCGTATTCGAATAAACCTTTGGTCTATCGGGCCTTCGGTCTATCGGACCTTCGGTCTATAGGGCTGTAACCGTTTGCGGTATAAGCTGGTAACGCCGTGCTTCCCGGGCGAAGTTCAAGCGAGGTCTAGCACCGGTGACGGCCTTCATGCGGCAGATCGCTCGTATTCTCTGCGAGCGGGTTTATTCGCGTGTTTATCCTTCAAATTATCTCATAAGATTGGTTAGGTTCACACATGCGCGCCCCCGGTAAACCGAACGATGCTGAATTTTTGCCACAACCATTCGAAACCGTGTTTATATAGCTCAGTTTGGCTGACATCTGGAAAGAATATTTGGCCTGCTTTAAAGCTGCACTCGCTGATCGATAAATGCGGGAAGCGATCTATTTATGTGCGAAAAACGTTTTCGGGTGTTTTTTTCAGTATAGTTATTCGTCGCTGGCTTTATAGCTCAATGGCATATAGTACTGATAGGCTCGTTGAACCCCCCCCCCTCTCATACCTCGTAGCAGCACGAGGGGATGGTCAGTCGAAACCTAGCCTTCACGCATGTTTCTTTTTCAGTATATGTATAGTCTCACGTAGAGCAAGCAAACGTTCGGTGCAAATTAGTAAATATTTGTAGTGCTGCTGCTGCTGCTGCTGGTGGTGGTGGTGGTGGTGGTGGTGGTGGTGGTGCTGGCGGGTGGGGAGGGGGGGGGCACGATTTCCGCTACCCACCGCTAGCGGTTGTCGTGTATTGTTGTCACCATCATTATCACCAGCGCTGTCATCTGTCACCGTCCCGCGACGCACGCACGCACGCATGCACGCACGCACGCACGCACACACGCACACGCATATGTATACGTATATCATCATATATGTGTATTATATATATATATATATATATAT
>NW_014577063.1:116159-118301 GCF_000485595.1 Priapulus caudatus | reverse complement strand
GCGTGTGTCCATCTAACGTATGTCTAGATATAACACGCACACAAACGCGCGCGCGTGCGTGCGTGCGTGCGTGTGTGTGCGTGTGTCCATCTAACGTATGTCTAGATATAACACGCACACAAACGCGCGCGCGTGCGTGCGTGCGTGCGTGTGTGTGCGTGTGTCCATCTAACGTATGTCTAGATATAACACGCACACAAACGCGCGCGCGTGCGTGCGTGCGTGCGTGTGTGTGCGTGTGTCCATCTAACGTATGTCTAGATATAACACGCACACAAACGCGCGCGCGTGCGTGCGTATGTGTGGTAGATCAACGCCAGCGCGCATGCATAGGCTCTTCTCTCACCTTGACCAGTACACAGGTATCATTGCAGTAACCGGGTAGAGAACGCGGTAGCGGCCAAACATTCACGAACACAGACTGTAATTAGTAGTCGATTAGCCAGTTACGCAGCGGGTGTAGCGCAGAGGTGTCGCGTGGGTGGGAGGCGGGGAGTACGTGTGAGCGTTCGTTACTAACCCCCGTCTGTCTTCTCTCCGTTCTTGCAGGTTCTAGCTCTGTTTGAAGACAACGAAGATGAAACGATCACAGCCTTCGTGGAGCCTTTTGTAATTTTGCTTATCTTGATCGCCAACGCCGCTGTAGGAATCTGGCAGGTAAGCAACGCGTGCAGTGCTTGTGTGTCAGTCCGTCCTCTGCTTCTGCTCTCGGGCACAAAGGTCTGATACCCCGTACAGACTACGAGTTTGATATGGTATTAAACTAGCGCGCGTTAGACGCGCGTTTGACGCGCGCTAAATATTGCAGTGTGTACACGCTATCCCGCTCCAAATACGCGCTGGCCCACTCTGAGTTAGCCCCGCAAATGAAGCAGGGCTAACTTAGTCCGGACCAAGTTATCCCACTCTAAGCTGTGTCTGTGCGCAATTCGGTGCCTAGCGCGCGCTAAGCTTCGCAATGCGCATGCGCATAGCCGTATTTAGGTCACGTAATTGTACGCGCGCTATACCTCGCTGTCTGCGGGGTGACGTGGCGAGCAGGGAACTGAGCGGTGGGAGAACTAATGACTCTAGACTAGGGTCAAATATGCAGTCTGTACGCTCCTAGATGCGCGCTAAAATCCGTAGTCTGTACGGGGTATGAACGCGGTGAGGGAACGCGGTCGTCTGGCCAGCGTTGTTGCCATGCGGAACGATGCGCGCGTGGAGAGTGATCAGGGTCACGACACTGTCACGAGGCTCGCCGTAATTTGTACGCGCCTTCGACGACGTCGACTCGTCGGACGAGTCTTGCTGATTGCCGTCGGCAACGGCCACCGACATGACACCCGTGAGAGAGAGTCGGGGGGGGGGCGCGCACCGCGGCAGGTGTGTGGGGATGATGGCGAACTCTGACCTTGTAGTCACTACGCGGGGAAGGGGGAAGGGAGCGCGCGTGACGACCATCCTCGCATTCCAGTATAGGTGCACCCCACGCGCTCGGCCCGCCTTCCCAGTCGCGCAGGGGTCCACCCTTTACGTGCGTCAGGTGAGGGTTCCCCGTTAGCAATGGGTCCCCCATCGGTGTATGGGTCTGTGGGAGCCCCCTAGTTAGGGGGAGGTCTCCCTTAATTACCTAGTTAGGGGGAGGAGGTCTTCCTTAGGTACCTGGTTAGAGGAGGTCTCCCTTAAGTACCCTGGCATGTGGAGTCATATCTTCCCTCCCCCTCCCCAGTACGTTTACCTCGCGGCAACAAGCCACAAGTGTGGAACGAGATTTCGCAACTACGCACGTCGTGCGGCTTCGTAGGGCCTATACTACGTCACTGACCGTTCATCTCGCCATGTTACCCCGCGATGCAGAAAATTAAGGCGAGAGTAAATTACAAGGTGGGGTAAACATCGATGACGTGTGTGTGCGTGTGTGTGCGTGTGTGTGTGTGTGTGTGTGCGTGTGCGCCGTGTGCCTGTGCGTGTGCGTGTGCGTGTGCGTGTGCGTGTGCGTGTGCGTGTGTGTGCGTGTGCGTGTGCGTGTGCGTGTGCGTGCGCGTGCGCGTGCGTGTGCGTGTGCGTGTGCGTGTGCGTGCGTTCGTGCGTGCGTGCGGTGCGTGTGCGTGCGCGTGCGCGTGTGTGTGCGTGCACGGGATGGGAGGGGTGGCAGTA
>NW_014577063.1:102967-115171 GCF_000485595.1 Priapulus caudatus | reverse complement strand
CACACACACACACACACACACACACACACACACACACACACACACACACACACACACACACACACACACACCTTGCCATCTACAATCGTAAGCGAGCCCATATAGGTAATATAATTTGCTAACCTAATCTGCGAACCTATTTTCTTGGCGCTACTGTTATTATTTTCCACCATCTGCGATCGTAATTTGCGACTTAAATGTAGCGGGGACTTATACAAGGCCGCATCCCTGCCGTTGTCGGCTGAAACTCAACTCGGCGTATACGAAAAAAAACACGTTACGACCAAAAAATCTTTTGCCTTTTCCCGGGGGCGCAGGCCTATGTTTTTATGCATCACACACGGCGTAAAAAATGTGCTTGCGCGCGTGCAATGGCGACGACTTCTTTTTGAACATATACCGACTGGCTGTCGTCAAGCTATAGCTGAGTTTACTGCCGCTCCACGAGACGCCCCCCACCACCCCGCCCCTCTGTCGGTCGCAGTGTGCAGTGAACCCCTGCCGTATTAAATTAGTTAAAACGATATTAAAACGTTTCGATTCGATTTTCGTTGTGGTTACGACGCACTCAACCTCTTTGCTATTTACCGCAGGGTAGGTGGGGCGGGGCCTCCCCCCCCCCCCAGACATTAAAAAGCCACGTCTCTATAAACGTTACCACAGCCAACTTTTAACCGCAACTTACTAGCATGACAACAAAAATGTTACTGCCTTCTTGTTAACTCGACGACCCCCCCCCTCCCCCGGTCGTCGAGTTAACAAGAAGGCAGTAACATTTTTGTTGTCATGCTAGTAGGTTGCGGTTAAAAGTTGGCTGTGGTACCGTTTGTAAAGAGTAGAGTTTTAATATCTATTTATAGGGGAGACTGTCGTAGAAATACCCGCTACAAGTTGGCTGTGGTAACGTTTATAGAGACGTAGCGTTTTAATGTCTATTAATAGAGGAGACTGTAGAGAATTTCCCGTACTATTGACAGATTGTCTACCATGCTCTCTATACGGTGAAGCTCTAGCCGACCCGACCATCATCTGGAAGAGATGCAATTATGAGGTTTCCGCCATATGTGCCTGTCCTCCCCGGCACAGTCACATCGCCTACATGTATACAGTCAAGCGCGTATAAAGAAGGTATCAGGAGTTAATGAGACAAACGTTTTAAAAACGTCTCATTAATTCCTGAAGGTATTTATACGCGCTTGATACAGTTTGTGCAACGCGCGCCCGCGTCTGTATCGCGCGAATTGGAGCTTGACTTCTGTAATTAGATGTGCGCGCGCGTGTGTGTGTGATGAAAACACACACACACGGGAGCGAAACCGTTTATCATTACGGTAATACCGCTAGCGAAAAAGGTCGCCGGTGTCTCCTGTCGCTTGAGTGGTTATCTGTAAATGCCGCATGTAAGGCCGACCTCGGACGTCGCGTGTGCATGGGCGTTAGATGTGCTTGTATCTACTAACGCGCCGTAAAGGTCGATCAGAAAATATCATTTGCAACAGTTACACGTAAAGATAAGATGCTTTCGCGAAAGTCCCGTGTAAATGTCACTTGCTTCTCTGTATCTTCCTCCGAAGGTCATCATTCGTAAAGTTCACCCCGTAGAACTTTTCCATCGTACGACAACTATCGGGATAACGATTAAGGGGTGCGTCATCGGATGGAACCTGTGACGCAGTGAGCCAGGGGGGATGACGTCAGGGGTGGGCATGGTGTCTAAGCGGCACAGGAAGTGCATGCGTGGGATCCGGAGCGAGCGGCGAGTATAGCGAGTGCGTTAGTGAGGCTCGCGAGCACAGGCACTTGGAGCGTTTCAATAAAATACAATGCTAAATAAATACGAAATCTATTTACTACCAAAGTTTTAATGAATATTGCCTCTATATATATCATATGTGTGTCAGTATGCGGCAGCGTGCGCGCGGTGTACATGTGTGTTGCAGAGGAGCATTTGCGCGGCATTTACAGGAAATTGTCGGCAATAATAGACGAAAGAGAGTAGAGAAACATTAAGACTTTGGTAGGAAATAGATATCGTATTTATTTAGCATTATATTTTATTGAAACGCTCTTGAAGTGCCTGTGCTCGTGAGCTTATCCGTTCGTGCTTGCAGTAGGAGTGGTGTGTCTGTAGGTACTCTGGCCATGGCCCCCTCCCGAACCTCACACACCCTCATTTCTGTATCTCCACCCTTCTCACCCGTTTCCCCTTCCGCTCCCATCCCTCCTCCTCCTCCTCCTCTCCGTCACGTCTCCAGTTAACGATAGCTCCACTCTATCGCCAGTCAGGTTTTACGTGAGATTTTTTCTTGCGAAACGGGAAAGCAGTGCAGCGTTAGCAGCAGAGAGCGGCGCGTGTGGACTGCTCTCGCTTCTGCGCATCTCGCTTGCGACCTTTCGGTTTTTCCGCGTGCAGTGAAACTGAAAACCCCGTTTCCGCATGAGCCGTTGAAACGAGCGAGGTAACGAATGAAGAGCGAGTGTGAGCTGTCCGAGTTGAAGGCTGCATGCTGTACCGTACGTATATTATACCCGTACACGTACGCAAGCTGCGTAAGGGGAGGTAAAGGAGAAGGAGGAAGGGAGGAGGAGAAGAAGGAGGAGGACAACAGGTGCGCGGATGTTCGAGTGAAGGTGATGGCGCGGACACCTAGTAACTTTCTTTCGTTGGCAATCTTTGTGCGTTTCTTTTACGGTTGGGTGCTTTCACTTTCAGCTTCTTTCTCAGTTGACCGAGTTTGTTCCTGACCTTTTTTTGTAGACCGGGCAACTTTTGCAGCTTCCTCTTCGGGTAACTGCCTAGCGCCAGTTCCGCCATAGCTTCTTTCGTGAGAAGTCTTACATGGCTTCCTTCTTTGGCAATATTTACGGCTTCCTTTGCGGTAGTTGCAGGTAGTTGCTCCCCGTTGTGCCGTGTTCCCATGTATACGACATGTTTTATTCCCTGTTATTCTCGCGTGACAGAGAGTAAGAACAAAGATCTAGAGCGATCACAGGTGGGTGGAAGGGTGCCTGCTATGTCGGCTTAATCAAAGAGGTTTCCTAATAGCCCAAACGTTCGGCGCTAATTCTTACCCATAGGGCTTTCATCTGCTTCAAATAGCCGCCGACGTCTCTGTCTCACGAAACCCAGAAAATGGGGCGATACTCCATTAGGAGTGTTCCCAGCTTTAATGTCATTAATGGTCATAATAACATAATAATACATATATATATTATATATAAGTATGGTCCATTGTCAGTATTATTACGATTGTGGTTTAAAAAAGCGCACAATGCCTCATTCAAACCTTAATTCCTCAGTACTTAGACTAGCAAATAGCTTCGTGTCATGCATAGGTCACACTACGCTATGAAAATAAACTCTAAAGTTTCCTCCCTATTTTGACTGCGCGTTCCCCGAAGCAAGAAAGAGGTGCGAAAGTCAATAAATCAGGCGCCCAACCCGCTTAATTGCTTTCAAAACAACCATAACATCCGAAGTGGTGACCGGTGACGTCACATGTTTTTTTTGTCTCTTTGCTGCGTCCCCAGTACCGCTGTAGCCGCGCAAGCCGCTGCACCGTTGCTTGGAGAGTTGGGAAACTCGTATCACGAACATTCGAAGCAAGTATTCAACAACATTGAGGGTATTTTTCCAAAATACCTTTATACAGACAACGCGCAGTGAAATGGCGAGGAACTAGAGTTTATTTTCCATAAGTAGTATGATGTATGCAATGACACGAAGTAATTTTGCTAGTCTAGTACTGAGAAATTAGCGTGTTGGATTGCGCATTGTGGCGCTTAGTCATTTAGGTTTAGGGTGTGAGGGTTATGGTTAGGGTTAGTTAGGAATATCAATCATTAACATTAATCATTAATGATATCTTAAAAGTTGGGAAACACTCCTAATGACGTTAGCCAGAAAAAATGCGGGCGATAGAATTATTGGTTTTGAATGCTGATGAGTGCGGTTGGTTTTTGTAGAAGTGTCTACCTGGCCGCGCGATGTGTGTATGTCGTGTCGCGTGTGCGTTGTGCGTCGTGCCGTGTGCGTGTGCGTGTGCGTGTGCGGTGCGTGTGCGTGTTGCGTGTGCGTGTGCGTGTGCGTGTGCGTGGCGTCGCGTGCGTGCGTGCGCGTTCGTACGTGTTGTGCTTGTTGGCGTGCGTGCGTGCGTACGTGCGTGCGTACGTGCTGTGCGTGTGGCGTGCCTGTGTGTGTGTGTGGTTGTGTGCGTGCGGTGCCGTGCGTGCGTTTCGCGCGTGCGTGCGTGCTGCCTGTGTGTGGTGTGTGCTGTGCGCTGTGCGTGCGGTACGTGCTTGTGTGTGCGCGTGCGCTGCGTCAACGTTGCGTGCGTGTGTGCTGTGCGTGCGTGCGTGCGTGCTTGCGTGTCTTGGTGTGTATGTGTGTGTGTGTGGTCGTTGCGTTGTGCTGTGTGCCGTGTGTGCGTGTGTGCGTGTGGTGCTTGTTGCGTGTGTGTGTGGTGTGTTGTGTGTGTTGTGTGTGTGTGTGTGTGGTGTGGCCTGCGTGCCTGCCGTGTGTGCTGTGTGTGTGGTTTGTGTGTGTTTTGTGTTCTTGTGTGGTGTGTGTGTATGTGTGGGTGGTGTGTGTCGTGTGTGTGTGTGGTGTGCCTGTGTGTGTGTGTGTGTGTGTGTGTGTTGTTGTGTGTGTGTGTGTGTGTGTGTGTGTGGTTGGTGTGTGTGTGTTGTGGTGTTTGTGTGATGTGTGTGTGTGCATCATGCAGCATTGGATCCCGATTGTGATTAGGAGGACGCGGGACGCATGGCGGTATGCGTCCCCTGCAAGGCGGAATAGTACTACACGTATTTTTCAATTTCCTTCCTAGCACACACAAAGGCATTACCCCGCCCGTACCTTTACCTACGGTATAACCTTTACGTATAAGCAGCCTTAACGATCTATCCCAATATATGCTACGCCAGTGGACAGGTGGGTGCATGGCGACTTAGATGTACCCGTGTTCTCGAAAGTCGTAGGATGTACATCTCGACAGTGGCATCGTCTCCAGGAGAAAGAAGATATTATATACGTATATGGATGAGAGAGAAAGAGAGAGAGACGAGAGAAGAGATGGCGAGAAAGAGAATGCGAGAACAGAGGAGAAGGGATGAGAGAGAGATAGAGAAGAGAGAGTAGAGAGAGACGAGAGAGAGAGAGAGAGGGAGAGAGAGAGAGAGAGAGCGAGATGAGATAGAAAGAGAGAGAGCGAGAGTAGAGAGAGAGAGAGAGAGAGATGAGAGAGGTAGACGAGAGGAAGAGAGAGATAGGAGAGAGAGAGAGAAGAGAGAGAGAGAAGAGATGAGAAAATAGAGATGAAGAAAGAAGAGACGAGAAGAGAGAGGAAGAGAGAGAGAGACGAGAGTAGAGAGAGAGAGAGAGCAGAGAGAGAGAGAGATAGATGAAGAGATGGAGAGAGAGAGGGTAAGAGAGAGAGAGGAAGAGAGAGAAGAGAGAGGGAGGGAGAGAAAGAGAAGAGAGAGAGAGAGAGAGAGAGAGAGTGGCGCAGAGGAGAGAGAAGAGAGAGAGAGAGAAAGAGGGAGAGAAAAGAGAGAGAAGACAGAGAGGAGAGAGAGGAGAGAGAAGAGAGAGAGAAGAGAGAAGGAGAGGGAGGGAGGGAGGAAGAGAGAGAACTCATTAGCATATAATTATAGGGCTGTTAAGGGAAGGGTAAGCAGACACACACAAACAGGCAGGCAAGCAGTGTAACAAAGTTTATTCACCGAGAATTTCCCATTCGGACCACTGGTGCTCCAATAGACTGGGCCGAAGAATCTAGAGATAACAAGAAATATCTACGAGACGTGCCATCGTATGTTTTGAGTTCACAAGGTCGCCGCTGGTGTGAGTGGTGCGAGGTTTAATCATCGCTGCTGATGTCTGATGATAACGGGGAACGACATACTGTGCATGGCTGTCAGCTAAAAGGTGCCAGAGCAGCGCGCAAGTCGATATGTTGTGTCTACTAATCCTAAACCATAGTCATCGCGCAACAGCACGCACGCAACACGTACACAACACATTTACACACATCTAGTACATCCACGCACACGCACACGCACACGCACACCACACGCACGACGCACACAACTACAACACACCACGAAGCACGCACGCACGTACACACACTACACACACAACGCACACAGCACACCACACACCACACACACACACAAGCACACACCATACACCACACGCACACACACACCACAGCTGGCACACACACCACACACACACACACAACACACACACACACACCACCACCTTGCCATCTACATCGTAATGCGGAGCCCGATATAGTAATATCAAATGCTAACCTAAGATCTCGACAGCTAGTTTCTTGGCGCGAGCTGTAAATACTTCCACCTATCGCGACGTAAATTCGTACTTAAAAAAGTAGCGGGTACATTTATACAGAGGCCGCATCCGGGCCGTTGTCGCTGAAACTCAATCGGCGTAATACGAAAAAAAACACGTTACGACCAAAAAATACTTTTCCTTTTCCGAGGGCGGAGCCTATGTTATGCAATCACACAACGGCACCGCGTAAAACAAAATGTGCTTGCGCGCGCGCAATGGCGACGGCACATCTTTTTCGAACATAGTACCGACTGCTGTCGTCAAGCTATAGCTGAGTTTACCTGCCCGCTCGCACAGAGACGCCCCCACCACCACCCGCCCGCTCCTGTCGGTCGAGGGAGCAGTGAACTCCCTGCCCGTATTACATTACCTTAAAACAATATAAAACGTTTCGCTCTGATTTCGTTGTGGTTACGAGCACTCACCTCTCTGCTATTACCGCAGGTAGTGGCGGGGCCTCCCCCCCCCCAGACATTAAAAAAGCCACGTCTGCTATAACGTTACTCACCAGCCACTTTTAACCGCACTTACTAGCATGACAACAAAAATGTTACTGTCCTTTCTGTCCACGTCGTACGACCCCCCCCCCCCTCACCCGGTCGTCGCGTTAACAAGAAGGCAGTAACATTTTTGTTGTCATCAGTAGGTTTGCGTTAAAAAGTGAGCTGTGGTACGTATGTTAAACGAGTAAGAGTTTTAATATCTCATTAATAAGGGGAGACTGTCGTAGAAATACCCCGCTACAAATATGGCTTGTGGTAACGTTTATAGAACGTAGCGTTTTAATGTCTAATTAATAGAGAACTGTAAAGAGAATTTCCCTACGACTTGACTAGAATAATGTCTACCATGCCTCTCTATACGGTGAAGCTGCTAGCCCGACTCCGACCATCAATCTGGAAGAGAATCAATAGAGTTCGCCATATGTGCGCTGTCCTCCCGGCACAGTCAACATCCGCCTTACATGGATAATCAAGCGCGTCATAAGAGAAAGTATCCAGGAGTTAATGAGACAAACGTTTTAAAAAACGTCCATCAATTAATTCCTGAAGTATTATACCGCGCTTGATACAGTTTGTGAAACGCGCGCACCCCCGTCTGTATCGCGCGAATCGAGCCCTTGACTTCTGATAATTAGATAGTGCGCGCGCGTCGTGGTGTGTGTGCGTGTGTGTGTGCTGTGTGGTGTGTGTGTGTGTGTATGTGTGATTGTGTGTGTGTGTGTGACTGTGCGGTGTGCGTGTGCGATAGTGCTGCGCGTGCTTTGTGCTTGTCCGTGTGCGTGTGCTTTTGCGGTGCGTGTGCGTGGCTGGTGCGTGTGCGTGCGGTGCGTGTGCGTGTGCGTGTAGGCGGGCGGTGCCGTTTGCTACTGGGTGGGGGGTGGGGGGGTTAGCTGTCGGGTTCACTCGAACGGGATCAAGGTTTAATACGGGCTGCTCGCTGCGTGCCTGCCTGCATAGCTGGATGGCCTGCATGCCCGCCTGCCTGCCTGCCCGCCTGCCTGACCGCCTTCCCGCCCAACTGCCTGCGTGCCTGCCTGTCTGCCTGCCTGCCTGCCTGCCTGCCTGCCTGCCTGCATATATACCTCTAGTCAGTCTCGATCTATACGCGAATCACATTACGGCTCGTGGTGAGAATCCGACGCTGGGAAAATTGCTCATGTGCGATATCGGTAATGTAGGAGTCAACATTACGTTCATTACGTCAGCTGCGTTCACACGAGCATTGCAATACCGTACTTAGCGTTCACACGGTAAAAATATTCAAGGCTTATACGCGGCCTCCCACGTACCTTACTGAAATACGAGGCTTGTTCGGCGCGGAAAGTGATTCCGCGCTGAAACGGTCGCTTATAAGTACGGCACCACGCTGGCCGCGTGTTGTCTGTCGTGTGAACGCAATTCGAGGCCTCGTAAGCCGTGAAACTGTAGTGCGCTACATTGATACTAGGCGGCGGAGTGTCGTTTTTCACTTCCGGCTCATGGCATTGAAAACATTTCTCCGAATTTCCTTTTGATAATCGTCTTCATCACCAAAGCATTCGTAATGTTCATCTGGATCACCATTTTGTGTAATTTTACTGAAAAACTGCCACAAACAACTGACTTTCATGGGCGCCGCCATCATAAAAAACACTTCCCTCTAGCGGAGAAATTATTTACTATTATACCTAGCCAGCTAAGCCTCGATTCTCGTGTGAACGCTGCGGGTTGTGTTAGCACGGTATTTCAGCCGAATTTAGCACCAGATAAGTACGGAACCAGCGAGGCCGTGAATCTCGTGTGAATGTAGCTTATGTGTGCGAGGGAGAGCGAGAGGGAGAGGGAGTGCAGGGGAGAGCGAGGGAGAGGGAGAGGGAGAGGAATAGCGGCGTGTACGTGTACATATAGGCAGCGGCTCACCGAATATCGCCACGCCGCCGTGGCCGGACACGGGGTACACGCACGTGGACGTGGTACACACGTGGTACTACGCACTCACACACGCACGCACACGCGCGCACGTACACACGCATACACGCTCACACACACGCGCACACGCACACGCACGCACGCGCACACACACGCTCACGCACGCACGGACACGCGCACACGCACGCGCACGCACGCACACGCGCACACGCGCATGCTCGCTCGCTCGCTCGCTTTCAGTCATACGCACATGTAGTGCGCGCAAACATGCGCACCAATACCAACCCTACAAGTGATGTGAGGCGAACGCACTTGTGTTGCACACCAAATTAAGCGATACACGGCAACCCGCGCACATTTGCGTTGATCAGCTACTCTGGCGTTGGCGATCGTGTTTGCTCTCTGGCGTTTGCTCTCGAGCGCGCGTATGGCGTAGGTGTCGAACCCGCGAGGTTTATCGAACCCGTGCTAGGCTCGAGCCCCCCCCCCTCCCCCAATCACGTGGCGACGTCGATGGCCGCGCACCTGAAACATACGTGCGCGTGCAGGTGTGATATCTCACGCGCTGGGGAGCCTGCCAGCAGGTGTGTATATCCCTCTCCATCTTCACCCCACACACACACATAGATCCTATATGATCGTATGCTTCCGCCGCACAGAATTCTCACGCCGTGTTAGTTTCGCACGAAGGGTCGTTGTCGTAACAGGTACTACAGATATGTACCCGAGGTAGTTTTAGGTTGTTTAGTATTATGTTTATATTTTTATATGAGGTATGTTTAGGGTTAGGGTTAGTGTTAGGGTTAGGGTACACTTCTGTAGTACAAGTCTGGTACACTTTGTGTATACCATACATATATGTACCTCGGGTACATATCTGTAGTACCTGTTACGACAACGACCCCTTGAGCGTTAGTTTCAGTCCAGTGAGTCCACGCTCGCTTTTGGTATACGCTTACACTATCGACGATCGTGTCACCGCGAATGGTGTCACTCTAGTAGGGGGCTGGTCAAATAACGCCAACGCAGCATCCCCACTCGGGGGGGGGGGATGATTGCGAATTAGGTTGCCTGGAGGCGGGCGGTCTCTCCCTGTAAGACGGATACACACACGCGGCGGAACTCGCCTGCTTTGTTTTCCCCGGAACACGTGTCATCCTCTCGTCAGGGCTGAACTCTGATTGAACTCTTGGCCGGCGCTCAAATTTTACGTGCGGGCCCGCGGTATATGCGGTATTGCGCGTATCTATATGGGATACAGCTTCCCGAGTAGTGTGGGCCGGTAAGTAGGACAGGAGTGGTTTATTTCTATTATATGGTCCATGGGGTCCAGCCCGCGAGAGAGTATCAATTTGCAAGGGTCACTTGGCGCTGTGTAGCGAGAGGGTCAATTTGCGAGAGTCAGTTAGATGTTAGAGTCCTTCGTTACTGAAGCATTAGTGGGATGCCGAGGTTAGGGAGGGGATCTTCGATGCCATATCTCCTTTACGAACAGACATTAAAGAACATATACGCGGATGCTGCGGGGAGGACGGTGGAGATGTCTAACGCCGTATCTCAGTCACCAACGACATTTGCGGTCGTTTAGGGATGCTGAGAGATGCGGGGGAGTCGGGGGGAGGGGGTTGGCAGTGCTGAAGCCCGGTTACTGTGATCTGGGCGCATGTACGGAAGGAATGATTCGGATTTGAGAGAAGCCATATGTGTGTCAGCGCAGGCGTAGCATCATGCGTGCAGCAGCATCCTGAAACCATGCGATGCAGACTTCTTTCCGTGTGAGCGAATTCCTCTCGCGAGAGTTTTTCGGGCTTCCTGCCGCCCCCTCCCCCCGGTGGGCGGGGTTTCCCACGTCCGCCGCGCATATACATTTGTCTTATCGCTCGGTAGCATATACTTTTGTCTAGCGTTCAGTAGGATTGCCCTTTCCGTGGACTTTTTTCCGTTTGGACGCCCTTCAACTGGTCCTTTATGCCGGACTGCCCGTTGACTGCCCTCACTGCGGCACTGTCCTTTTAGTGGGTCTGCCCTTTACTGTGCCTGCGGCTGCTGCTGCTGCTATACTGCTGTAGCTGCTGCTATACTGCTGTAGCCGACGTCATTGATTTTTATCGCGCTCGGCGTGCGGCAGGAACGCTGCTGCGGTGGCTGCTTCACGGCGGCGGCGACAGTGACGGGAGAGAGAGAGAGAGAGAGAGAGAGAGAGAGAGAGAGAAAGAGCGAGAGAGAGCGTGTGAACGAACTTTCACCACGGTGTGCGGGGGCTCCCGCCTGCAGAAGCTTTCCGCAGCCGCCACTGCCGTACTGCATCGTTGGTGATGTGTACACGGCCGCACATAGCACGGCGTGACTACAGCGCGTGGATCGGGGAGGTCGTTTTGTGAAGCCTCACTCCTGTTCTGGTTCTGGCTTCTCTCTGCCTATCTCTGATCGCGCCTGCATGTCTTGCTGTAGCTGCGATGCGTAAGCCTTGATCTCACCCTCTCGCCACCTTGCAATGACTCTCTCTCTCCCTCTCTCTCCCTCTCTCTCCCTCTCTATGTCTTTCCGTCTCTCTGTCGCTCTCCCTCTGTCTCTCTCCCTCTCTCTCGCTCTCTTTCTCTCGCTCGCTCTATCTCTTTCTCTCTCTCTCTCTCTCTCATTCTCCCCCTCTCTCTATCTCTTCTTCTCTCCCTACCTCCCTCTTTCCCTCTCTCTATCTCTCTTCTCTGTCCCCCCTCTCTCTCTCCCTCTCTCCCTCTTTCTCCCTCTCCCCCTCTCTCTCCGTGTCTCGCCTTGGCTACCGAGTGTATAGGCCGCTGTCCTCTCTCTTAGATAGCGTGCTAGCTATAGGCGTATTCAGAACGCTGAGGACTTTAATACAGAGTGCAACGAGCATCGATAAGGACTGATAAACGATCGCCCCCCCCCCACGTTCGCGCGTAGATACATTTAGATGCTCGTATATTTGCGCGCGATAATAAAACCCGATCGCAAATCAAGTTGTTCGTCGTCCTACAGCGTCGGTAAATGTCTCTCTCGGCGTGGATTGTCTCTCTCGGCGCGCCTCGCAGCGTCGGTGAATTTAATATAACCATGTGATAATCAAATGTGCGTCGACTAAGTAGTGGGTTTTTGCTGACCATTATCCGAGAGCGAGTGCGCGTGGGGCAATCTACTGTGGCGAAATCTCGATGCTTTACTCGTCGGATCCGATTATAAGGCGGATTAGCCGATATACTAGATTGAACGTTTTCGTGAAAATCCGATCGGCATCGGATCTGAGCTGCGCTGCAAAAAGTGCGAGTCGCGAGATCTAAGCTTGGGTTAAGCGAGGAGAGGGTGTGCATATTATGTTGCCCAGCGCTACCCTCCCATATATCTCTCTCTCTCTCTCTCTCTCTCTCTCTTTTTCTCTCTCTCTCTCTTTCTTTCTCTCTCTCTCTCTCTCTCTCTCTC
>NW_014577063.1:97219-98809 GCF_000485595.1 Priapulus caudatus | reverse complement strand
GGTGTATAAGATATGTACTGTATGTGTTCATTATGTTGATGCTGTTTATTAAAGAATAGCGTTACCGTAGTAATTACGTGGTTATAGCATTAATTATACTGTTTGTGGCTTAAGTGCTATTTGCACACGTATCTGCTGTTTGTCACGGCGCCAGTATAGAGAAGCTCGTGAGCTCGTGTGATAGGCACGTGTGATCGTATAGGGTGTGACCAGGTTCGTGTACAGCAGATACGTGTGCAAATAGCACTTAAGCCACAAACAGTATAATTAATGCTATAACCACGGAATTACTACGGTAACTCTATTCTTTAATAAACAGCATCAACATAATGAACACATACAGTACATATCTTATACACCAGGCACATACAGTACAAGCATGGCTACGCAAGCCATCAATCAGTGACGCGTTATAAGTGTTTCATATCATACAACCTAGCAGGCGGCTCCTCTTGTCGGTTGACGGCGGCAACGGTAGCAGAGATCGGCAGGTGAGTTCTTGTGTCAGCTGGCAGCGGCAACGGTAGCGTGGTGACGAGCAGCAGGTGAGAGCAGTGGGTGCGGACAGCGTCGTGAACTGTCGAGCACCGTAGAACTGTGTCTGTCTTCTTGTCGAAACCGTTCGTTATTTATACAAGTGGAAGAATGCATGGCCTGAGCGTGGTCAAGGCCTTGTTGCGTGCGGATGGTGCAATTCTGTCCTTCTCCCGATTTTTATGGATAACTGAAGGTGAGAAGCTGTGGACGCTTCTTGAGTCTGGTGTGGGAACCGCGGCAGGTCGATTCATGTTCTTCATATTTCCCATAGTTCACATTTGTCGGCGGCGTCGTTGTTTGTTCTTTATCAGTCGGCATGCGACATCAAGGTGTGATGTCCTTCTATAGGTACTAAAATCTCATAGTGTCGCCTTGTGTAGGTGATTACTTTCTCTCTCTGCCGTCGCATATTTTCTCTTCTTTTGTTGGGTCACGCGCGCGACACGCGTGCGGCGTGTGCGGCTGGTGAGAGCAGGACCTGGTGTCCTTCGCTTGTTGCCTTGGCTGTTTACTAAAATAACCTATGACGTGATCTGCTTACGTTTAATGACCCGTGTCGTTGGGTTTTATACTAGGTTAAATAATTCGATATCTACGTCACTACACTGAGAGAGAGAGAGAGAGAGAGAGAGAGAGAGAGAGAGAGAGCGCTAGATGAGAGAAAGAGAAAGAGAGATCAACTCAGGGCGGATGAAGACGTGAGGAGATCGGAGGAGGTGGCTGGCTACTCATATTGGGCTGTATCCGCGCGCGCGAGAGAGAGAGAGGAAGAGAGAGAGAGAGAGAGAGAGAGAGAGAGAGAGAGAGAAGGTATTCTTCGTGAGAGAAGTAGGTGTGCAGCTTGCTATCTGCGAGCGAAGGAAGGCGCGCATCTCCCGTATACGGTCGATATTTTCAAGCGCGCGCGCACCACGCTGCCTGCGCTGCCTGCCCCTTACAGGTCCCCCGTCGTCTACTGTGCGAACGCTGCCTGCGCTGCCTGCCCCTCACAGGTCCCCCCGTCGTCTACCGTGCGAACTCTGCCTGCTCTGCCTGCCCCTCACAGGTCCCCCC
>NW_014577063.1:93188-97209 GCF_000485595.1 Priapulus caudatus | reverse complement strand
CTCTCTCTCTCTCTCTCTCTCTCTCTCTCTCTCTCTCTCTCTCTCTCTCTCTCTCTCTCTCTCTCTCTCTCTCTCTCTCCTCTCTCTCTCTCTCTCTCTCTCTCTCTCTCTCTCTCTCTCTCTCTCTCTCTCTCTCTCTCGCTCGCGCTACCTACCTATTATTACTACTATACATTTGCCTGCCAGCGTCGTGTATGGCGGTGTAGTGTAGCAGTGATGACATGGTTAGTCGTCGCTACTGTGTAGCACGCTGAAGCCAGTATATATGAGCGTTAGCCGGGGACGCAGTGTGGGCGAGCTATAGCGCGGCCCGCTGCGGCGAGCGACCATTAGCGGGCGCGACGGAGAAACCTTTATCGCCGCTTGTGAGCGTTAATTGCCGTCAGTATCCTGCGGCAAACGCCGGGATGTGGTAACCACGGCGACGGGACGCAAGTAACCATGATGATGGGGATGCAACTAATCATGGTGATGGGACGTGAGTTACTTTGTCGACGCAGGTAACCATGGTGATGGGGCGTGGGTTACTTTGTCGACGCAGGTAACCATGGCGATGGGGCGTGGGTTACTACGTCGACGCAGGTAACCATGGTGACGGAACGCGAGCACTGTATCCGTGGCAACCGGATGCGGTTAGAAGAGGCGGGTAACCACGGTGGCAATGTGGTTAACGGCTGCAGTGGTCGGCACGCGCGATCAAACGTGATTAGCGTCTGTTGCGCGGAGTCTGCTGTGTGCGATGCGGGATTGTGACTTCACAGCTTCATGACTGCGCGATTTAGTGACGGCTGACGTGCGAGTGAGATATACTACTACTAGAGTCCCTAGCCGTTCATATCTAATCAGTGGCGCGGTAATGGATGGCAAACTCGACTACAAATTGTCTAGGCGCTACTACTGCAGCCATCAGAGGTGTATTTCTGACCCCATGTGTTTTCTAATCACGGCTTACCTGAGCTACGAAGGCAGCAGCAGCGGCAGCAGCAGAAGCAGCAACAACATCAGCAGCAGCAGCAGTAGTAGTAGTAGCAATGGCAGCAGCAGCGGCAGCAGCGGCAGCAGCAACAACAGCAAGAGCAGCAGCAGCAATAGCATCATCATCATCATCATCATCATCATCATCATCATCATCATCGTCATCATCACCAGCGTCAGCAGCAGCAGCAGCGTTCCTCGTTCATCCTCCCGCTGACGCAGGTTGCACATCGTTAGGCGCCGCGCGTAATTTGGTTAAAACATAATTAATCCTCGCCGTCAACCCGTGAGGTTTTGCCCATCTGTAATGTTCACGTGTGCACACGTCACGGGGGGGGGGGGGATGGAGAGATAAAGATAGGCAGAGGGGGGATGTGTCTCGTGAAATATGTGCGGCAGCTGCATGCCGCCTCGTGGTAGCAGCTTTATAAATGGTTTCTCCCTCGCCCACATTGTGTCGTCTAAGAATACGGCGATGATTAGGATGGGGTTAGGGTTAAGGTTAGGACACACACGCACGCACGCATGCACACACGCATGCACACACGCAGTCGATTAGGATGGGGTTAGGATGGAGGACAAAAGCAGACATTAGACGCCACGGCGAGGGCTGCTCGGCATGATAGCGCATCCCTGGGAATGCGGCTATTTCGCGCTCGCTAGCTCTAGCTCGGGGAAGGCATGGCTTCGAATTTCATCGCTGCTGCGTGCATTAGAGGGGAGCTTATCGGTCGCCACGGCCTCTACTGCTGCTGCTGCTGCAGGCGTATAGCTGCCTATAATACTGTTACTATTGTAGTAACATTCCTGGTATTTCTATTACGGGACTTGATTACGCTCACTGGATTATGTACACTAATATTATGGGCTCTGGATAACACGTGTTACGCACAGCGTATTTAGTACCGTGCTAACCATCTGTTCTCATAGACTCTACACACTCTCTCGCACGCACGCACGCACGCACGCACGCACGCACGTACGTACGCAAGCGCGCATACGCACGCACGCACGCACACACACACACACACACACACACACACACACACACACACACACACACACTACACACACACATCACCCCCTGCACGCACGCGCGACAGACCGCACGGCCAACACTCACCCACGCGCGCGCACGCAAGCCACGACAATCTCTGACAGTCACTAATTAATTCACGCTTGCGAGGAATTTCGGAGGATTAGGCAACAAGTTTAGGTTAGGAGTCTCGTCCGCCGTAGCCGTCTTTCTGCTACGAGACACGCCGATTTGCGCCTGCGCGACTGCGATATGCATAACCATCATATCACGCCGGCCGCGTGTCACCGCCCGCGTTCGTCGTCATCGTCTCCGTATCGTCGCCGTCGTCATTCGTCATCGTCATCGTCTTACTCGTCGGCGTCGTTCGTTCGGTCGTGGTCTTACTCGTCGTCGTGGTCATCGTCGCGTTTATCGTCGTCGTCGTCGTCGTCGGTCGTCGTCGTACGTATGTCGTCGGGATGGACGACGGGCTTACATTGCGTGTCGTGGAAGAAACGCACAGCGGCTTTCCCGCGAAAAGTCGATGCACCGTGTCTATGGTGTATGGAGAATGCAGTGTAGCCTTTATGTGTCCGTGCGTGTATGAGAATGCAGTGTAGGCCATTATGTGTCCGTGCGTGTATGAAATGCAGTGTAGGCATTATGCTGTCCGTGCGTGTATGAGAATGCAGTGTTAGGCCTATTATGCTGTCCGTGCGTGTATGAGAATGCAGTGTATGCCATTATGTTGTCCGTGCGTGTGATGAGAATGGCAGTGTAGGCCATTTATGTGTTCTGTGCGTGTATGAGAATGCAGTGTAGGCCATTATGTGTCTGTGGTCGGTATGAGAATGCAGTGTAGGCCATTATGTGTCTATGCGTGCTATGAGAATGCAGTGTTATGGCCATTATGTGTCTGTGCGTGTATGAGAATTGCAGTGTAGCCACATTATGTGTCTATGGTGTATGAGAATGCGATGTGTATGGCCATTAGTGGTCGTCCGTGGCGGTGTATAGAAATGCAGTGTAGGCCATTTATTGTCGTTGCGCTGTATGAGACTGCAGTTATGCCATTATGTTGTCCGTGCGCTGTATGAGAATGCAGTGTAGGCCAATTATGTGTCCGTGCGTGTATGAGAATGCAGTGATGAGGCGCATTATGTGTCGTCGCGTGCGTAATGAGAATGGCAGTGTATGCCATTACGTGTCGTGCGTGTTAATGAGATGCAGTGTAGGCCATCTATGTGTCGCCGTGCGATGTATGAGAATTGCAGTGTATGCCAGTTATGTGCCGTGCTCGTTGTATGAGAGATGCAGTGTATAGGCCTCTTATGTGTCCGTGCGTGTATGAGAATCAGTGTAGGCCATTATGTGTCCGTGCGTGTATTGAAGAAGTAGTGTAGGCAATTATGTGTACCGTGGTGTATGAGAGGCAGTGTAGGCCATTATGTGTCGTGCAGTGTATGAGAATGCAGTGTAAGGCCATTATGTGTCTATGCGTGTATGAGAATGCAGTGTAGCAATTACATGTGTCCCGGCGTCGGTATTGAGAATGCGTGTAAGCCATTATGTGTCCCGTGCGTGTTATGAGCAATCAGTGTAGGCCATTATGATGTCCTGTGCGTGTATGAGAATGAGCAGTGTGAGGCCCATTATGTCGTCTGACCGCTCACCCCCGCGTGTACTGAGAAATGCAGTGTAGGCCATTATATGTGTCTATGCCGTGTATGAGAAGCAGGTGTATAGGCCATTATGTTCTGTGCGTGTATGAGAAATGCAGTGTAGGACATTATGTGCTCTATGCCGTGTATGAGAAATGCAGTTGTAGGCATTATGTGTCTCGTAGGCCGTGTATGAGAATGCAAATCAGGGCTTATTGTGGACGCAAAGCGTATCGCTTCTCTTTCTCTCTCATCCCCTTGCCCTCTCTCTCTCTTTCTAGTAAACTAATTAATTATTTATTTAAATAATCAATTAGGGAACTAATTGGGTTAGGGGTAAATGCACGCAGCCTCTTCCCTGTCTCTC
>NW_014577063.1:79174-90344 GCF_000485595.1 Priapulus caudatus | reverse complement strand
CGTCGTCTACGGTGCGAGCGCTGCCTGCGCTGCCTGCCTCTCACAGGTCCCCCGTCGTCTACTGTGCGAACGCTGCCTGCGCTGCCTGCCCCTCACAGGTCCACCCGTCGTCTACTGTGCGACCGCTGCCTGCTCTGCCTGCCCCTCACAGGTCCCCCGTCGTCTACTGTGCGAACGCTGCCTGCGCTGCCTGCCCCTCACAGGTCCCCCGTCGTCTACTGTGCGAACGCTGCCTGCGCTGCCTGCCCCTCACAGGTACCCCCGTCGGCTACTTACTGTGCGACTATCACTGCGGAGTAAACTGTACACTGTCGTTATACGTTCGCGACGAGTCGGTGCGTTTACATGCAGTCATGATCACAGGCACTTGGAGCGTTTCATGATGAAATATAATGCTAAATAAATACGAAATCTATTCCCTACCAAAGAGAGTAGAGAAACAGACTTTGGTAGGAAATAGATTTCGTATTTATTTAGCATTATATTTTATTGAAACGCTCCAAGTGCGTGTGGTCATGATCAGCAGATGCGGTGAAGCTGATTCCAACCCCCGCGCAGCCTCGCGCCACTATAGCAGCCGACATCGGGCGGGAGAGCGCACCCTACTGCTCTCTGCCATGCCCGCACCTACACACGCACGCGCGCACACGCACACGCGCACGCACATGCGCGCGCGCACACACGCACCTGCGATAGGTCTCTTATTTTTTCTATTCTCATATTCCCACCTACTGTCCCTGTCTCTACGTTTATCTATAAATATCATCTTTTTTCGCGTCTTCTTTCTGTTATCTATTTTCTTTCTTATTACTAATATGATCTTATACTATTCGACGCCTTATCTAGACTATTACGCGCTCTTCCGTCTCGTGCGCCTGTGCACCCGCTTTCACTGATTCTCGCCTGCACGCGTGCGCACATATTGAGATGTATTAGTAGTTGTTATCGCTCGATCAGCGAGAGTTTTGTTTAACCTCTGCGCCCCACTAAAGATGTCAGCTTTCGTAGTTATTGGCTGCGAGTGGGTAGCAGGCGTGATGGATGGCTGCTCTCCTCTCCCAGCATCCAGGTCCGCTGCTGCCGCCGCCGTGCGTGTCTGAGAGGTACCGTAATCACTATGAGCGCCAAAGTGGATCCTAAACTCCCCCTCCCTCCTCCCTCCGACACCGCCTCCCCCTCGTCCCTGCCGCCATCGACGTTTTATGGGTGCTTGCGGGAGATGTTATATATACACACACACGGCAATATTGCTAGCCGGAATATACTAGCGGTGGCGTAGACTGGGCAGTCGTCCAGGGCTGGGCATCATGGCTTCACATCTCCATGCATGTATCTACGGGGCGAGGCGCGCGTACCGTGGTCCTTAACACTACGCGTGGGATGTTAGCGATATATAGACTGGTCAGTCGGTCGTCCAGTGACAGCCGGACCTAATGATTCCACAGCTTCACAGCTTGCTGTAAGTGCGTGCGCGTGTGTGTAAGTGCGTGCGTGAGCGCGTGTGTGTAAGTGCGTGTGTGTAAGTGCGTGCTTGCGCGCGTGTGAGTGCACGCGTGTGTCAGTGCGTGTGTGCGCGCGTGTGAGTGCGCGCGTGTGTGTAAGTGCGTGTGTGAGCGCGTGCGTGCGTGCGTGTGAGTTCACGCGTGTGTAAGTGCGTGTGTGAGTGCGCGCGTGCGTGCGCGCGTGTGAGTTCACGCGTTTGTCAGTGCGTGTGTGCGAGCGTGCATGAGAGC
Source organism: Priapulus caudatus (assembly GCF_000485595.1). Lineage (NCBI taxonomy): Eukaryota > Metazoa > Priapulida > Priapulimorpha > Priapulimorphida > Priapulidae > Priapulus > Priapulus caudatus. The sequence goes on along the minus strand of NW_014577063.1, from coordinate 88,611 downwards.
GTGCGTACATGTGTTTTGCCCGCGTCATGTATATACGATACTCTTGTGTACGATACGATACTCTCAAGAGCTAATAAACACATGTATTTAATAGCTGTTAGGTTAGTTATGAGGTATTTATTAGATCTTGATACTCTTGTATATGATACGATACTCTTCTATATTGTATACTCTATTGGGGCAATATCTTTTATCGTCGTTTTCGATTCTCTGTCGCTGTCGTGAGCAACTGTATTCGCCAAGCAACCTGTACAGATTATGTGTCGTATGTTGCTTATGTTGTGCAAGTCGTAGCCTGGGGAAAACACATTTTAACACACTTCTCGCTTTCTCTCACATTCTCTCTCTCTTTCTCTCTCTCTCTCTCTCTCTCTCTCTCTCTCTACACCCGCACGAACGAACACTCACCCACGTGCGCGCACGCACGCACGCAATCTCTCAGTCATTAATTAATCACCTTGGGAGGAATTTCGGAGGATTAGGCAACACGTTAGGTTAGGGGTCTGCGTCCCGCCGTAGCCGTCTTTCTGTACGAGACACGCGATTGCGCTGCCGACTGCCGATATGCATAACATCATATCACGCGCGCGTGTCACCGCCGCGTTCGTCGTCATCGTCGTCCGTATCGTCGCCGTCGTCATCGTCATCGTCGTCGTCTTACTCGTCGGCGTCGTTCGTGTCGTCGTCGTCTTACTCGTCGTCGTGGTCATCGTCGCGTTTATCGTCGTCGTCGTCGTCGTCGTCGTCGTCGTCGTCGTCGTCGTCGTCGTCGTCGTCGTCGTCGTCGTCGTTGTCGTCGGATGGACGGACGGGCTTACATGGTGTCGTGGAAGAAACGCACACGGGCTTCCCGGAAAAGTGATGCACGTGTCTATGCGTGTATGAGAATGCAGTGTATGCCATTATGTGTCCGTGCGTGTATGAGAATGCAGTGTAGGCCATTATGTGTCTATGCGTGTATGAGAATGCAGTGTAGGCCATTATGTGTCTGTGCGTGTATATGAGAATGCAGTGTATGCCATTATGTGTCCGTGCGTGTATGAGAATGCAGTGTAGGCCATTATGTGTCCGTGCGTGTATGAGAATGCAGTGTAGGCCATTATGTGTCCGTGCGTGTATGAGAATGCAGTGTATAGGCCATTATGTGTCTGTGCGTGTATGAGAAGGCAGTGTAGGCCATTATGTGTCCGTGCGTGTATGAGAATGCAGTGTAGGCCATTATGTGTCTANAGCTCTATGGCCCGGACGCTTGTATGCTACGTACACTAGAAACTTGAATCAATCAAGAGACGTTAACGTCTGAACACCTTACAGACGTGCATGCAGCGGAACAATTAATAAGGAAACTCTTTCGTCCGACATTGTTGAACCTAATTTGGAGCGTTTGTGTCGTGACGTGTCGTTGACTGCCATTATACCGAGCTGCCTGCTCACGTGCAGATAAAAGGCCAGCTACCCCAGGACATCAGCTCACTCTGACAAACACTGTCTCACAGGTAACGTTGTTTGTTGAGAGAGAGAGAGAGAGAGAGAGAAAGAGAGAGAGAGACGAGAGAGACGACAGAGAGAGAGAGAGAGCTAGACGCAATCACAAGGTAAGCTGTAGATATACTTACATACACACACACACACGCGCGCACACGCACGCACACACACACACACGCGCACGCACATGCACACACCCGCACGCACACCCACACGCACGCACACACACACGCACGCACGCACGAACACACGCGCACACACACCCACACACACGCACACACACGCACACACATACACGCACGCGCGCACGCACACACACACATGAGCAGAGATGGTATCAAGAAAATGTAGTTATGAAATAGTGATGTTGATTCAGCTAGGTTTAAGTGAGAAACAGAATGATGATGATAGTAGTAGCTACTAGTACTAGATACTAACAAGATACTAGATTCTATGTAAGTAAATCCATATCTGACACACTCTACCCTCATCACACGAAGCGTTCAACAGATGCATCTCACTACCATCATGAACACATCTTCTCTAGAAGTGCATAAATATGTTTGTGCTATTATGTCAAGGTCTTTTACGTACAAAAGCTCCTATTTTATTATAAAAGGTTATAGCAAGTGTATACGCAGATTCGTTGAATTCGGATCCAAAGCGCACGAGCTATATACGTGCCACGCTAAGCAATTTCTGTCAGAAATCTTGTCAACTTTTTTTTGGCAAGAATATACAGATAACACTAGGCATGCTCTCAGTAACACATGGTGGAGTTACAGACAAACATGCACAACAGTCTAGTAGAGATGCTACTATTAGAGTAAGACGACACATGATGTATTATGTGGTGTGTATTCATTTACAGGCAAACTTCGACCACAGGTGCAGCCGAGTGCAGCCGAGTAGAGAACTCAGCTATAGACAACGACAGACCAAAATGCATTTTTCAGAATTAAAATGGAGTGCGCTTGGCAAAGTGCTACTGGTAAGAATTCATTCCAAGGTTACTGCTGGCGTTTGCTACCTTAGCAAAATGCGATGAATAAATAACAATTGCAATTTTACTACATTAAGTGGCGAATACAATTGACGAATGATTTAACCGCTCACAAAATTACGATTGAATAATGAAATCTTTAAATTGCAGTGTCGTGTAAGTACTAACAAATTCCGTAACCTAGCGATTTGGTGCAACTACCGTGCAACGGTGCAACAACCTAGTTTTGTGTAGACTAATCAATAACGTTTCATTTTTACTTGAATACATTATATAAAACGTTTTTGTACACCCATTTACCCATACCCATTACCTGCTTATGGCTTGCTTAGCACATACGATAAAGTTAACAGTGGCTATAGTTTTTCCTTGGATGCTAAAACTAAATTTAGTGGCTCTAGTCTTGTCTCAAACTTTAAAACATCCAGAGGGAGTCCTGCATTCCCTACAAACAGAGCGATAGATTCTTGTTGCCATGCCTACCGTGAGACCTCAGTAAACTAATATAATGACACATCTATAGCGACAGTAGAAAGGAGAGATCGGTGAACGTAGAGCGGAGCTGTTCTGCGATTTGGAAGTAATCGAATCTAACACCCCGCGAAACTCGTGCGTGCGCGCGAATACAGAGTTTGCGTTAAGACATCTTCCTCTCTGATTCACAGGTGGCGACACTAGTACTGCTCGCAGTGACCGCTGCCATACCGACAGACGACGCCGGGATCCACAGTGTGAGAGTGAAGCGATGGTTCAATTTCGAACAGGTGTGCGTAAAGGTGAATAACTTCATATGTAGTCATAACTGCATGTGCCCAGGAGGTGCTCCTGGGAGGCGACGCAAGCGGCGCATATTCAGGCACATCACGTGCGCGGCAGCATGTAGCGCCAACTGTCCGACTCCGACGTGCCAGGCGCCGTGATGGGTTAGAACTTAAAAAAAAAATCACTCGCCAAACTGGGCGAGTGAGTCAATAAGTTAACTCGCCCGAATGGAATCTGTACGCGCCCAAAGTTTGAAACAAAAAATTATTGTCAAACAATAGTGGGAAAACACGATTGATTTAAACTACACATTTAATTCATTGATCACATTATAAGTAGGGTACCTCGGTACCCGTCACAACAAAGTTACAAATCTGCAAAAATACAAAAGGGCCAATCGAGAGACCCCTTTTGTCATCCAAGTCGCACAACCACTGAAAGTGCCTAAATAGTCTCCGTTCTTGGCCAATGCATGGGCATTCCGAAACAAAATTCTGAGCTTCTCAGAATGCTGCGTGTGAAGAAGATCGACTGCGACGTTAGCAGGGACTTTTTTCGGATTCTGTACAGCCTTTACATGATCAGAAGCACATGCATGTGCCTCAGACAGCTCATGATAGAATATTGATTCTCGCGTATAACTGTTACAGCCGTCAATAATCACGTCGCTTAATCAGTCTTCGACTTTTTAGGGTTTCGATGTGCTCCACACACCAAGCACACTTCATCCCCTCTGTTGTATTTTGTAACCACGGCAATTGTGTAATCACGGCAATTTTTGTAACCACGGCAATTGTGTGTTATTTTCATTGAATTTACTTTTCTTCTCGGGTTGCTTTGCCCCATCAATGAAACGCTACATGTTACTATTTGTTACTATGTGTTACTATATATGTTACTAGGTACGACGGTTTTATTAATTTGTTTACATCAAGGCGAGTCAGTAGCCGCGGCAGCCCGTCGCTATGCTACACACGCCGCATACATGTACGATCGATGCGCTAGCGTGCGAATATAGGTATTATATAATACCGTACGTGATTGGCTAAGCTGAATCGCGACTGCTCAATCAGAGCATGGCATCCGTTAGTGTGTGGTTACACCACGGCATGTACACAATGAATGTGGCGTGATGACATCGCTAGTTGTTATTATACTATTTTTTACTATGTGTTACTATATATGTGTAACTGTTTTTCACCAATGTTTGGATAAAAAAAAAGTAAGGAACCAATATTTGATTAAAGCTTAAGGCAATTATTTTTACTCGCCAACACGGGCGAGTCAGTTTTAGCTTTGACTCGCCCGATATTATTTTCACTCGACATTGGCGAGCGGGCGAGTGCCAAGCCGACTGGGAATAGAAGACAAGAAGATTCTTCGCATCAGAGAAAATCGTCGTGACATCGCAACTCCGCCGCCGCCGTAGTCGCGCGTGAACTCGCGGGGCGACGCGCATGCGCAGGCGACGCCGCGTTCGTCGCCCACTGCGTCAGATATCTCCTGCGCTAACTTAACCGCTAATGTTTATTTCACACTAAATAAAGAGAGAGAGAGAGAGAGAGAGAGGAAAAGCGCTCGCGAGTGAAACGCGAGACGGCAGGCGTGATTTTTTTTTCTAGGTCAATCAAGAACATAGAGCTCTAGTGAGCGCCGCTATTGGTTGAGCTTGTATAGAGAAGCTCGTGAGCTCGTGTGATAGGCACGTGTGATCGTATAGGGTGTGACCAGGTTCGTGTACAGCAGATACGTGTGCAAATAGCACTTAAGCCACAAACAGTATAATTAATGCTATAACCACAAAAATATAACTCCTCTGGTGAGATATTGCGCATGCGCTAACACACTAACCTAGCCAGATTGTGTACTGGCTGGTATACGCAGCGGGGACCTTACATGCAAGGTTTTCCTCCGATTTCTTAAATGATGTCTACTGATGGGATGTTATTATATCAATCTATGCTAGGATAACTCCTCTTCGTTTTAAATGCATAAACTTTGCAAAATACGATTTTTCCTGAGAGATATTGCGCATGCGCGCGCATCGTGTTAGGAGTGCAGTGCCGTCTGAGGCAAACTTCATAATATAGCTTGCTGAGGAGGAGAGGGGGTGGGAAACTGAGGAAAGGTGGCAGGGAAGATAGATGCGTGCGGTTAAAAAAGAAGGAGGCTGAGCGAGCGACAGGGAAGGCAAGGGGAAGGACGTGAGGGCATAAAGTAGGTGTTCTGTACCCTACATGCTAGGGCGCTTTTCCAATTATAAACACATGTCTACTGATAAAGGTTTATTTGGAAAATCTATGCGGAGATACTCTCTAACCATTTTAAATGCATATTCATTACAAAATATAACTCCTCTATTGAGATATTGCGCATGTGCTAACACTATAACGTTGCCAGATTATGTATTGGCTGGGTGTTAGGCGTGCAGTGCCGTCTAAAGCAAACTTTATAATATAGCTTGCTAAGGTGGAGAGGAGATGACTAGACTAAGGAAAGACGGCAAGAAAGATAGCTGGGTGCGGTAGAAGAAGAAGGAGGCTGAGCGAGGGACATGGGAGGCAAGGGGAAGGACGTGAGGGCATAAAGTAGGTGTTTTGCAGTCTACGTGCTAGGGCGCTCTCCCAATTATAAACACAGGTCTACTGATAAAAGTTTATTAAGGAAATCTATGCTGAGATAACCCCTAACCATTTTAAATGTATATTCATCACAAAATATAACTCCTCTGGTGAGATATTGCGCATGCACTAACACACTAACCTAGCCAGATTGTGTACTGGCTGGTATACGCAGCCGGAACCTTACATGCAAGGTCTTCCTCCTATTTCTTAAATAATGTCTACTGATACAATGTTATCATATAAATCTATGCTGAGGTAACTCCTCTTTATTTCAAATACATAATCTTTGCAAAATACGATTTCTCCCGGGAGATATTGCGCATGCGCGCGCATCGTGTTAAGCGTGCAGTGCCGTCTGAGGCAAACTTCATAATATAGCTTGCTGAGGGGGAGAGGGAATGGGAGGCTGAGGACAGGCGGCAGGGAAGATAGCTGGGTGCAGTAGAAGAAGAAGGAGGCTGAGCGAGGGACAGGGGAGGCAAGGGGAAGGACGCGAGGGCTTAAAATAGGTGTTTTGTACCCTACATGCTAGGGCGCTCTCCTAATTATAAACACAGGTTTACTGATAAAGGTTTATTAGGGAAATCTATGCGGAGATATCCCCTAACCATTTTAAATGTATATTCATCACAAAATATAACTCCTCTGGTGAGATATTCGCATGCGCTAACACACTAACCTAGCCAGATTGTGTACTGGCTGGTATACGCAGCTGGGACCTTAAATGCAAGGTCTTCCGCCTATTTGTTAAATGATGTCTTCTGATGAAATGTAATTATATAAATCTATACTAGGATAACTCCTCTTCATTTTAAATGCATAATCTTTGCAAAATACGATTTCGCTCGAGAGATATTGCGCATGCGCGCGCACCGTGTTAGGCGTGCAGTGCCGTCTGAGGCAAACTTCATAATATAGCTTGCTGAAGTGGAGAGGGGATGGGAGACTGAGGAAAGATGGCTGGGTGCGGTAGAAGACAAAGGAGGCTGAGCGAGGGACAAGTGAGGCACGGGAAAGGACCTACTAGACCACCTAGTCCTACTAAAATTAGTCGAAAATCTGCCAAAATGACGCGAACATATATATGAAAACATGAGACAGCGTATGTTCAACCCTCTTCTTCCTTATCCAGACAGTGCTTTTTGGTCAGTTTAATAATCCTTAAAACTGACAATTATATTAATTAATATCGCAATCTAATCAAAACTAATTTCGCCGCATGCTCTATATTTTCGGCGCGAACGGGCATGCACAAATATGATATTTCCCCGTTTGAAACTGAGAAATTATTTGAAATGTGCGAAAACGCACAAACGGAGTTTACTGGATGCCCTAGAGTTGCCGACGGAAGTAGTATTTCGCTGAATTTCTACAATTTCCTAGAGAGCACGTCGCTAGCACTAGGTGCATGCGATAAGCAGTCAACGGCGACCAAGGTCCGATGTCCAATTCCGTATATATTAATATAGGCATAACGCGGAACCTCTGGCGTGATGATACGAAAAAAGTAAATATTATAGATTGGATTTGACCATGCATACGTGCTGGCAGACCGCCCGGCTCCAGTTTGAACGTATAAAAACGGCGGAAGAAAATGATCTTAGCAGTCAACGGCGACCGATTTCCGAGGCCAATTCCCCATATATAAATATAGGCATACCGCGGAACCAAGAGCGTGATGCTAGGAGAAAAGTGAATAATTTATATCGGATTTTACCTTGCACGCGTGCTGGCAGCCCGCCCGCGACCAGTTTGACCGTATAAAAACGGCCGAAGAAAATTTATGCTCTTACTATTATGATTTACCCTAAATTTCTAGGGTGTAGTATCCCTTTAATTAGTAATTAAATGCCTTGGCTGTTACTAAAATAACCTATGACGTGATCTGCTTACGTTTAATGACCCGTGTCGTTAGGTTTTATACTAGGTTAAATAATTTGATATCTACGTCACTACACTTGTTTCGTCGCTCAATGACGTCACAGTGTCGTCATATTCTTATAACCACCATATGCGCCATAAAACAGGAGTTTGAGGCACGTGATTTGTATCAACCATGTTCTTGATTGACCTAGGAAAAAAAATCACGCCGACGGCAGTGTCGGAGTGGCGATGGGGGGAGACGACGACGATGATGATAGTGACGTAGGTGATCAGACGTTAATGTATTGGCGCTCAATTTTCGTCGGTGCGGCGTTACGCTCTTTTTTATATATATTTACGCATACGTGTTAGCCTAGTTACAGGTGAGGGTACTCAGAGCTTATGTTATATTATATTATACTCATTATATTATAGTTGCATATATGAGACGTGCTGTGACACACACTAGCCTTCCATTTCTGTTAGTGGGAGGGGATTGGGAGGTCACTAGCCCCCCCCCCCTTTGAGGTAGTCGTATGAGTAGTAAGATGTCGTAAAAAAAACCAGTGATACCGTCTCGCCGATTGATATCCTGTAATAAAGCTGTTATATATAAACTATGTGGTGGAAAATATAAACAAAAACGTTTTGAACTTTGAACTTTGTATTGTACACTTATGTCTTGTCGCCCAGAGAAACAAATTCACCTTCTTATAAAAAACAATGTCAACGAATTAAAATCTTGAATCTCTCCTTCTTCGGTTTAGTCTATTGAACTTTAAACATGAATCTTCAGAAAGTTTTAAGGTTAATACACGTATATATATAAGAACACTGAACACCAAGCATGAAAGACTCTAACTTCTTCTAATTAATTACTAATTAAAGGGATACTACACCCTAGAAATTTAGGGTAAATCATAATAGTAAGAGCATAAATTTTCTTCGGCCGTTTTTATACGGTCAAACTGGTCGCGGGGGGACTGCCAGCACGTGTGCATGGTAAAATCCGATATAAATTATTCACTTTTCTCGTAGCATCACGCTCTTGGTTCCGCGGTATGCCTATATTTATATATGGGGAATTGGCCTTAGACGTCGGTCGCCGTTGACTGCTAAGATAATTTTCTTCCGCCGTTTTTATACGTTAAAACTGGAGCCGGGCGGGCTGCCAGCACGTGTGCATGGTCAAATCCGTTCTAAAATATTCACTTTGCTCGCAGCATAGCGCCACGAGTCTCCAGCTATTTCATATGTACACGCAAAACGCCCACCGACGTCGGTCACCGTTGACTTCCTAGATAATTTTCTTCTGCCGTTTTTATGATAAAATCCGATGTATAATATTCACTTTTCTCGTAGCATCACGCTCTTCGTTCCGCGGTATGCCTATATTTATATATGGGGAATTGGCCTCGGAAGTCGGTCGCCGTTGACTGCTAAGATCATTTTCTTCCGCCGTTTTTATACGCTCAAACTGGAGCCGGGCGGTCTGCCAGCACGTATGCATGGTCAAATCCAATCTATACTATTTACTTTTTTCGCATCATCACGCCAGAGGTTCCGCGTTATGCCTATATTAATATATACGGAATTGGACATCGGACCTTGGTCGCCGTTGACTGCTTATCGCATGCACCTAGCGACGTGCTCTCTAGGAAATTGTAGAAATTCAGCGAAATACTACTTCCGTCGGCAAC
>NW_014577063.1:76777-77461 GCF_000485595.1 Priapulus caudatus | reverse complement strand
AGTCAGTACACAATCTGGCTAGTTTGGGTGTGTTAGCGCATGCGCAATATCTACCAAAGAAGTTATATTTTGTAATGAATATACATTTAAAATGATTAGGGGATATCTCAGCATAGATTTCTTAAATAAACTTTTATCAGTAAACCTGTGTTTATAATTAGGAGAGCGCCCTAGCATGTAGGGTGCAAAACACCGACTTTATGCCCTCGCGTCCTTCCCCTTGCCACCCGTCTCTCGCTCAGCCTCCTTCTTCTTCTACTGAACCCAGCTATCTTCTCTGCCGCCTGTCCTCAGTCTCCCATCCCCTCTCCCCCTCACCAAGGAATATTATGAAGTTTGCCTCAGACGGCATGCACTGCACGCCTAACACAATGCGCGCGCATGCGCAATATCTCCCGGCAGAAATCGTATTTTTTAAAGATTATGCATTTAAAATGAAGAGGAGTTATCCTAGCATAGATTTATATAATAACATTCTATCCGTAGACATTATTTAAGAAATAGGAAGAAGACCTTGCATGTAAGGTTCCGGCTGCGTATACCAGCCAGTACACAATCTGGCTAGGTTAGTGTGTTAACGCGTGCGCAATATCTCACCAGAGGAGTTATATTTTGTGCGATGAATATACATTTAAAATGATTAGGGGATATCTCCGCATTGATTTCCCTAATAAACTTTTATCA
>NW_014577063.1:73247-76767 GCF_000485595.1 Priapulus caudatus | reverse complement strand
TGACAGAAATTGCTTAGCGTGGCACGTAGCTCGCGCGCTTTAGATGCGAATTCAACGAATCTGCGTATACACTTGCTATAATCTTTTATAATAAAATAGGAGCTTTTGTATGTAAGAGACCTTTAGATGCGAATTCAACGAATCTGCGTATACACTTGCTATAATCTTTTATAATAAAATAGGAGCTTTTGTATGTAAGAGACCTTTAGATGCGAATTCAACGAATCTGCGTATACACTTGCTATAACCTTTTATAATAAAATAGGAGCTGTTGTATGTAAGAGACCTTTACATAATAGCACGAACATATTTACACACTTCTAGTGAAGATGTGTTCATGATGGTAGTGAGATGCATCTGTTGAACGCTTCGTGTGGTGAGGGTAGTGTGTCAGATGTGGATTTACTTACATATAATCTAGTATCTTGTTAGTATCTAGTACTAGTAGCTACTACTATCATCATCATTCTGCTTCTCACTTAAACCTAGCTGAATCAACATCACTATTTCATAACTACATTTCTTTCAGACTATCTTGTGTGTGTGTGTGCGTGCGTGCGTTCGTGCGTGCGTGCGTGCGAGCGTGCGTGCGTGTGGGTGTATGTGCGTGTATGTGTGTGTGTGTGTGTGTGTGTGTGTGTGGTTAATGTGCGTGTGTGCGATTGTGTCGCGCGCGTGTGTGTGTGTTGTGTGTGGTGGTAGTGTGTGTGTGTATGGTGCGTGTGTCGTGTTGTGTGTGCTGTGTGTGTGTTGTTTGTCGTGTGTGTTGTGCTGTATGTGTTAGCTGTGTGTAGTGCTGTGTTGTGTGTGTGTGTGTGTGTGTGTGTGTGCGCTGCACAGCGTGCCCCTCGTGTGTGTGTGTGATGTGTGCTGTGTTGTGTTGTGGTTGTGTGTGTGTGCTGTGTGTGTGTGTGTGTGTGTGTGTGGTGGTGTGTGTGTGGTGTTGCTGTTGTGGTTGGTGCATGATGTGTATGCCGAGTATATTCTACAGCTTACCTTGTGATTGCGCGTTCGTAGCTCTCTTCTCGTCTCTCTCTCTGTTCGATCTCTCTCGCTCTCTCTATCTTTTTTTTCTCGTGTTCTCGAATTCTCTCTCACCAACAACCGAGTTACCTGTGAGACAGTGTTTGTCAGATGTGAGGACTGGATGTCCGTGGTACTTGGCCATTTATTCTTGCATCGTGAGCGAGCAGCTGCGTATATATGGTCAGTTCTTAATCGAGCATCGTCATCGACAAAATGCGTTCCAAATTCTGGTTCAACATATGGTAGGCAGTGGCGTAGCTATGGGGGCCAAAGAGGGCATGCCCACCCCTGGTTGATCCAGAATGTAAAACTAAAAAAAATAAAAAGAAAGAATTGTTCTATCTCTCAAAAAGATAAAATTGTCGCTAGCAGAAATGAAGGCTGTATCATGTACCAAAGGTGGCTCAAATACTATCCACCTGCGATCAAACATTTTAGAAATGTTCTGGGGGATAGACCCCCATTACCTCCCCGCCCTGTTTTCACCCTGCCTCTTATATATTCGTTGGCAGCAGTGCAGAACACAAACACACAAAGATGTCGGCCTTTATGCATGGCGCTCCCAAACAAATGATTGCTCGAGCTGAGGAGGTGGAGAACGTAGGTGTAGCGAGGCAGGCGGAGGTAACACATTAAATATAAGTGAGTCATCTACCATTTTTGCGCATGTTCGTCTGTTTTGTTTTGGCCACCCCCCCCTCTTAAATAAAAATTCTAGGCTACGCCATTGGATGTTGGACGTGACCGAGTTTCCTTGTGTCGCCGACTTGCATGCACCATAGATGGTGTTCAGACGTTTTAACATCTCTTGATTAATTCAACGTGTTCTAGTGTACGCTAGCAGTACACGCGTGCCGGGCCGTAATAGAGCTTATTGAATATACCACATGTCTGTGATATACTGTGTCTGTGACTTACTGATGTTTGTCAGAGACATTGCTACTTGTGGCGGTGACATATTACTTAGTATGCCTGTGGCATTTAATGTATTGGCTAAATGTCAAGTGGACATATCTGGTGCCTCCGCGACGTAATAGTGTCAAGAGGCACACCTACGTCGTCTTGAACGTTCTAAGCAAGTTTTGTAGCCCGGAATGTTTAGTCGTAGTAGCGCAGGTGTGCGGCGGCCGCGTGCGTGCGTACGTGCGTGTCGTTGTGGTGCGTTGCGTGCATCGTCATGTGTCACATGTCAATGTAAAGCATTGTTAATTCCACTGTCTTTCGTCTTGCTGATGTTTTTTCGTACGCTTGACGTAGACCGAACGTGTCAGCGTGCAGAGAGACATGCGGCAACCCAGTAACTCTCCGCCCAAAGATGTTTCTATACTAAGAATATAGCAGCGAGAGGAAGAGAGAAGAGTACAGGGAAGAGAGGGGCAGGAAGAAGGGATGAGCAGAAAGAGAGAGGAATACAGGGAAATAAAAGGGCGAAGCGAAAGAAAGACGAGCGAGAGAGACCGAGCAGCGAGTGAGTCGAGTGAGAGAGAGAGAGAGGAGAGAGAGGAGAGAAGAGAGAGAGAGAGATGGAGGAGAGGAGAGAGAAGAGAGAGGATATGAAGAGAGTAGGGGAAGAGAGCTAAAGTGAGAGATTCGGAGAAAGCTAGAGAAAGCGAGAGTGAGGTGAGAAAAGAGAGAGAGAGAGAGAGAGGAAGAGAAAGAGTAGGGGAAGAGAGCTAAAGTGAGAGATCGGAGAAAGCATAAAGAAAGCGAGGAGAGAGCGGATGTGAGACAAGTTGAGAGAGAGATCACTGCGAAACTGCACGAGTGAGAAAGAGAGAAGAGAGAGAGAGAGAGCAGAGAGAGGAGAGAGAGAGAAAGAGCTAACAGAGAGTGAAAGAAGAGCGGTGTGAGAGGAGAGAGCGCGAATGAAAAGACGTGAGGATGAGAGTGAGAGTGCGAATCGAGAGAGAGAGAGACCGAAAGAGATGGGAAGAAGAGAGGGAGAGAGAGAGGAAGAAAGCGCGCGCGAGAAGAGAGAGAGAGAGAGCAAAGCAGAGAAGAGGAGAGAGAGAAGAGAGATGAGAGTGAATGTGAGAGAAAGAGAGAGCGAGAGAGAGAGAGATGATGAGAAAGCGCGCAGCGAAGAGAGAGAGATGTATGAACAGAGAGAGATGCACTAAAAGTGAGCGATACAAAAAGAAAGAGTATAAAGAAGTATACTCCAAAATGCCATAGACAATGAAAAGCATGAAGCCATACAATGAGATGAGAGACAAAGAGCCACCAGCAACAAGACACCACAGAGAGACCGAGCACCCACAGAGAGGGAGCACAGCGATGCACGAAGAAGACCCACACACACACCACACACAACAACACACACACACCAACAACACAGCCACAGCATACCACAACATACACACATACATATCATACATTACATACACTACATCGTAACCATACATAACATTACATACCATTACATACATACATACATACAGTAGCATACATACTTTCCACCTCCCACCTCCGCACCTCCCGCGCTAGACCGAGT
>NW_014577063.1:69607-72491 GCF_000485595.1 Priapulus caudatus | reverse complement strand
GTGTGTGTGTGTGTGTGTGTGTGTGTGTGTGTGTGTGTGTCAGCGTGCGAGCTTGGCACTCGCCCGCTCGCCAATGTCGAGTGAAAATAATATCGGGCGAGTCAAAGCTAAAACTGACTCGCCCGTGTTGGCGAGTAAAAATAATTGCCTAAAGCTTTAATCAAATATTGGTTCCTTACTTTTTTTTTTATCCAAACATTGGTGAAAAACAGTTATACATATATAGTAACACATAGTAACAAATAGTATAATAACAACTAGCGATGTCATCACGCCACATTCATTGTGTATACATGCCGTGGTGTAACCACACACTAACGAATGCCATGCTCTGATTGAGCAGTCGCGATTCAGCTTAGCCAATCACGTACGGTATTATCAGGAGCGTATAATGACAAATAAGGATCATGACAAATACGTCGAATGACAATATAATGCGTATAATGACAAATACAGGAGCGTATAATGACAAATCCTATCATGAGCTGTCTGAGGCACATGCATGTGCTTCTGATCATGTCAAGGCTGTACAGAATCCGAAAAAAGCCTTGCTAACGTCGCGGTCGGTCTTCTTCACACGCAGCATTCTGAGAAGCTCAGAATTTTATTCCGGAATGCCCATGCATTGGTCAAGAACGGAGACTATTTAGGCACTTTCAGTGGTTGTGCGACTTGGATGAAAAAAGGGGCCTCTCGATTGGACCTTTTGTATTTTTGCAAATTTGTAACTTTGCTGTGACGGGTACCGAGGTGCCCTACTTATAATGTGATCAATGAATTAAATGTGTAGTTTAAATCAATTTTTTGTTTTAAACTTTGGGCGCGTACAGATTCCATTCGGGCGAGTTAACTTATTGACTCACTCGCCCAGTTTGGTGAGTGTTTTTTTTTTAAGCTCTAACCCATCACGGCTTCGGGCACACGGGAGTCGGACAGTTGACGCTACATGCTGCCGCGCACGTGATGTGCCTGAATATGTGCCGCTTGCGTCGCCTCCCAAAACAACATCCTGGGCACACGCAGTTATGACTACATATGAAGTTATTCACGTATTGGCAAACCAGGTCGTGGACGCCGGTAGTGAACCATCGCTTCACTCTCACACTGTGGATCCTGGCGTCATCTGTCGGTATGGCAGCGGTCACTGCGAGCAGTACTAGTGTCGCCACCTGTGAATCAGAGAGGAGGATGTCTTAACGTAAACTCTGTATTCGGGCGCACGCACGAGTTTCGCGGGGTGTTAGATTCGGTTATTTTCAAATCGCAGAACATCTCCCCTCTGCGTTCACCGATCTCTCCTTTCTACTGTCGCTATAGATGTGTCATTATATTGGTTTACTGAGGTCACACTGTTGGCATGGCAACAAGAATCTATCGCTCTGTTTGTAGGGAATGCATGACTCCCTCTGGATGTTTTAAAGTTTGAACTAAGACTAGAGCCACTAAAGTTATTTTTAGCATCCAATGAAAAACTATAGCCACTGTTAACTTTATCCTATGTGCCAAGCAAGGCATAAGCAGGTGATGGGTATGGGAAAATAGGTGTACGAAAACGTTTTTAATAATGTATTCAAGTAAAAATGAAAATGATATTGTTTAGTCTATACAAAACCAGGTTGTTGCACCGTTGCACGGTAGTTGCACCAAATCGCTAGGTTACGGAATTTGTTAGTACTCACACGACACTGCAATTTGACGATTTCATTATTCAATCGTAATTTTGTGAGCGGTTAAATCATTCGCCAATTGTATTCGCCACTTAGTGTAGTAAAATTGCAATTGTTATTTATTCATCGCATTTTGCTAAGGTGGCGAACGCCAGCAGTAACCTTGGAATTAATTCCTACCAGTAGCACTTTGCCAAGCGCACTCCATTTTAATCCTGAAGAATGCATTTTTGTCTATCGTTGTCTATAGCTGAGTTCTCTACTCGGCTGCACTCGGCTGCACCGGTGGTTGAAGTTTGCCTGTAACTGAATACACACCACATAATACATCGTGTGTCGTCATACTCTAATAGTAGCATCTCTACTACTGTTGTGCATGTTTGTCTGTAACACCACCATGTGTTACTTAGAGCATGCCTAGTGTTACGTGTATTCTTGCCAACAAAAAAATTGACAAGATTTTTGACAGAAATTGCTTAGCGTGGCACGTAGCTCGCGCGCTTTAGATGCGAATTCAACGAATCTGCGTATACACTTGCTATAAATAATTTCTCAGTTTCAAACGGGGAAATATCATATTTGTGCATGCCCGTTCGCGCCGAAAATATAGAGCATGCGGCGAAATTAGTTTTGATTAGATTGCGATATTAATTAATATAATTGTCAGTTTTAAGGATTATTAAGCTGACCAAAAAGCACTGTCTGGATAAGGAGGAAGAGGGTTGAACATACGCTGTCTCATGTTTTCATATATATGTTCGCGTCATTTTGGCAGATTTTCGACTAATCTTAGTAGCACTAGGTGGTCTAGTAGGTCCTTTCCCGTGCCTCACTTGTCCCTCGCACAGCCTCCTTTGTCTTCTACCGCACCCAGCTATCTTCCCTGCTGTCTTTCCTCAGTCTACCATCCCCGCTCCCTCGCAGCAAGCTATATTATGAAGTTTGCCTCAGACAGCACTGCACGCCAAACACGGTGCGCGCGCATGCGCAATATCTCTTGAGAAATATTGTATTTTGCAAAGATTATGCATTTAAAATGAAGAGGAGTTATCCTAGCATAGATTTATATAATTACATTCCATCAGTAGACATCATTTAAAAAATAAGGGGAAGACCTTGCATGTAAGGTTCCGGCTGTGTATACCAGCCATTACACAATCTGGCTAGGTTAGTGTGTTAGCGCATGCGCAATATCTACCAAAGAAGTTATATTTTGT
>NW_014577063.1:67885-69597 GCF_000485595.1 Priapulus caudatus | reverse complement strand
GTGTGTGTGTGTGTGTGTGTGTGTGTGTGTGTGTGTGTGTGTGTGTGTGTGTGTGTGTGTGCATGTGTGTATGTGTGTATGCCAGTATATCTACAGCTTACCTTGTGATTGCGTCTAGCTCTCTCTCTCTCTCTCTCTGTCGTCTCTCTCGTCTCTCTCTATCTTTTTTTCTCGTTCTCTCTCT
This sequence comes from Priapulus caudatus, assembly GCF_000485595.1. Taxonomy (NCBI): domain Eukaryota; kingdom Metazoa; phylum Priapulida; class Priapulimorpha; order Priapulimorphida; family Priapulidae; genus Priapulus; species Priapulus caudatus. Next base: position 69,413 of record NW_014577063.1, on the reverse strand, counting down.
CCACAAGCAACGTTACCTGTGAGACAGTGTTTGTCAGAGTGAGCTGATGTCCGGGGGTAGCTGGCCTTTTATCTGCACGTTAGCAGGCAGCTCGGTATAATGGCAGTCAACGACACGTCACGACAAAAGCGTTCCAAATTCGGTTCAACAATGTAGGGCAGTGGCGTAGCTAGGGGAGCCAAAGAGGGCCATGCCCCCCCCCCTGTTGATCCAAATGTAAAAATAAAAAAAGAAAAAAAAAGAATTGTTCTACTAAAAAGATAATTGTCCTAGTCAGAATGAAGGCTGTACATGTACTCAAAGGTGGCTCAAATACTATCTCCTGCGATCAACATTTTAGAAATGTTCTGGGGGAAGACCCCCATACCCCCCGCCTGTTTTCACCCCTCCTCTTATATATCTTGGCAGCATGCAGAGAACAACAAACAAAAATGTCGCCTTTATGCATGGCGCCTCAAACAAAGATTGCTGAGCTGAGAGGTGGGAGAACGTAGGGTGTAGAGAGGGAGGCGGAGGAACCATTAAAATATTAAGGAGTCATCTACCATTTTGCGCAGTTCGCTGTTTTGGCCCCCCTCTTAAAAAATTCTAGCTACGCCATTGATGTTGGACGGACGAGTTTTCTTGTTGTGCCGCTGCATGCACGTCTATAAGGTGTTCAGACGTTAACATCTCTTGATTGATTCAAGTTTCTAGTGTACGTAGCATACAAGCGTCCGGGCCATAGAGCTATGTGAAATACTAATGTCTGTGACATAATTGTGTCTGTGACTTATTGACTATGTCTGTGACATACTAATTGTGTCCGCGACATACTTATTATGTCTGTGGCATAATTGTATTGGTATGTCAGTGACATACTGGTGCCTGCGACGTAATAGTGTCAGAAGCACACTAGTCGTCTTGAACGTTCTAGCAAGTTTTGTACCCGGGATTTAGTCGTAGAGCGGGGTGTGCGTGCGTGCGTGCGTGCGTGTGTATACGTGCGTGCGTGCGTGCGTGCGTGCATGTCATGTGTCACATGTCAATGTAAAGCATGTTAATCCACTGTTCCTTCGTCTTGCTAGGTTTTCGTCGCTGGCGTAACGTAAGTGTCGCGTGGCAGAGAGACAGCGGCAACCCAGTAACTCTGCGCCAAAGATGTTTCTATACTGAGAAGTAGCAGAGAGAGAGAGAGAGAGAGAGAGGGGAAGAGAGGGGGGCAGGAAGAAGGGAGACCGAAAGAGAGAGGGAAGACAGGAAAAATAAAAGGGGAAGCGAAAGAAAGAGAGCGAGAGAGACCGAGCGCGAGTGAGTGAGAGAGAGAGAGAGAGAGAGAGAGAGAGAGAGAGAGAGATGGAGGGAGAGAGAGAGAGAGAGAGGAAGAGAGAGAGAGGGGAAGAGAGCTAAAGTGAGAGATCGAGAAAGCTAGAGAAAGCGAGAGTGAGTGAGAGAGAGAGAGAGAGAGAGAGAGAGAGAGAGAGAGAGAGAGAGAGAGAGAGAGAGAGAGATCGAGAAAGCTAAAGAAAGCGAGAGAGAGCGGGTGAGA
>NW_014577063.1:65096-66613 GCF_000485595.1 Priapulus caudatus | reverse complement strand
CGCCGCCCGCGCGTTGATTGTCTCTCGTCTGCTTATTTATTAGTTAGTTAACGTAGAGGTATGCAGATCTGGTGGGTGCACCCGCCGCCACCACCCGCGCGTTGATTGTCTCTCGTCTGCTTATTTATTAGTTAGTTAACGTAGAGGTATGCAGATCTGGTGGGTGCACCCGCCGCCACCCGCGCGTTGATTGTCTCTCGTCTGCTTATTTATTAGTTAGTTAACGTAGAGGTATGCAGATCTCGTAGGGACACCCGCCGTGTGTATTTAGTTATTTAGTTTGTTTTTTAGTTCGTTCGCGTATTTTCTTTTTTTCTCATTTTTTAAATTTATTTTTTCGTTGCGTGCGGTCCGAGCGTAGAGGTACGCAGACGTGACGTGGTAGGTTCGTCATTGTTTAATCAATGAATTAATTGTCATTGATACTTCATTGATTGGTACGCAGACGTGGTGGGTTTGTCATTGTTTAATCAATGAATTAATTGTAATTGATACTTCATTGATTGGTACACAGAACTGGTGGGTTCGTCATTGTTTAATCAATTAATTAATTGTCATTGATACTTCATTGATTGGTACTCAGAACTGTGGGTCGTACATTGTTTTTAATCGAGATGAATTATATTGTCATTGATACTCCTGGATTGTACGCGCAGCACCGTGGTGAGGTTCCGTACGTCATTGTTTAATCAATTAATTAATTGTCATTGATACTTCATTGATTGGTACGCAGAACTGGTGGGTTCGTCATTGTTTAATGAATTAATTAATTGTCGTTGATACTTCATTGATTGGTACGCAGAACTGGTGGGTTCGTCATTGTTTAATCAATTAATTAATTGTCATTGTTACTTTATTGATTGGTACGCAGAACTGGTGGGTTCGTCATTGTTTAATCAATTAATTAATTGTCATTGATACTTCATTAATTGGTACGCAGAACTGGTGGGTTCGTCATTGTTTAATCAATTAATTTATTGTCATTGATACTTTATTGATTGGTACGCAGAACTGGTGGGTTCGTCATTGTTTAATCAATTAATTAATTGTCGTTGATACTTCATTGATGGCCGTCGTCATGCTGTCACTTAGTTCGTTTGTTCATTTGTTTGTTTGTTCATTTGTTCGTTTGTTCATTTGTTTGTTTGTGTGTGTATTATTTTCCGTCGCGTTTCTCCGCAGCAAGCAGCTCTGCGTCGACGTTCAGATTCCGGCGGCGTTCGGCGGACACGGTGGTGGCGCCCTCTACATCGACACGGAGGGAAGCTTCTACCCAAGGCGCGTCGCGCAGATGGCTGAGGCCGCCGTCGCTCACTGTCGACACATCGCCGAGACAGATGATGCCCCGGGTAAGGTGGCGGCCATCTTGGTTACTCATAAGGTTATATATACATGATATATGTATATGTATATTATTATGTATATATATATATGTATAGCTCGTGGTGTAGGGTACATACAGGTTTATTTGTAGATAATATAGGTTACATATATATATATATATATATATATATATT
>NW_014577063.1:55246-63882 GCF_000485595.1 Priapulus caudatus | reverse complement strand
GGTGTCATCACGGGAGTGGGATATATAGATATATATACATATGTATATAGGTTATGGTGTAGGGTACACACAGGTTCACTTGTAGATGGGAATATAGGTTATATATATATATATATGTATAGCTCGTGGCATAGGTTACATAATACAGGTTAATGTGTGTGTTGGCAGGACAGAGAGAAGCCATGCAGGGATTCACCGTGGAAGCCATCATGTCGCGCATCCACTACAAGCGATGCAGCGACCACGACGAGCTCACGGCCGCAGTACGAGTGCTCCCTGCCTTCCTCCGCACTCATCCCACGGTGAGTACCAAGCGCGTAGCCAGGGGGGTCCTGGGGGCCTAGGACCTCACTAATCAAAATCAAAATCCCCAAAAAATTCAACAAAACAGCGTGTAAATTGATTTTAAAGCACTATTTTTACATTTAACTCAAAAAAAAATTGTAATTCCCTTGTAATTCGCTCGAGGAGCCCCCCAATCCAAATTCTTGCCTACGCCCTTGGTGAGTACCGGCGCCCTCTATGCAGCCTTCCTCCCAGGGAAAAGATGACTTTTTTTCACGGGAGCTCTTTTTTAAAAGTGTGGAAAAAATAGCTCTCGTCACAAATCTTACGGGAGCTATTTTGAGCCTCACGGGAGCGATTGCGGAGGTTTGATCGCTTCCATACATTTTTTACCGTGCTTCCTGCATCACTTCCTGTCACTGCTTGCATCACTTCCTGTCATACTGGTTCACCTGTCACTGCTTGCATCACTTCCTGTTATCCTGTTTTACCTGTCATCACTTCCTGCATCATTTTCTGCTTCACTTCCTGCTTTACTTCCTGCTCTGTAAGTCACTTTCTGTTTCATGCTATGTCACGCATCTCCCGTGGTGCTATTTCACGCGTCACCCATCATGCTGTGTCACACGTCACCCATAACGCTGTGTCACGCATCACCCATCACACTGTGTCACGCGTCACCCATCACGCTGTGTCATGCGTCACCCATCACGCGTCACCCGTCACGCTGTGTCACATGTCACCCATCACGTGTCACCCGTCACGCTGTGTCACGCGTCACCCATCATCACCCATCACGCTGTGTCATACGTCACCCATCACGCTGTGTCACACATCACCCATAACGTGTCACCCGTCATGCTGTGTCATGCATCACCCATCCTGCGTCACGCGTCACCTGTTGTCTGTCACGCGTCTCGCGTACCTTTGCAGGTGAAGCTGATCGTCATCGACAGCATAGCTTACCACTTCCGCTACGACTTTGACGACTTCGCTCTGCGAAATCAGTTGCTAGGACGCATCGCCCAGACGCTCCTGCGCCTAGCAACGGAACGCGATCTCGCGGTGAGTCTTTGTTACGCCTAGCAACGGAATGTGGTGAGTTTGTGCTGCACCTAACAACAGAAGCGGAAATCACTATGAGTCTGTGCCTGTTCAATTTGGTTAGTGCTACGAAAAGCAATCCATTGAGTCTCTATCATTCTCTTCTTTCGTTCGTAAGTGGTAGTGGTGCTTTAGTGGGTGGGGGGGGGAGGCTCGAAATATTTCAAATGTCCTCCGAACTCGAAATTCGAAGAACAAACAAAAAAATAAGAAAATGATGAAAAAAATAATGGTTAAGTTTTTTGCCTACAGGTGGTGCTGACTAACCAGATGACGACCAAGTTTTCCGACGACGGACAGTCGTTCTCCGTTCCCGCGCTAGGGGACGCCTGGAGTCACGCCAGCACTGTGCGCGTCATCCTGTCATCCGCAGGCACAGTCAGACGTGCTGCCCTCTACAAACATCCGGCGCGCGGCGAGGGAACAGCCTGCTATCAGATACTGGTACGTACGTGAGTGGGGCGGGTTTTGCGCATGCGGCGTGGAGTGGAGTCGCACTTGACTTGTACATATAAATACATATATATATGTATATATCTATATATATATATATACATATAGACGTAAAAACATACGAACACCCATGTATATATGAAAATAAATGTAGGAAAATTGAATAGGGTGTTAAATTTTAATCAGCAAGCTTTCGAAAATTATCTCTCTTTATCCGGCTATAATATGACAACAAAAGGGACCAGTTAAAATATGTTAAACCGGTTATATATATATATATATATATATATATATATATATATGTATATATTGGAGCCATGTTATATCAGTGGGAGTAAGGGGCACAACCCCTCCCCAGACAAATGTAGCTACTAGAAGATGGCAAATAACTCGGCAGTCAACTGCATTGCACGTGGCCTGCGCACGACCCCGCCACCCTCTCCTCCCGAACTCTGTCGAACTTCGTCCGCGACGACACTCTCTTGTTTCTCCTCGCAGACGGAAGGCATTCGAGACGTTGTCGATTCGCCGCCGTCGCCGCCCGGTCACGCTGGGGATCGACCGGGGTCAGGAGGTCAAGGTCGATTGCGGTCAAGAGGTCAAGGTCGGCCGGAATCTGAAGGTCAAGGTCGATCGTGGTCAGGCGGTCAAGCTCGACCGGAATCAGAAAGTCAAGGTCGTCCCGGGAAGCGGCCGCGGCTGGACGACTGTTGAGGGTGTCTGACCGCTGAGTGTCTAGAGAGTCATGCTTCCTCCTCCTCCCCCTGTTCCCCCTTCTTCTGCCCCGCCCTCTCCTGCCCCGCCCGCTTCCCCACACCGCCCTGTTTTCTGCGACGACGCATTTTTGTAGCTCTACGACTTTCTCGCGCGAAACGTCGGTGCTCGACCCAGACGCGTGCTGCGAGGCGGGAACGCGAAACAAGCGAGCAGCCCGAGTGAGTGCGACGATAAACGATTGCATCGTTCGTCGCCGACTCGCGCGGCGTTACGTGATGTGCCGCGTCGGAGCATTACATGATGTGTCGTCTCACAGTGTTCCGTGGTACGCAATGACATGGCATCTCATAGCACACTGGCGAGTGAAAGAGAGATAGAGATAGAGAGAGATAGAGAGAGGAAGAGAGAGAGAGAGAGAGAGAGAGCGAGACGGAGAATTTAGACGAGTGAGAAAGCGGATTAAGGCGAGGGACTTGCAAAGAAGTTTTAGGGAATATTTAATTTTTAGAAGGCGAGTGGGCGAGATGGGGAGCGGGAGAGAGGCTTGAGGTGAAGCGAGAAGGAGAGAGAAGACGGCAAGGAGGGCCGAGAGGATCGGCCGAGATGAGAAAACGACGCCGAGCCGATGCGCGGCCCCAGTAGCTAACGTGACAGGCCATGGACAACATGTAGGCATGGGCTGGACAGGTGGTGTCCAAGCAGCCACCAGATGGCAGCTCTGGGTGTTACTCTCGCCATCTCTATACTTGGAGGCACTATTACTGGTGAGCGCTCCATTTATATAAAATTTTTATATGTAATATTATATATTATATTATATTATAAAAATTATATAATTTTTTTCTGGAGACCATTGTAACAGGCCACAGAGCAAAATTTGTTCTTGTACCGAACCGATGGTTTGAAAGAGATGCTCCGAAGTACGTGTTGTCGGTCTTCGGTGGCAGAGAAATGGAAGAAGTATACTTGAATAGCTGTGGCGTTGAGCGCGACTTTTGTCACGTCGCGGGCGGCCAGGCAGTGATCGTAGGCGGGCGCGATGCTTTGGTGTTCGATCGTAGGATTGGCCGTGTTTTCGAGGATTCCAGTTTTGAGATGGGCCGCGGGAATACCAGGCGGGTCGTGTCGGACGCAGAATCGATTCTGGGATGGTTTACGGCGGAACCGGCAATGCGTGGTGGGCGGCAATCGGATAAGGCGCGGACTAGGGCTGGTTATAACCGTCAATGGAATGCCCAAAACAAAACAGAAAGCAATTCGGTCGGTGATGCGGCGCAGGGTGGTTATCCGCTTGTACAAAAGACGGCATATCTCTTACTACGTTGGCAAGAGTACCGTAGTGGTTGCGGGTAAACTCTCGGCGGCTGGATGATAGCAGCATTGCCAGGTGGCAGTGGTCGGCTGCATATAGGTCACGGTCCTTGGCTACCGCCCGGATGTTGAGTGAGCGTGGCTGGGAATCCGATGTAGGTCCTTACTGCTGCGAATGTGGTCAGTATCCGCGCGTAGAAGTTATTGAAGCGTCTTATTCATTCTTCGGTATAATTTGCCACCTGTCCTTCTAGAACTGCGGGGTTGAATAAATGAATAGAGAAAGCCGAAATCCGTATGCTGAGGAATTTGTATTAAGATAGAGGAAAGAGGTAAAGCGAAATTTCTATATATTTTAATCTTATATATGTGTATATAGTAATATATATATATATATATATATATATATAGATAGATAGTAATATGATAGTAAATAAAATAGATGATGATAGATGTAAATAGTAGATAGATGATAGATAGATAGCATAGATAGATAGATAAGGATAGATAGATAGAGAGATAGAATAGATAGATAGATAGAGTAGATAGATAGATAGGATAGATGTAGATAGTATAGCGATGATTAGATAGATAGTAGATAGAGGATAGATAGTAGATTAGTTAGGATAGTAGATGATAGATAGATAGATAGGTAGATTATATTAGTAAGGTATGATATATATAGCTATATGATGATTACGACTAGAAGATAGATAGATTAGATAGATAAATAGATAGATAGATAGATCGTAGATGTCGATAGGATGAGACTAGTAGATAGATGATAGATAGATGATAGTAGATAGATAGTTAGATGGATAGGATGATCTTGTAGAAGGTATGTTATGGTATTTGTGACGTCACCTGTATATTTACGATGGGCACGGACATTGATTTATGGATTTTCCGTGTTTGATGGTTGATGTGTTATCTGGTGTTGTCGATTTTCTTTACCAAGATTGAATGTCCGATTTATTGGTCTGCATCACTGAATTGTTGCTTACCATACACGTGCAAGAACGACTTTATGGGTGCGGCTTGTTGACGCGGGGTGTTCGGAATTCGCGTGATGGCCTGAACCACGATTTGTTATTTCTGATTTAGCCCGATGACGGAATTCCTAGTATTTTTAACCCAATTACATATTATTGTACAAATATTGTAACACTGGGCTTAAAAAATTTTCTGCGGCGAGAAAGCCAGTTTTGTACGTGGGTTGTTGCTTCCTGTGGGATAACATCACGTGAATGAAGATCGGAGTTTGGACGGATCAGGAATTATTTGTTCGCTCGCAACGAGGGGTTCCGTTGTGAGAACTATGCTCAGATGTATGCGTGAGTACAAAATGTGTTTATAGCACGCGATTCATTTCCGCGAGTAATATATGAGGGGAAATTATTTTAAATTCTGCCTTAGATAGGAACAGTGCGTGGAAGGTTATAGGTGCGATAGGGGGGTACAGTGGTGGAGGTGCCTAGGTGGATGTGTTCTGTACGATTTCTTTGCATTTTTCGGTGCCGGATGAGTGAGCGACAGTGTTTAGGCGCGCGTGAGAAAAAGCGGCGTAGTGCATAATGCTAAACGAATTATATTTAATATATGTATTGTTGTTTAATTATTATAACTTATAGGTGAGCACTATTACTTCAGATGTAGATGTACGGAAGAATGCTTGCTAAAAAAAATGTCTTGTTCTTTGAGTAATAGAGTATGAGACTGAAAATGGTGTATCAGAACGTGCTGTTGAGGCCATGCGCGAAGTGTATAATAGGGGCGGACGAATGCGCTGGGGGACTCTAGTATACTATCTGGCTGAACGAAATCTTTATGTTTGGAATTAAGCATTTAAAATGGCATAAGTTTACTGGTTTTATGTTGCTCTCAGAGTAAATAGAGCGAAGAGAGTTGATGTATCGCTTCCGTTTAGTCTGGTTTATGACATTTTTTTATTGCTTATGTCTTGTTTTCGATTTATGTTAGTTGCGCTCCGGCGTCCGCGCCCGTTCGCTCGTGGGTCCGGGAGGCATGTACGATGGATAGTCTGGAGATCGATGTTCGAATACATCATTGTTTACTCTTGTGAATTATTCAACGGCTCGTTATTTTGCAGTTGATCTATGAAAACCATTAACGACATACGCATTGTACGGCTCTCCTATCAGCTAGATTTGGTCATAGAGAATTTCTTCTGAGTTTGACAATTGTGGCGAGTCAACTGTCGATCCTGAGAGACGGGGCTTTTACAGCGTGAATTCAGGTGCTTGGTTATAAGTGGAGCGCCCTCAGTAGAAGTCGTGAGCTTGCAGATTTATGCGCAGTAATTTTAGCCATTTACAGGTTTAAATAATTTGTCGAGTGTTTATAAGAGATTATTCTTTACTTTTATGACTAGACTAGATGGTCATAGGGAGAGCGTTATATGCGTATGTCGTATTTTTGTAATGAGATGCTACGTCAAATTATGAGGGGGTGTGCGCGGTCGTCATCACAGTTATACGCGTTCCTTATGATGTGTGTAGTCTTAGAGGTGAAATAACGGCGAATGTGATATAAGTACAGTGGAATCATTAATTTGACAGTGGCTGTAGATATGCTACTTGGCGAATGCTTGATGATTGAGTCATTTTTTACGTTCTGTACCGGCCTTGCGAGGAAGCTAAACGTTGTGATATGTTCATCCCTCTTTTTTCTTCGAGGTTCGCATGGAGGCATCGCTCGGCGCAGCTGGTATAGTTTGATGTGAGCGGAGATAATGTCTCAACTCAGTGTAGTAGGGATATAGGACGAGGGTTTTCCAGTAGTGGATCTAAAGGATCTGGCTGAAGAAGTTATGTAGGTGGAATGGAGATGATCATGGAAAATTAAAGATAAAGGTGTATTTAAAAAGGTCAATGAGAGGAGGAGTATACGCTCTATGTATAACGGTAGAACACAGAAACGTTAACAATTAAGAAATCAATTTGCCACCATCGGGAGAGATGTAAATTATTGAATTTGGAAGGCGGGATGCTACATGCACGGGTTTCATGTGTCACCCACAAGCGCCGAGTGAGTTGCTGATAGTACTGTGTTTCCGTTGGCGGCTAGTGATCGCGTCCATGATTAAGTACCTAATCTATTGGATTGCGCTACTCAGACCAGATTTTTGGCGCCTCGTGCGCTCTGGCTCATTCACAAGAGATTATAGGTGTTTGCTAGTACAGTAGAGGCCGTCCGATAGGCTGCAGGGCCTGTAAATAAGACATCGAAATGATAATTACATTAAAATAACTCGCCTCGCTTACTGTTACGAAAACGGTGACACTTTATTCATGTTAACTAACTAAGCCAGATTCGATGGCGTTCTGAGTGTCGAGCGCCTCGTTCGAAACTGTGTTGCAGCTCTATCGATTGCCGGATGTTCTACCAAGTTGTGGCGTGACACATCTTCATCATCAAAAAATCAACAAGACCGGTCGCTCTGACTTTAGCCACATGAGGGCGGAATCTCGACGAATACAAAACAAAATAATTTTACTTTAGATGGTAGCTTGTCTCACGTCACGACGCGGATGCAACTTTGGTGATTGTAAGTGTAATTTATAATGCCCCCCCCACTTGGGTACAGATGCCGAATTTTCGCGCCGCGAAAAACAATGGACCAAAAAGGCCTTTGTCAGGGACGAGAGACGTAGGCATGCTAGAACGGGGAGTGAACGGGGCGATCGTGCGGAGGGCTTCTGGCTTACAGACTCTTAAAGTGGAGCAGAAGGAGAGAGAGTATGGACTGTGAAATGTGTGGGTGGGTGAGAATGATTTCGACCCCTCGCCCCCGCCGGGACCCCGCCCCGCCCCGCCCCCCCCGCCATTTTTTCTGATATACGGGATATCGATTTTCAAAGGCGTGGATAAACTCACGAGGTGAGGATATCGCTTCGGAAAGAAGAGGGGCCCAAATACAGAAAATAAATGTGGGTCGCTTCGTTGGGCGGTTATTGCGGTAGTGTTGAACAAGGGGTTGGCGTAGTGCCGTAAAAATGCGAAGCATCTATAGTTAAGATGTATGTTCTGACTTCGGTGTTAGCGCGTTTAGTAGGTGGCAACAAGGTAGTAGTAAACGAAGAAGTAGTAGTGTATCTAGTTTGTTGTGCGACACCAAATGCGGTGCACGCGGAACTGGGTGTTGCGGCGGCTAAATCTTAACTTGTTAAGATTAGCTAGTAGTTTTATGTAAATACATGCAACGATGTACACGGATTTGACATATAAATAAATCATGTTAGAATGTTATAGTTGAAGTGATGTTTGTGACTAAAGACAATGCTAGGGCATTGTAAAGATCTTTACTCTACCACAAAAATCATTATTCGAGCTTCTATGGCGTGCTGCGCACATCTCTTTAACTAGGTGCGGGGCTTAGTGATTGCATACACAGGTAGAGCGTCCTGCGCTGCAGGCCTGATAAGCATTTTAGAGAGAGATATATTAAATACTCGCATGTTATAGCACTTACAAAACATTATCATTGTATTCATGCCTTAATGAACTCCGATGTCTTCGACTGCTATGCTCCATTCGAAACTTTTTTGGAGCTCTATGATTGCGCGAAATTTCTTTGACGTGGTGCTCTGACACATTTATACACAAAAATCGAAACCGGTCGCTGAGCTGACTATGCCAGCCGTGAACGGACAGATCTCCAGGAATAGCGAAACAAAGATAATTGTTACTTCTAATGCCTGTTCGTTCGTGCCACGAGGCATCCAACTTGGCTGGGAATAATGGAG
>NW_014577063.1:53976-55221 GCF_000485595.1 Priapulus caudatus | reverse complement strand
CTCTCTCTTCTCTCTCTCTCTCTCTCCTCTCTCTCTCTCTCTCTCTCTCCCTCTCTCTCCGTCTCTTTCTCTCCGTCTCTCGCTCTCTCTCTCCGTCTTTCTCTCTCCGTCTCTCCCTCTCTCTCTCCGTCTCTCTTTCTCCGTCTCTCCCTCTCTCTCTCCGTCTCTCTTTCTCCGTCTCTCTCTCTCTCGCAGCGGATTTTCTAGTTTCGCCTTCGGGCTGAAAGGATCATCACTATACATATCCAGTGACGGTTCCGGGTTCACCGTAGCATACTATCCGCTAGAGTACGTAAGCTAGAGCGTATGTGTAGAAGATACATATGCCACCGGCGGTTTACATGCATTCCACCCCTCACACATACACGCGGGACTCTAGTTTTACATTGTCAGGTGATGTCGTCTGGTTGACACAGGCACTACCTATATATATAGAGTGCGTGTCGAGTATCTATATTCGCGTTTAGAACTGAAAATCTTGACGGAGCGTCAAAGAAGTAAATATGAAAAGTTGGTACGGAAATGGAAAAAAATCACTTCACCCCCCCCCCTGTTGCGCTCATTATTCATGTCATTTTGTCATTATCGGTGACGTTTCCGGGTTTACATTGTCCTGCGATGTCGTCTGGTGGACACAGTCACTGTAACTACGGAGTGCATGTGTCGTGCGTCTTTATTCCACCCCGGCAGAAAGCGAACTTGTGCACACGCGTCTCCGTAACCGCGGTGTACACAGTGATAGAACACACACTACAGCTGAGACGTAAGTATGATGCCTACCGACACCGTTCAGCAGGCGTGTAGCTCTAATTGTATCGTGAAGAATCTATTTCATCTATCAAATGAATCGATCAAGAATTTATCAGATTGATATATTGAATCTATCTACGTGCTACGTCTATATAAACACGAATATGCTAGAGAAATTCATTCTAGACATATCATTGCGGTGATTATTGGTGGCGTGGTCATTAGTGTTTATTGAATCAGCAGCACATTATATCATGAGTAAATAACAGGGGGATAAATAATGGAGTAAATAAATAGTCAGTAATAATATGTTACTCCTGATTTATGCATATACTGATGACTATCACTATTGTCATTATATACTCTTTATATTATGTTATTACTTACTATAGTATATACCTATTAATTACTACTGGTGCATTGATATTATATCAGTATATATTAAGTACTCCGGATTGCTCTGCTTGTTTTATTTATAGACAATAATTATACGAC
>NW_014577063.1:50981-52991 GCF_000485595.1 Priapulus caudatus | reverse complement strand
ATAAAATGACATCTTCTCCTCAAGAGTTTTTAAATGTTTAACTATTATCTCACACAATGCTGCAGTGTTAACATCTTGCCATTGCTTGGTGAGTGTGAACATTTCAAGATTGCCACTTTCCACATGTTCATGCCAGAGTTGCACCTTTGAACGGAATCCATTTATATTATCTGTTATCTTGTAAGCAGGTTTTCATTTCGGCCTTGCATTCGTGTGTTCAGTTCATTCAGATGATGAAAAATATCTGCCAGGTATGCCAGCCTTGCACACCACTTATCACTTGCAAGCAGCTTTGCGTAATCGGACCTCTCATTTGTCAGAAACACTTTAAGTTCCTCCCGCAGCTCATACACACGGGCCAAGACCTTGCCGCGCTACAACCACCGGACCTCCGTATGATACAGCAAGGCTTTATGCTCCGCTCCCATTTCCTCACACAAAGATGCAAATATGCAACTTTTCAGGGGTTGTGACTTTACAAAGTTTACCATGCGCACAACATCATCCAACACAGGAACTATGTCTGCTGGTAAAGTCTTGGCTATGAGGGCCTCACGGGGTAAAAAACAGTGCGTAGTAATCACATCTGGGTTGCTTTCCTTCACTCTGCTTACAAAGCCTTTTGTGCGCCCGACCATGGCTACAGCTCCATCAGTGCAGACACTTGTGCAGTTTTCCCACTTAAGTCCTCCTTCGTCAAGATATTCTGATGTGGCCCGAAAAATTTTCCCTCCTGTTGTTTCTGGTAATGCCTTGCAAAAAAGGAAGTTTTCTCTGATTGCGTCTCCATCCACAAAACGCACATTGGCCAAGAGTTGAGCATGCCCACTAATATTAGTGGACTAATCAAGCTGCAATGCAAATTTCTCACTGATACGGATCTTTTCCAAAACCACACTTTCGATGTCTGCAGACATGTCATTAATACGTCTGGAAATTGTGTTATCTGAGAGAGGCAATTTGAATACTCTTATATTAGTGTAAGCGTGCAACAGTCGCGCGGCGAGAGCAATGGCAGCCGGTAATGCAATGGTAGGAAACTATCGGCAATAATAGGTGAAAGAGAGTACTGAGTAGGCCTATAGAAACATTAAGAATTTTGTAGTAAATATATTTCGTATTTACTTAGCATTATATTTTATTGAAACGCTTCAAGTGCCTGTGGGTTTCATTGCATCTCCGGTGAAAGTAAATCCAAATGAAAGATAGCTTTCGCTGTATTGCCTTGCGCTAACTGTCTTTGCTTTCTTTTGACCGCCACTCATACTTGGGCCTTCACCTGGTTCCGGATTTTGTACCAGGGTCTAGTTCAGAGTTAGCATCTTTCCTTTTCAAAAACTTCTCCATCACTGTCACTGTATAGCAAAGATCGTATAGTGCCGGAGGCCTCCGGCACTATACGATCTTTGCTGTATAGTCTCGCTAGCCACAATGCCACTGTCACCGCCACCTGTCGCATCCATGTATCACTAATTCTCTTGTCTCAAAGTAATTAGCTACCTGCGGCCACCTACTGATATGGAAGAGTATTACATGGTTACTCTGCCGATCACTAGAGTCTAGAGTCTCTAGACTACACAGCACGGCACATTATTTGCGGATAATATTTGTTTTCTCTATTTTTTTCTATTTTTTTTCTATTTTTTTCCCCTATTTTTTTCCACAGCACACCAGACAATATCTCACGGCACACTAGTGTGCCGCGGCACAGTGGTTGAAAAACACTGACCTATACGACCCTGCAATGTTTACTATAATGTAGCTCCTACGCTTCATGTGTAATATCACCTATACAACCCTTCAATGTTTACTATTATAGGTGCGCTACGACACACCGCCCACTGTCCGTTGCTGGATTGATTTATCTAGGAGCGACAACGATGAGACCAGACCTCCTGCTGCTTGCTCTGTGCATCCTGACATGCGTATGTAAACAGATAACAAGAAGACATCAATAGTGCGGTTGGAGATAGAGAGAGAGAGAGAGAGAGAGAGAGAGAGAGAGAGAGA
>NW_014577063.1:47071-48543 GCF_000485595.1 Priapulus caudatus | reverse complement strand
ATATATACATATACTCAAGTATACTACTACACTATCGTAACAACGTAGGTGCCGATGAGACAATAATCGCTGCACACGACAACGAAAGATAAAAATCACACAAACATGACCATAAAAATCGTCGCCATGCGACGACGGCAGACGCGCCGCGGCCGCTACTAATGCGCGGAGGACTCCGATTCAACGGATAACGACAAGCCGTCACCACGACAACCAACGAATTCTACGCCGCCGACGAAAAACAAGAGTCTCGTAGCAAGTATTCTCTGTACAGCCGGCAGAGGGAGCCACTCGGAATTAGCTACTTATCAGTAAATCTATATTACAAATGTAATAGATTTAGATTAACTTAAATGTACGTTTTCATATTTATGTGGGTTTTTTTTATTTAAGGCCCCTTTCATAACATATGCTACAGGCCCGCACTAGTTTAATCCGGCCTTGATCCTAGCGGTTATTTTATGTGCCCACTATCGTCCGTGAATTAACAGAACAGTATCTAGCGAGTGCTGCGAACCCAGAAGATGGCAATGTGTGCCGTACGTAACCGTTGTATTACGGATGCCTATATTTGTACTGGTAATTCGGTTTAATATGTGCTTAGTCATTGGTATTAGATCTATATGGTTTCTTAGAATGGCAGGTACATAATAACACATTTAATAGATTGTTTCTATATTGTTTTCTTATGAAATAGGACATAAATAAAAGATCATGACAGTTTTTTAAATATATTTCTCCTATTTTTGTGTAGAATATTGTTTGTTTGATTTGTGATATGTCTCACTCTCCCTACCTCCCCACTCTCTCTATCTCGCAGACTCGCACGCAAGCACGCACAGAAGCACGCACGTACGCACACACACACACACACAAGCACGCACGCACGCACACACGCACAAGCACGCACACACACACATAAGCACGCACACACACACACAAGCACGCACGCGTGAACAACATAGTCTTAACGGACGGCGATTTAAAGACATTGTTTCATTCAAATCGGAAATCAGATTGAATAATCCTACATTTTATTCCAGAACAAAATTATTCACGTTACACAACTGCAAACTATACATACACGTACACATATAAATATATGTATATATATATATATATATATATCAAGAGCTAATAAATACCTAGAGTGTACAACGGGAAAACGGGAAAACAGTGCTATTTCACGGCAATATTATTCTACTTTGTATGCGTATAATAATAATAGTAACTGAGCTGCGTTGTAGAGACTTAATTATATATGGTGTAGTTTGAGTACCAAATTTGGGCATGTGACATCAATTATCAGCGCTCCAAGCGGCGACGGAAAACGATAGCCAGATCCGCAAAAGGCGAGAAGGATAGTGAATATTGTGGATGCGAGGCGCCGTGAGGCCTGTGGGAGGGGAAGTTTCCGAGCCAATATCTCAGCCTAGGAGTATCGTATTGACAAGCGGTTGGTCTTGTTTTAG
>NW_014577063.1:43043-46602 GCF_000485595.1 Priapulus caudatus | reverse complement strand
CTTCATGCAATACCATAAAATTATTCTAGCCTCGCAGGCAAAGTAGAATAATATTAATATTGCCGTAAAATAGCACTATTTTCCCGTTTTTCCGTTGTACACTCTAGGTGTTTATTAGCTCTTGATATATATATATATATATACATATACTCAAGTATACTACTACACTATAGGAACAACGTAGGTGCCGATGAGACAATAATTGCTGCACACGACAACGAAAGATAAAAATCACACAAACATGACCATAAAAATCATCGCCATGGCGACGACGGCAGACGCGCCGCCGCCGCTACTAATGCGCGGAGGACTCCGATTCGACGGATAACGACATGCCGTCACCACGACAACCGACGAATTCTTCGCCGACGACGAAAAACAAGAGCATCGCAAGTATTCTCTGTACAGCCGGCAGAGGGAGCCACTCGGAACTACGATAAAAACTACGAATAAAAAATATCGCAGATTCATTAAAGTATACCGCCGCAAAAATCGTGCGGTTAATTGATCGCAGCCAACTAACGCGGCCCGCCGCGCCGCTACCGGGACCCAAGCGGCACTAGTGCGCGCGCGCGCGTGATTATCGAGCATCTACACGAAAACACATGAGCATCTCGGTTACGATCCGATCGAGCCAGCGCGCCTTCGCCGCGACACCGCCCCGTTCACCTGATACGCGCCCGCAGACCGATCGACAGCCAACTACAGCCACGCAGCACGACCTAAAAGACACTGCTCAGCGGCGAAGTGCCGATCATCCCGGTGAAATCGCACGCGGACCGTGTGAGCGAGCGATCTAGCGATAATGTGCAGTGGGGCGCGCGGGTGTGCGTGTGAAGGCGGGCGCATGTCGGGCTTGCGAGCCGACTCAACTGGAAGCGATCAGCAGCGACTAGTTGCGTCCAGTTACCCACTGTTCTATTCCGAGCAACTAGTGGCGGCCAGTCGCAGGCAGTCGCGTCGCAGTCGATCGACCTAAGCACTTCAGTCGCAGTGAATTGCAGCCAGTTGCTTCCAGTCGAGTCGGCTCGCAAGCCCGACATAAGCCCGCCTTGAGTTACCATTAACCTCGCTCAGGCCGATGAGTCGATCAAGGTTGGCCGTACTGACGGCGATATGGATTGCCATAGATATATCGTAAACACCTTTAATCGCAGCTCGATGGGCCGCGATGAACACACTCGCACACGCTGAAGGTCCAATAATGAAGGCAGACGTTAGAGAACATGGCAGACCGTTCATCCAGGAATACCAATACCATGTTCCTCTAGGAACACCGATTGCATGTTCGTTTATGTTTACTAGTACCATATTCCTCATAGGAAAACACCAGCAGCATGTTCCTTTACGAACACCAATGCCATGTTTCTCGAGGAACACCAGCAGCATGTTCCTTTACGAACACCAATGCCATGTTTCTCTAGGAACACCAGCAGTATGTTCCTTTACAAACACCAATGCCATGTTTCTCTAGGAACACCAGCAGTATGTTCCGTTATGAACAACAATGCCATGTTTCTCTAGGAACACCAGCAGTATGTTCCGTTATGAACAACAATGCAATGTTTCTCTAGGAATACCAGCAGCATGTTCCTTTATGAACACCAATGTCATGTTCCTTAGGAAACATCAACAACACGTCGCTCTAGGAGTACTAGCATAGCTAAAGAACCTTCCTCCAGGAATACCAATAGCATATTCCTCTAAGAGAACTAGCATAATGTTCCTCCGGGAACACCACAACAACCTTCCTCCAGGAATACCGATAGCATGTTCCTTAGGCAATATATATACTAGTACGACCTTCAGGGCTGAAATAACCACAAGGCACATACAATAGCCAGTGAGACCCGGCTCAAGAACCAATTATCATAATTAATATTGCTGCAACGAGGGACCATAGCATTGCTGCTTACGTCACCGCCACAACGTAATACCCAGTAGTGCACTAGTACGCGCTTACTGGGTGTGAGCTACGGCACACGCAGGTAGACACAAGTTACCTTCTCACTTCTCACTACAGTCGTAAGAGCCTGGTCGGGCTAACACACAGGTAGCCACAAGTTACCTTCTCACTTCTCACTACAGTCGTAGAGCCTGGTCGGGCTAACACACAGGTAGCCACAAGTTACCTTCTCACTTCTCACTACAGTCGTAGAGCCTGGTCGGGCTAACACACAGGTAGCCNAGAGGTCAAGACGATGTCATGGCAGCGGTCAGGACGAGATCGGGGCAGAGGTCGGGGCAGAGGTCAAGACGATGTCATGGCAGCGGTCAGGACGAGATCGGGGCAGAGGTCGGGGCAGAGGTCGGGGCAAAGGTCAAGGCAGAGGTCAGGACGAGGTCGGGGCAGAGGTCGGGGCAGAGGTCAAGACGAGGTCGGGGCAGAGGTCAGGACGAGGTTGGGGCAGAGGTCGGTGCAGAGGTCAGGACGAGGTCGAGGCAGAGGTCGGTGCAGAGGTCGGGGCAGAAGTCGGTGCAGAGGTCGGGGCAGAACAGCGGCGGAGAAACAAGCGGTACCTTTGCAAACTCGTCGATGTCCACTACGCCGTCGCCGTTCAAATCGAACATCTTGAACGCAATTTCAAAATGGCGCGACGGAGCTGCAACCAACGACGAGAAAAAATAGCGATTAGTGATCGGAAATCCTCGTGCGTGCGTAAATAAACGCGAACGAACAAAAGAACGTGCATCTGACAACACACGCTCGGCGATCACCGGAGCAGCTAGACATAGTTGTGGCACGCAGACGCGCTGCTGCTGCTGCTGCTGCGTAGTCACAGCGATACATCTGTAGCTCGACAGTTTTTGACAAAAACTTCGGCGATCCTGCCGGCGTCATCACGTGATTCTAGTATTCGTTTTCAGTATTATAATCGTGATATATTATTCTTTATTCTAGAGCAGTGTTTTTCAACCTTTTTTGAACCAAGGCACATTTTTTCATTGAAAAAATCACGAGGCACACCACCAACAGAAAATGTTAAAAAATGAAACTATGTGGCCTATATTCACAATATAAAGTCGTTCTCATCAAAGTGTCTTGAATAGGAATCAAATAAACACAAAGAAAAATAACACAGCACGGCACATTATTTGCGGATAATAATTAATTTGTTTTCAATTTGTTTTTTGTTTTCAATTTTTTTTCCAATTTTTTTCCACGGCACACCAGACAATATACGCGCACAGTGGTTGAAAAACACTGTTCTAGAGCACTGTGAAATGTTTTCAGCATTGTAATCATGAGATAGTAGGTATTAGATCAGCAGTACATGAAAGTTTTCTATGCTTGTAGTCACTATTGATTCACTCATGGCCGCGCGTGACAGCATCGCGGAAGGGTTTCGGGCGCGTTTGCCGCCGCACACTCACTCGACAGGATCGTCAGCAGGAAGATGTAGTCAGAGAAGGAGATGAGGCCTTGCTGACCCAGCTTGTGGAACGTACTATCCTCACTGAGCATCGCACAGCCCGGGTGCGTCTGCATCTGCAAGCACACGACAACGACAACGATGACGTCACACGACAACGATGACGTCACACGACAACGATGACG
>NW_014577063.1:31692-43033 GCF_000485595.1 Priapulus caudatus | reverse complement strand
GCGCGCCTTCGCAAACACTGCCCGTGTTCGGGGTGTCCACGCGGGGGGTTAACGCGCTCCCACCGCCGTCTGGTTGCCGGATTCAGTGTCTCACCTGCAGGGAGAAAACAGAGGTTCACGCCAGAGGTCGGGGCACGATCGGCCGCAGAGATTCAGCGGCCAGAGGCTCAGGACAAGAGTCGGGCAGCGGAGCGTCGGTGCAGAGAGTCAGGGGGGGGCAGAAAATGCGGGTTTCAGGGGGGGGGAACCCCAAAAAAAGGTCGGCGGGCAGCAGCCGTCGGAGCCCAGAGGTCAGGACGAGGTCGGGGCAGGCGTACAGTGCAGAAGTCGGCGGTGACAGACAGCAGCTGGTAACGAAACAAGCCACATCCCCCGCGGGTACCCTTTGCCAAAACTCCGCGGATGTCCACTACCTCGGCCGTCGCCCGTTCCCAAGATCGAACATCTTTAATATATCAAAATGGCGCCGATGGAGCTGCCAACCCAACCGACCGCTGAGCAAAAATAGCGCGATTACGTGATCGGAAAGGTCCTCGTGCCGTCCGAATACGAATGAACCGTTCGGCCGGAGCCGAACGAACAAAAAACGCTGGCATCTGCATATACGTGATCCGCCTCTCGACGATCTCACGAGCGAAGTAAGACATAGCTCTGCGGCACGCAGACGCGCGCGCGCGCGCCGCTGCCGTAGTCACAGCCGTACATCTGTAAGCCTCGACAGTGTTTGACCCAAAAACTTCGGCTGATCCTGCCGGGGTCATCACGTGATTCTAGTACCTATTCATCTTCCAGTAATCGTGAGATATTATTCTGTATCATAGAGCATCGTGAAATGTCTTCCGTATTGTAACCGTGAGATATTATTCTGTATTCTAGAGCACTGTGAAATGTTTTCAGCATTGTAATCATGAGATAGTAAGTATTAGATGAAGTAGAAGTAGAAGCAGTACATGAAAGTCTATGTTTTCTATGCTTGTAGTCACTATTAATTCACTCTATGGTCCGCGCGTGACAGCAGTCGCGGAAGGGTTTCCCGGGCCGAGTCGCCGCCGCACACTCACTCGACAGGATCGTCAGCCAGAAGATGTAGTCCAGGAAGGAGATGAGGCCTTGCTGACCCAACTATGGGGAACGTACCTATCCTCGCCTTCACGCCATCGCCACAGCCCGGGTGCGTCTGCATCTGCCAAAGCACACGACGGACGACAACGCATGACGCACACGGACAACGATCGACGTCACATCCGACAACGATGACGCTCACACGACAACGGATGACATCAAAACACGGACAAACGCCAACAGATGATCGTCACACGATGCAACGATGACGTCACACGTGACAACGATGACACTCACGACTACAATGATGACATCACACGACAACGGACTGACGTCACACGACAACGATGACGTCACACGACAACGATGACATCACACTACAATGATGACATCACACGACAACGCCAACGATGACGTCACACAACAACGATGACATCACACGACAACGCAGTGATGATGACGCTCACACGACAACAATGACATCAGACGACAACGATGACATTACACGTCAACGATGACATCACACGACAACGATGCTGATGACGTCACACGACAACAATGACATCAGACGACAACGATGACATTACACGTCAACGATGACATCACACGACAACGATGACATCACACGACAACAATGATGATGACGTCAGACGATAACGATGACATCAGACGACAACGACAACGATGACGTCAGACGCAATAACGTGCTGAAACAGACGCCTCCTACAACATCATGAATGCTGCAACCACCCCAACACCATGCAGACTGCCACACACACACACACACACACACCCCTACAACCCTGTGCACGCTGCAACCAGGGGCCCCTGTGACACACATACGCTGCAACCATACAAACGTATCTATGTGTGACCTCCTATAGGGAGCTGGTAACATGAGTGCACACACTTACAATGAGTGTAATACAAAGGTACATCAA
This sequence comes from Priapulus caudatus, assembly GCF_000485595.1. Lineage (NCBI taxonomy): Eukaryota > Metazoa > Priapulida > Priapulimorpha > Priapulimorphida > Priapulidae > Priapulus > Priapulus caudatus. The sequence continues at coordinate 41,030 of NW_014577063.1, read as the reverse complement.
GATTCACATTACGAAGAAATCTATATCAAAGCTATCATGCTAGCAAAAATGCAATGCGAGTGAAAAAACCAGTTTTTTTTAAACTATAATAACAATGTCCATGCAACAATAGATTAAAGTACCAATGGAAAGTGCAATCACGAAAAGGACTTAGTCCTCACATTTGCATATGTTCCCCTCATTATATCATCATCATTATTATGATTTTTATCCCCCTAATAGTTGGAATTTTAGTTTAGAAAAATTCATACGAACATGGTCCCCTTTATTTAAATGCCATGCCACATTTAGAATCGATCGGTTATATACCATGTCAATAAATATTAGGATTTTTCGTTGGTTAAACTGGCCAGTCAGAGAAAAATCAAACAAAGGTTAAAAACTTGTATAAAAGCGAATCAGTGCTGGCCAGGCGTTAGCATGCACGTGCAAGTTAATACGGCCGTAAACGATGCAAAGCGCAACGGAAAAAACAGTTAAATCGGAAAACTCGAAACGCTTGGTGATCAACGTCAGAATGTGATTAGAGCAAAAATCTCGACAAAAACGTGTTAAAACGTCATCAAACGCCGCCGAATGCATCGCGTTTCCGCGGGGAACGACGAAGAAGAAGAAAGCGAGGGATGCATTCGACGAGCGTTGCTCGGTTGCCGTGACGACGACGACGACGATGAGGAGGACTCACCCCCGGCGTGAGCGCATCAATCGACTCCACCTGTCGACAGCGGTGTGAGAAAAGACACGGGTAACCAGTTAAACGTTAACGAGTTAATCGTTTTAAAGTGATTACGTCACCGTAAATAGTAAAAGTCAAGAAAATATTTCCACTTCTTTCACAAAATGTAAGTAATTTCTGTTCACGTTTTATGGTAAATTGCTGCATTATACGTTCCTATTCCACTGTATTGTTCGATGTAAAATACACGCTCGCTGAGCTTTCAACATAGCTCATAGCAAGCCAATTAATGTCAGGATCATATGTATCAATCGTCCAGTTTTTTGGATTTTTACTAGTGAGAAGCAAATCTTATCGCGGCTACCAATTGTGACGATACGTTTAGTCCGTTTAGTACTTATTGTCATGTAAAAAATCGGTAAAATAACAATCGGTAATAAAAATTTTTTTTTATATTACTCCGAAGAGTTAGAAAATTCAGTGAGATAAGTCAATTTAACGGCTTAAAGTGCCATCGCCGCACAAGCACGCGTGCGAGGGAGCCACTAGTATGAGTTAAGCAGGACGTTCGACCGACTAGTTAAACACAGGGGACTAGGGGGAGCGAGTAACGCTACTTAACGCTACAACTACATGCGAGTAGAGAGAGAGAGGGAGAGAGAAGGGGCGGAGATGAGAGAAGAGAGAGAGAGAGAGAGAGAGAGAGAGAGAGGCGAGAGAGAGAGCAGAGAGAGAGAGGAGCAGCAGAGAGAGCAGAGGAGCAGGAGAAGAGCAGAGGACGACGTGAGGGAGCGAGGGGAGGGAGGGAGGCGGAGGGAGGGAAGGAGGAGAGGGAGGGAGCCGAGGGCGGAGCGAAAGGAATGACGGTTGGGAGAGAGAGAAGGATGATCCCAGAACGCGAGAGAGAGAGGAGAGAGCAGAGAGAGAAGAGAGAGAGGCCAGAGAGAGAGAGAGAGAGAGAGAGAGAGAGCAGAGAGAGAGAGAGAGAGAGAGAGGAGAAGGGACAGGCATTCTGCGATCGCGGCAAACGACGGAAAAACATGCGAAACGGCCATTGGCAAAGCGGAAAATGCATGTTTTCAACGGCAAAAATGCGGGAAAACGCTAATTTGAACATATTACAACATGGAAGAGTCAATAAAATCACCACAAAACAGTCGACATAGCCCAGTGGTACATGATATGCGTTTACATTCAGACAAGCTTTTCAGAAGCGAAATTACTTACAATTACGATTTTGGTAGCCCTGCTGTTTCAGTGCCGTTCCGCTTTCACGGTTGTACCAAATAATTTTTGTGTTCATACAAATATGCTAAACGGGAATTTTTGTTTTATTCATGTGTGCAAAGTCTATGGCAAACGGAATTTCCGTTTTTCAGCACTTTGAAACGCGCAATTCATGAATTTTCCAAACGAAAAAGGCCTTTTTTTTGAAACGGAAAATCACTGTCCCTAAGAAGAGAGGAGAGAGAGGAGCGAGAGGCTTAGTTGCACGTACACTGTTCGTCGCCCGCGATGTGAGTGTACGTGTGTAGGTGCGGACTCGTGGGGAAGGGCCAGCAGTACTAAGCGCAGAAACACCGACACCATCATGAATAGGGCTTAAACGGCCCTACGACTATAAGCTGATGATGAGGAATTAGTGTGAATGGCTGGGAGGGATGCTGCGGAGAGATCGGGCTAACGATTCAAAACTTCCATCGTAAACGATTCAACCCAGTCAAATCAACATGGCCAAATCAACACGGCCAAATCAACACGGTCAAATCAATACGGTCAAATCAATACAGCCAAATCAACACGGTCAAATCAACACAAGCAAATCAACACGGTTCAGAATCAACAGCGGCCGTCAAATCAATACCGGTCAAATCAACACGGTCAAATCAATACAGTCAAATCAACACGGTCAAATCAACACGGTCAAATCAACACGGTCAAATCAACACGGTCAAATCAATATGGTCAAATCAACACTGTCAAATCAATATGATCAAATCAACCCGGGTGCATTATTTATTTTCGGATGCGTCTGGTAAACGCGTGGGGACGGACACAAATTTCGCATTCCCCGAACGCATACTACGTCCTTAAGCGGGTAAAATTGTTTAAAAAAAGAGAGCATTCTACAGAGAATGATGTACTGCATAGCTTCGCCGGGTGCCCATTGAACGGTCGGTCGCTCCGTGGGCTGCTAAAGCCACAGGTAAACTATAATAGGTAAAATTAGTAAACGCTAAAATAGCTGTAAAATAGGTCACTCTTCAGTCTTCAGGCTCTGCTGCTTTTCACCAGTAATATCAGCTTCACAATCTGTCTCAGCGATCGTCCAGCTCGCCGACGGCCGCGCGCAGCAGGAGCATGGCCGGGCGAGCGCGCGGGGAGACGGACGTGCGCGACAAACGAAACCTCGCTTGCCGGAGAAACAAGCGAACGTCTGTTAGCGTTTGCTCACTCACCCTTGGATCGAAGGTTCGGAACTGGTCCAGCCCGAGCCCTGCAAAGTCAAACGATACTCAGAATTGTACCGGAAACTAAAATCGTACCAAATCCGCGCACGTTGTCCGGCAAACGTGCGGCCTGCGGTGCCGCAATACAAAACGCATTCTAAAGCACCATTGACGTCTGAATGGCCGAGATGGCAGACACTTCACAGATTGCGTTCAACCAATCACGCACCGCCGCCATGCACCGACCGTACGCCCCCTCCGTATAAGGGTCGACCGTACGCTCCCTCCATATAAGGGTCGCCGGCTCACCGTCGGGTTGCTTCATGCCGGGAGTGATGGATCGCACGAAGTCGTCCGGCGTCATGAAGGGCTTCCCAGTCCCCGGCCCGCGACGTAGACCTTCAACGTCGCAAACAGCCGGAAGATCTTGTCGGGAGTCGAGTACGCACGGATTCGGTTCTCGTACTCGATTATCTGAAACCGTCGTTAGCGCAGAGTCGTTAGCGCAGTCGTTAGCGCAGAGTCGTTAGCGCAGAGTCGTTAGCGCAGTCGTTAGCGCAGAGTCGTTAGCGCAGTCGTTAATGCAGAGTCGTTAGCGCAGAGTCGTTAGCGCAGAGTCGTTAGCGCAGCGTCGTTAGCGCAGAGTCGTTAGCGCAGAGTCGTTAGCGCAGAGTCATTAGCACAGTCGTTAGCGCAGCGTCGTTACCGCAGTCGTTACCGCAAAGTCGTTACCACAGAGTCGTTAGCACAGAGTACGTTAGTACGGTGCGAGGACGGATACGATTTGTCGATTTTATCACTGTAGTGCAGGACACACCTCGACGATAAGTGCATCGATACGTTTGATCGTTAACGATACACGAGATTTATCAATGTATCGCAATACAAACCACGATGATACACGAATCGATACGTCCGACCGTTCGACCCTCTCTACTGAATAAAACCCTTATCATCTGGTACCCGAGTTTCATCGGAAATCAAAAAAAGCACGACGCAATTCGCAGATCAATCGCAGTTGTTTGCTAAGCACTGCGCGATACTGATTCTTAAGCATTCGCATGATTGGTAGAGTCCCGGTTAGGTGTGTGTGAGAAAAGCTCACGTCGTCGTGCGATCAAGCAATCCGCGCGCGATTAGGCGACCCCTGCGTGATTACACAATCTGCGTGCGCTTACGCGATTAAGCGATCACGCGATCCGCGCGCAATCACCACGCACCTTCCTGTCTCGAAAGCCAGGTCCCTTCCTCTTCTTCTTCTTCGGTTTCTCCTCTGCGCCCTCCTCCTCCTCCTCCTCGTCCTCGTCGCTCTCCCCGGGGATTCCCTGCAACGCGTCGCCATCGATCGTGGCTTCCTCCCGGCCGGCGCCCACGTCAGCTTCCTTCGCGACCTCCTTGGCGTCAACTCTCGTCTTCCTCTTAACGTATTCCGTCAATTCGTCCTTCAGTTCTGCGAACCTGTTTCAGAGCGAGGAAATCCTCGTGTTTTGTTTTCTCTAACCACATGTTCTCGACCGGATGGTTACCGGTACTGCTTGTGTAACCGCCGAGCGCATACAGTAAGCCCAACGTGTCATAGAACACTCGCACATCGTTCGCTTTACCAACATGCGCACCGATCTGCAGTTTAAATTTGATTTGTTTACATATGTGAATAAATAAAACTAGCGCGTGACTTTCGATCCCGTGAGATGCGATCGACTAGTGGCCGGTCTCTAGACTTTGTTACCATTGTCTCAATATCCAGATCTATAGGTGCAATCGACTATAGTAGCCGGTCTATCCAGATAGGTACCAGTCTATAAACATGTCCATGACATAACTACCTGCACTAGCAGGAAAAAATTCTACCGCAAAATGAAATCGTCAGCAGATGCGCCACTACGTTGCCACGCTGACCGTCCCGAAACAGTCACTGTAGCAGAATCGACCCAACGACCTTGCTGGTTGTGCATGGAACTGACCACACGTCAGCGCTTTATTGCTATTGGTCAATAATAATCACGAGTGTATCACGTGTTAAAGTGATTACGTCAACGGTAAATAGTAAAAAATAAAAAAAAATATTTCCACTTTTTCACAAGAATATAAGTAATTCTGTTTCACTTTTTATGGTTAAATTGCTGCATTATACGTCCTATTTTACTATATTGATTCGCATGTGAACATACACTCGTGACTCATACATAGCCCATAGCAAGCCCAATTAGATGTCCAGCGAACATGATATCAAACCGTCCAGGCGGGGGGGGGGCTTTTTTTGGCAATTGGCCAACAATGGCAACAAAATTTTACAAAATTTTACCATAGAAAATTCGTGACGTAGTCAATTTAACAAATACCTTACAATACGTTCACGAGACTATGCCTCACGAGACTATGCCTCACGAGACTATGCCTCACGAGACTACGCCGCGACACTCACCATTCGTAATTGAGAGCACAGGCAAAGATAATCGCTCCCAGCGACGCGTAGTACAACTTCACGAAAACAGGCGACGACACATGAACCTTGTGACCAAAGTTCTTGTACCCCGGCCCCGACGACGATCCCCTCCTAGGCATTTTCGCGTGGAGAGCGGGTCCCGCCCATCCAGGGTAGAGCAATGTCGGCCGATTCTCGCCTGCGTCGTGGGCTGTCCTAGCCGAGCATTCACGACAGGTATCGCACGACGACACGGCAGCGAGGCGGGGTTGCACCGCTATGACAGCCAATCTCCTCGTATAGTGCTGCAGTGGATCCGCACATCTGCGTCGCAGCACGGACGCACCGAGCCTGTACATGGCGACGGCTGCTTCTACTGAATGCAAAAGAGATTCACAGGCGTTAACACGTTTTAGTATCATCGCCCGAGTGATTATAGGAAAAAACAAGTTTTGTTTGATCTCTTAATGTAATTGAATAAATAGACATATATTAGTAAACTAATACTGTAATACTACTCCTTCGCATTATTAGTCCCACTCAAGTGGAATCGCTGCAGTGGACTATACTGTATATATATAACCACTATATATACACTGTATATAAGAAATGAAAGTGTTGAGAAGAAGTGCTTTATATAAGGGAATAATGTTGTTTCATCAAATATACTAATAGTATAATAGACCAGAACAGTAACACATATTATTACTAGTAGCCCGACCAGGCTGTGCGACCGATTGTCTAGATACAGCCTGACACCCTTCCATACAAAAAACCTATCACCTCTGCAGATCTAGATGAATAACTCTGTATATCTCAAATAAAACTATTCTATTACCACCTTTGACTTGCAGTGCTCGAAATAAGAAAAAAAATTTGGTTGTCCAGGCATCAAATTGGGTTGTCCGCAACAATTTCTGGTTGTCCCAAAAAATATCCCCAAATCTCCTATTTTCAATCACAATAATATGATCAGAAAACACCCGAAAACAATGGCGTAGCCAGGATTTTCTAACAAGGGGGCCAAAAACAGCAAACTGCGCAAAATACTGGATGACTTAATATTTTACTGGCTCCTCCGCCTCCCTCTCCACACCTTACGACTCCTCTACCTCTCAGCTCTGCAATCTTTGTTTTGGGCGCCATGCGAAAAGGCGACATTTTTGTTCATTGTTTTCTGCTCCCAAGATATGTAATTGTTCAGTGCCGGGTCTAGGATTCCAAGGAGGGAGTAAAAAACAGGCGGGGGGGGTATGGGGGTCCTCCCCCAGCAAATTTTGGAAACTTGCTGGTTTGCTAGTTCCAAATCGAGTTCACCTCTCACAAATCAGAAAACCTGACATATACCAGTGTTGGAAATAGCAGCTGGTCCCATATTTTTATGTTATTCACAATTTAATTCACGATTAAGATTTCTTGATGAGCTAGAAAACACTCGGATTTGAAGTATGAAACTGCATGAACATTATTGTGCCAGCTAGCCTACACCAGTTGGTTGGGATTAATTGTCAGTTCAGATGCAAAATATTGAAAGCAAAAGGCTATACACCATAGATTAACTGGGTACCACGCGTATATAAGATAGCCAAGTCGGTTTAGAGTTAGTGTTAGGGTTAGGGTAGGGGCACACGAGCGATTTTTATCGCCCGATTGCGGCGAATTTTAAAATCGCTCAAAAAATTCGCCCGTGTGCCCGTTCACGTCGACGCCGATTTTAATCGCCCGTACGAATCGCCCGTATCAAAAATGTTAGATGGCTCTCAAATTCGCTACGTGTGCCCCTTCGTGATCGAGCGATCAAATTCGCTGGCGATTTTAATCGCCGCGATCGGGCGATAAAACACGCTCGTGTGCCCCCAGCTTTAGGGATAGCGATAGGGTTTCTTGGTTGTCCACCGGACAATGTCTCAGACTGGTTAGGTTGTCCGGCGCAAATTCTGGTTGTCTCGGACAACCGGACAACGCTTATTTTGAGCACTGACTTGCCTTGTTTGAAATATGAACATTAACTCACAGTTGTCCTGCTTCTAAACTAGAATGTATCTCCTAATTCATGGTATAATCTGCTTATTCTCACAGCATATCAACTTTCCAAGCAGCTTTCCACCACAGGCACTTGGAGCGTTTCAATAAAATATAATGCTAAATAAATACGAAATCTATTTACTAGCAAAGTCTTAATTTTCTATTTACTCTTCGTTTCACCTATTATTTGCCGGACAATTTTTCTGTAAATCTTCGTTCAAATGCTTATCTGCAATCAATGCTGGGCTGCTTGCTGACACTGCACACATATTATATAGTTTGAATATATATTTATATGCACACACTACTATATTTATGTGTCAGTGTTGTCAGCGCGCTGGCGGGCCATGTGCGTTTGTTGCGATGGAGCATTTGACGGGCATTTACAGAAAATTGCTGCGGGCCAATAATAGGTAAAGAGAGTATTAGAAACATTAAAGACGTTTCGGTAGTAAATAGATTTCTGTATTATTTAGCATTATATTTTATTGAAACGCTCCAAGTGCATGTGCTTTCCACGATTGTTTACCCGCCATGTTTACACTGCACATGCTCAACGGAAGAGCGACACGGAAAACCCGAAACGGAAAAGACTCGCTAGAAAATACTATAAAATTAGTACAATAGTTGCACGATGGCTCTCACAGAAATTATACACCAAAGCAAGTGGAACAATGTTCACAAATGTCTGGGCCATTTGTAAAAACCTTAGATGACATGTTCTCGGATGTAGGGGTGGTTTACATGAGGACCGCAGATCGTTTAATTGCCCTTGTTTGATCTGTTGCGGATTTTAGTCACAGTCGGAATGATACAACATGGTGGCGAATTCATGATTTTGGTTGCATTAGTCTCAAAAAGTCGCTGTAACCCCGTAAGTATCCAGCGCATCGTAGCGCACTGATGGTTACAAGAAGGTGGATGTATTCTGATTCATTTGGTATTATATATCACATCAGGAGTCTATCAATATTGATAGACTCCTGATCAGTGATCGCATGTGAAGTGTTCTTTGGCGATACTTGGCAAATAAGACAACTACGTGTTTAGCTGCCGCCAATGTTTGAAACGGTCTTCTAACCCTAGCAAGACCGTTTCTTGGAGTTGGAGCTACATATGATATTAATATTAATAATATTATTATTAATAATTATAATCATGGGCATATATATTCATTATATTGGTAAACACAGCCGTGAGAGGGCTTGTTATGAATATTAATACTTTAATCGACATATCACAATAAATCGAAAACGTTTATACCTAATTATGATAATTTATCATAGTAATATTATCTCCCTAACTCAATATATAAGTTTTGAATATGGAAAAATTGACATTACTCAACTACTGCCAACAGCGGGCGGCCATGTTTTTGGAATTACCCCCTCTATCGGCGGAGGATTAAGGATACTGTTACTGTTAGGGTTGGGAGGTGATTTTCGGTCGAAATTTCAATGTATGTCCAGTGCTGATCATAGGATACCAGGCGCGCAAATCCATTTTGAAATGTGGGGGGGGGACACGAGTAGCGAGCACGCGAAGGGGGGGTCTGGGTGGCCTTCCCCCAGAAATTTTTTTTAAATTAGACCCCCTCAGATGCGTTTTCTGCGCGAGTAGGGGGGGTCTGGACGGAAAAAAAAGGGAAAGAAGCCAATCGTTGACGCACTATCACACACAATGAAAAGGTTCTCACTTCACAAACACACACACACACACACACACACACACACACACACACACACACACACACACACACACA
>NW_014577063.1:20802-31372 GCF_000485595.1 Priapulus caudatus | reverse complement strand
AAAAAACAAGTGTTTGACATTTGTGGCCTTTTATTGTTCGCTGGAATCAAAGTACATCAACAACCACGGCAAATATAGTAATTTACTGATGTAAATTTGAAAACATGGCTGAAAAATGTTACGACCGGGACTTTCTTGACTCATATACCGGAGCAGCGGTCAGCGGGACCAGCATGTCGTACCGGGAGGATTCCGATGAGACCGGCGGGACACTTGGGACGTCTGCATACGAAAAAGATGGCGCTCTACGTAGCAAATAACGCTCAAATACGCGGGCGGTCGCCGAATTTTACCATGTTTTCCTATAGCTCCATAGCTCGAAATTCCGAATATTTCCATGTTTTGATAGCCCGAGAATGGTTTTCGAAATTTCGAGAATGCATAATTTCGTCTTATGCTCTATATTTTCGGCGCGAACGAGCATGCGCAAATCCTCCGATATATCTCCTTGGAAAGCTGAGAAATTATTCGAAATGTGTATATGCATAGCCAAAGCGCACAAACGGAGTTCACTGGATGTCTTAGAGTTGCCAACGGAAACAGTATTTCGCTGAATTTCTGCAATTTTCCTAGAGAGCACGTCGCCAACACTAGGTGCATACGATAAAAAAAAATATTCGCTAGCGTCTCAGCCCGTCGCAGAGGCGACGTCGGAAAGAAGTGCGGGCGGTAAAATCGTCGACCGGAGACTATGTCCAGTGCTGATCATAGGATATATAGCCGCCGTCGGCCGTACGAAAAAGATGGCGCTCTGCAATTCGCGTGCGCAAATCCTGCGATATTTCCTCTTGTGAAGCTGAACAGTGGCGTAGCCAGGATTTTTTAACAGGGGGGCCAAAAACAGCGAACTGCGCAAAATAGTGAATGACTTAATATTTTAATGGTTCCTCCGCTTCGCTCGCCACACCCTGTGCTCCCCCGCCTCTCAGCTCTGCAATCTTTGTTTTGGGCGCCATGTAGCGACATTTTTGTTCGTTGTTCTCTGCTCCCTAGATATGTGGCGAATCCAGGATTACGAGGAGGTGGGGGGGTGAAACACCAATTTGCACCAATTTGCAAATTGCAAATTGCAAAAATTAAGTGTATAAATGCAAGTGTATAAATTAGTATCTTGCCAATGCGCGACGTAAAGTGGGGCGGTGAATGTCATCCTATAACCCCCCCCCCCAGGGGCAGATCCAGGATTTTTGAAAAGGGATGTCCAGGAAGAAATAAAGGGCAATTTTTCCTTTTTAATTTTTCTGGTGTTTTAGTAGGGCTTGGGGGACTTCCCCCAAGAAATTTTTTTTTAATTGGTGCATTCTGAGAGTATCTGAGCAGTAATTTTGATATCTAGAATGCAAGATGGAATTCCAAATTTTTAGCAGAAAATTATCTTTTAATTTTTTAGGGCGCTTTGAAATGAAAGGGGGTCCGGACCCCCCGGGCCCCTCCAAGATCCGCCCCTGCTCCCCCACCATGTTCAGCTTTCCAGGAATTCAATGTCTGTTATGCTATCTGATCACATGGATCTAGTAACAGCTACATCCAGCCTGTTGGTCATTCATCTACTAAGACTCAGGTGTGGCATGGGCGTTGACGTGCATTATGCATGCATTGGTAACAGAAATGTGTGACTAGAGGCAGAAATTAACGGGAAAACACAGATAAAAGCAATAATTTATTTATTAAAGGCAATATATTTTGACAAAATTTTACATGTCAGTAACATACATTACAGCGAAAATGAAGCCAATTTGATTTCATCGTTTATATAGGACAGCATCGCCAGTCGTAACATTGAGATAATCGTCAACATACATAATATCAACACGTTTGAATTTTCGCTCAAATTCAAATTGAATCAATTTTCGCTAAAAATTTAGCGATAAAATGCGTTACATTTCGTGTAAATGACACACAATTTCGGTAGACTCGCTGTATTGATGCCCATGCCGCGCAATCGATATACACAATGCAATTTACTTTAACTAACGTTTCCCATATCCGTTGTAACGGCTGTATTTGGGTTTGAATACTAAATACTTGCTCCATGATGTCAAGTCACTGAATATAGCATCGAAAACGGTGGCTACGTTCGCCGATGTTGTCTCGATCGCGTCCAGTTGCGAGCAGATGAGCGCGTACTGGGCCTCAAAGAATACTATCTGGCTGTCTGTTAGTATAGAACACGTATAGGTTACACGCCCGATTGAGTTACCAATTGGACATGGATCAGTCCCAATGGTCATGTCGGAAATGTCTAAAACGCAGCTAGTCGACCCTACACAACCAGCACTAAAGGTAGACGTAACGTCATTAACCATACAGCCGGTGAGGTCAGTAGTCATGGGGTCATTAGTGCACGTGGTGCCGTCGGTTGCAGGGTCGTAACCGTACGTCACCATGATCGTAGATATCTGCGTCATACCACACGTGATGGTGATCGGCGCATCGTCCTCGCAGGTCATTGTTGGGATCGGAGTGATTCCATCTGGAGCGTATAAGGCGCGGTATATAGTCTGATTGCAGTGCACGATGCATGATTATACATGCGTACGATGTCATCATTATAGTGTTCGATTATAATGGAAATTGACTAAAAGGCCTTTAAAGCATCGTTCTCTTACTCCCCTCTTTGGGATTATTTACTCCTGATATATATATATATATATATATATATATATATATATATATATATATAGAGAGTATAATATAATAGTAGTATATTTTACTCTCTCTCTCTCTCTCTCTACTTATTATCAGAAGTAGATAATAGATAATAGGGATTATATTCTCTCTCTCTCTCTCTCTCTCTCTCTCTCTTATATATATATATATATACATATCAGGGAGTAGATAATAGGGATTATATTCTCTCTCTCTCTCTCTCTCGTCTCTCTCTCTCTATATATATATATATATATATATATATATATATATATATACATACAGGAGTAGATAATAGGGATTATATATATATATATTATATATTATTATATATATATTATTGATATATATATCCTCTCTCTTTCTCTTCTCATTCTCTATCACTCTCGCCCACTCTAAACCACCTCTCTCTGTCTCTCGTTCTCCTACGCGCCGCTCTCTCTCATTCTCCGCCATCGTCTCTCGCACGCGCACTCTCTCTTTCTATTCTATTCTGGGCAGCTTTACCTGCGATGGGATTGCCTGGCCAACAGCATCTCGATTGCTGCCTTCTCTGCTTGCAGGGCGGCTATGAGAGCTGCCTGGCTGTTCCTGAATTAGTTATATTCGTCGTCAAACGTCAGCTGGGTGTCGGGGATGGGCAGCATTAGTGTACTGGTAAGTGGGGCTCCGGCAATCTCAGATAGTGAGTTAGGACGGCGCAACGCGACGCACTGAAAACCCTAACAAATCAGAAGTACAAATATAGATGAACGCCGGGAAACAGACGGCGGTATGAGTAAGCCCGCAGCTGCGGCCGAGGCAAGAGACTCGCTTGCCCTTGCAGAACATTGTGAATTTACTCTTACATGTGGCTAATGGCTAACTTCCACTCGTCAGGAACACAAACCATGCCTGCGCCCCCAGGCAAATGAGTTCGCTACGGCCCTGGGGTATATATCCGTTTCCACAACTCCGTGATTGTGCTAAACATCTATTAGAGGCCCTTATAGATAGCGCTGTAGGCTCGCGCCAGTTGTGTAAGGAATTGCGACGAAACTGCAGTGAGGTGCCTAATGTCAGTTTTCTATAGGAGCTTAGTCAATTAATTGCTAAGCATTGGAATCACGATGGATAGCAATATAAATAAAACCCCCTTTAAAAAAACAACCAAACTGAATATGGCAATGAACAATGAGAGTAAAAACCAGAGGCAAAATGTTCTTTCGTTTACCAGGTCAATGTTGCGATTTGAGAGTAGAATAATTCCAGGCGCAGTGGCAACGCACAGATTGCTATAATATGCACAGTAAAACCTACACCTCCGGCCGTCTCTGTGGGCATCAATGTGACAATATAATTGTCAGTGAAACGTCGATCAAGACAAACAAAAACTATTTAAAGGGGATACGTTATAACCCTAGGTTCCTTCGCTTATTTTAGGTTAAAGTTGGCTTAAATACGCCATATACAAAAATTTCATTGTTCAAATATATGGTGATATAAAAAAATGATTTTTTAACGTTTTATAAGACCATACGCGTCTGTAATCGTTGTTCACAGACGACGGTGCGCCGCACTACTAATCCATCTACTTTCATTGTTGTGCGCATTCGCATACTTTTTGGCGCAGGCTATACAGACTAAGGCGTGACTGCTTTTATTTATTCATTTAAGAGGAGAGGAAATTGACCAATTACAATATAAACAAACCGCTTTAGATTTTTAGTTCAGTTACAATATTAAGACATTCGGTTAAATAACAAGCGTTGTAGGTATCAAATATAGTTAGTCCCTTACACTTTTGGATTATGGCCTTCCGTCTGTAACGTGCAAAATAATCGCGGGTTGTAAAAGCACTTTCTTAAGAGTGGCAGCACAATAGGCAGGATTTGCCATATGCTTCATGTCACGGGCCAAAATAAAGATTCGAAACTCAGTTGTTTTATGGACAAACTATGTTAAAGTGTAAATGGATTATAAAATTCGTAGCGTATATACCATTATTCGTTTCATAATTACCATTAATCATATATACCCTAAAATTCTAAGGATGTAGTAATCCAATTTTAAGGTGGAGAACATTAAAAGGTGGAAAGTTACTTTGCAGGAATACACATTCAAATTACACATATATAGCATACGATAGGAATGCTCGTAGTATCAACGAGAAAAATTACGTCATCGCCGTAACGAGTCTCGTTGACCCTCGTTGACCTTCAGGCGCGAGAGAACACAAGCGTAGAGCCCTTAGACCGAATTTGACCGGCGCGCGGCTTGCTATGTAAGGGCGCAGGCGGCGCGCGAGGCGCGCGTATCCGGTTGTTATTTGGGAGCGGTCGTACGTCTCGTCTCTTCCTGTGTGTCGACCGGAATTTTTCTCCGTACGGCCTGAAGTTTGCCGCTGGTGCGCACTGTCTAGCTCACTGGAACACGCGTGGGATAGCTGACGTAAGGCGAATCTTCGCCGCAGGGGGCTGAACAATGGATGACGCAGCATGACTGCAATACAAAATCGAGAATCGCTACAGCGATCGTTGGAGATCGTTTTAAAGTCTATCAGTACTGCTCTACTACAGTACAGTGCATGTTCGGGAATTGCTGTTGCTATAACGGACGAGAAACTAAGTGGTCCTCTTACACACACAATTATAAGTTGCATCACGAAACTAGCGGCCATGGTTACTTCTGATAAATAATCCATTTGCCCGCACACACACACAGCACACACACACGCAACACACACACACACACACCACACACACACCACACACACACACACACACACACACACAGCACACACACACACAGACACACACACAAACACACACCACACACACACACAAGGCGCACCACACACACACACACAGCCACCACACACACACACACAACACACACACACACACAACACACACACACAACACACACCACACGGGCAATCACGTACATAGCGCACATACTTCCGCAGCCGCTGCGCACGCACGCTGATTTAGACAACGGTTTTCAAACTCACTTACCTGACAGCGAAGATAACCAGGAAGGCAGATAATAGTAGTCACGGCCCGTCATCATTTTCATGGTCCCGTTATTGCCACGCTGATACTGTTCACTGTTCGTGCCAAATCCTATTCCGTTGATGACCTTATCAATTTCAGATGATATATATGTCCTAGCTCAACACAGCTTGACACACTCGACACCACGCGGTCTGCCAGATTTAGCAATGGTTGTTTCCCAACCTACACACGCGGCTCTCTACATAACATATACTCGCGCTCAAGTATGATGCTCTCAAGTGTACGCGCCTCTCTGAGAATCTTCGCGCTTTGATATAGCGTGAATGTAGATTAATGCGTCCAGATTGAAAAATACGACTGAAGTGGAAGCTGTGCGTGACATAAGTCGCCCAATTGGTCAGGGCGCGTCGGACCGCACTTTCGTACGCACGGTGTTAGGAGCTCAGTCGTCGTGCGTGACAATTAGATTAAGTCGCGATATCCTTACTAGTCCTACCATACATAATTTCGCATTTCCTAAAGCTAACACAAAAGCGACGACGAAACCGATTGTCGCGTCACAGGCGTGCGTTATATTACGCTATGGACCACATGCGTGCTTGTGATAATGTAAGAGTGGGATATCGGTTCGTTAGACATGTTAGAACGTAACGGTTGTGTAAAACTGGTGTGACAACCATAGTTTCATTATTAACACGTCGCATGCAACATTGTACACATACCGAGCTGTAGTCGACGGTCTCTCCGTTCTACCAAACCTGTGATCGTTTATTCTTTCTCCATCTTCGTCCGACTTGTCTTCCTCGTTAGCTGTCAAGGGTCGTGGTTCAATGACCGCTCGCGACTACCGTCCGGATGGTACCCCCTTGGGATTAAATTCCTCTGTTTGATAAAACTACCCCGCATTTCTTGGCGGAAGTTAATTAATGTGTTCGTAACCATTAAGAATGCCTTCTGTAACGTTAATTTATGTCCACTTAAGTTATGCAGCTAATGTCTTCTGGCGCTCATCGCGGCCGCTCCCTGAACGATTGGTGGTGTGCTGAATTCGCCTCTCTCTTTCTGTTAGCTTAAAACACCGGTACTACAATAACAATGTCGGTGGTGCCGAAGGTCATGCCAGCGATTTAGTCGGCAGTCCAACCCAGGAAATATGCTCAAAAAACCTTTGATGGCATTTTTTGTTCAAAGCTGGCAACCCGGCTAGAAAGTATCACTATAATCCAGGCCTTTCAGAATCACTCGGTTTCCAAACTGACATTTAACCTTGAAGGTCAAATTTGAGAATCAAAGTCAAATGATGGTCAAATTTTATATATGTTTTATTTTTTCTTGTACTTTCATATAACATTGATTTTTTAATCGAATATCGAATATTTTAATAGAGTTATAAGGGTTCAACATCTAAAATAATAGGTTAAATGTGAAGAAATCTTCGAAAATAAATGCCAAATTCTCCTTAATGTGTTGCTTTTTTGTGATATTATATAATACTCTTTATGATGCCTTTTCTCCTTTACGTTTAGATTTACATACAGGAATGATTAAGTGCTTCAATTCCAAAGCCCTTAAGTAGTATTGACCTAATTAGCATAATTAATTAGCTGTATTATAGGAGGTCAAGAGGTCAATGGTGATGAGCGTATGCGTGTGTGTGGGGTTTGCGTGTGCCTGTGCGTGTATTATGAGCGTATGCGTGGGTGTGCGTGTGGCTGTGCGTGTATAAGAGTGTGGTGGTGTGGTGTGTTGCGTGCGCCTGTACGTGTATTAGAGTGTGTGTGTGTGGGTGTGTATATGAGCGTGTGTGTGGGTGTGTGGTGTGCATGTGCCTGTATATGAGCGTTGTGTGTGGGTGTGCGTGTGCCTGTGCATGTATATGCGCGTGTGTGTGGCGGTGTGCGTGTGTCTGTACGTGTATATGCGCGTGTGTGTGGGGTGTGCGTGCTGCCTGCTGCATGTATATGCCAGCGTATGCGTGGGAGTTAGTGCGCGTGTAAGTGTGTGTAGTGTGTGTGTGTGTGCGTGCGTGCGGTGCGTGCGTGCTGCGCTGTGTGTGTGTGCTGTGTGCGTGCGTGCGTGCGTGCGTGTGTAGTGTGTGTGTGGTGTGTGCGCGCGCGTGTGTACGCGCTAGACGGTTTGTGAATGCACAAGCGAGATGCCGAGTAATAATACATTACTGCTTTACCTACATCATTCATTACATGCACGTTTAATAAACGTAAAAAAACATTCAATTAGATCATGATGTTAATTTAGATCATGTCGTTATCAAATTTAAATCGTCTTATCATTTTGTTCCAGGAGGAAAGGATATACTAGCGTAGCATATAGTACGCGTTCGGCGTGCGATGCTTAATTGTGGTTTGATGAATGGTTGTGTAGTGTGCGTGGTGCGTGCGTGCTGCGCTGCGTGCGTGCTGTCCGCGTGCTTGAGCGTGAGAAAGAAGAGAGATGCCTGGTTAACTCAGAGCTAAGGTGGGCAATCGTAGGGAGATGCTGCGAGCCAAAGCGAATTTTGTAGGTCGGATTTTTCTAGCGCAGTATCAGGCTGGGCAGACCCACTCCAATAGACAGATATATATTTATATCTCTTTTTATAAAAAGAGAAAACAAACGGTCGTGGTAACTAGCTTGTAGTTAATTGGAGTAGGGAGGCGTTCAACTCTTTGACCGCGCCATGTCGAGCCACCGTTGTGTATCGGGTCAGCAGTCTATCTAGATGGCTAGGTTTCTACACGGCCTAGCTGTCTACGTGTATTTGTCACGTAGCTGTCACTGCATTTATGGTTGTCGGGCGAGTTTAACCTATGATTTCCATGCTCTAATTAGGGTTCCAATCGTAGCCTGGCGTCAGATTGCGTAGGGATGCATTCATTTTAAAAGTATGTAAGTTTGTGTTCTCGTTGCTATGATCGCGCACGGAACAAACAGCGCAAATAACAAGTTTATTTTGTAGCGTGAGGCCGCGACCGACGGCACAGCTAACATTAGCGACCAAACTATAAGTAAAGATGAAAGCGCACGGGGTTTTACGGTTCGGATAAGAAATCGATTTGCCGGTTTGCGCAGAATGGAGAGTGGTCAGGTGCATCGATCATACGTATCAACTCAATGTTTACACAATCAGCCATGTCAGGTGCATTGATGATACGATGAACCCCGTTGACCTGTGACCCCCTGATAGGTGCCATGTGTGTTATAGAATGTTTGTGACGTCATGAATAGGCAGCCGCGGATGACATTTGTCTATATGTACAAGGAAATCTGTATTCCTCTTTGGTTTTAATCTACGGAATATAGTTATTGTTGCCTAAGTCGCCCTTGCGTTTATCGTGACAATAAATATATTATATCGTTATCCGCTTGTGGGGTGGTTGATCAGGCCGTGATCGTCCCACAGCGGTGACACGTCCGGTCTTGTACCTCCACTGCCAGACACGTGTCATTCTGGCCAACGACGACAATGACAAAATCAGAAACACGGAATAATGCAGCACTTGGCTAAATAATTGTTTTACTAGACACACTAGCCAATTACAATAGTATTTATAATTAATCAAGAAAATACGAAAGTCAATCTAAGAATATATCCACGTCAGTATTACTGTCTGGCAACTTTCATATATATCTCCCGTTACCAACTCATCGCCAACGTGACCTTGCACAGGGGACACGCGAATTGTGCCACGTGCTCACGTCTAAAGGAAGCTATCCTAATCTTCCACGCATGTTTAGGCTGAAGCTGCAAGCCTCCTCGTCAGCAATGATGACCTCTAGACGTGTCAAGGTTCGTGTCAAGCTTCGGTGCGCACACAGTTGTATGATGTCACGGACGTGAAGTCGTTTGTATAAGGTGTGCAGACGATACACGACAGAACCCCAAATCGTAGCAATACAGCCAGTAATACAGTCTTTTCATTTATAAAAATCATCGTTGCAATAGTATAAAAAGCTGTTAAAATACTGAAATTCTTAAGTAATACACAACAATATAATACTAAAACGATACGAAAATAATACAATACAATACAGGCATTTTTACTACGCATATACAATACAACTGACGAGAGAAATAACTCCATGACGACAAAAGGTTACCGATGATGGACACG
This sequence comes from Priapulus caudatus, assembly GCF_000485595.1. Lineage (NCBI taxonomy): Eukaryota > Metazoa > Priapulida > Priapulimorpha > Priapulimorphida > Priapulidae > Priapulus > Priapulus caudatus. Next base: position 21,615 of record NW_014577063.1, on the reverse strand, counting down.
TGTGACAGTGATCAATACCGTATTGGTACTAACCCCAGTCATTCTGCTCTCATAATTGGTTCATATTATGATCAGATCTAACTGAGTATCACAGGATTGATAATAACAACATGTAAAGTATAGGTTCCGCATTCCACCGTATTTGCCTGTTAACTTTAACAGGAGAAATCACGAGCGATATTTTGTTTCGCGAGGCGCGTTTTCTCTTCGGTATAATACTTTTTCGTATTTCTATGTATATCTATATATGTGTGTGCGCGTGCGTGCTGTGCGTGTGTGCGTGTGAGCGTGCGTGCGTGCGTACCTGCCGTGCCTGCGTGCGTTGCGTGCGTGCCGTGCATGCGTACGTGCGTGCGTAGTGTGGTGTGTGTGGTGTGTGTCGTGTGTGTGTGTGTGTGTGTGTGTGTGTGTGTGGGTGTGTGTGTGCGGTGTGTGTGGTGTGTGTGTGTGTGTGTGGTCGTGCGTGCTTGCGTGCGTGCGTGCGTGCGCTGGTGCCGTGCGTGCGTGCGTGCGTGCGTGCGTGCGTGGCGTGCGTGCTGTGGTGTCTGCGGCTGGTGCGGCGTGTGTGTGTGTGTGTATGTGTGTATGTGTGTATGTGTGTGTGTGTGTGTGTGTGTGTGTGTGTGTATGTGTGTATGTGTGTATGTGTATGTTGTATTGTGTATTTGTGAATCATGCTTCTACACGTCTATCAGTGTCGGGTCGCAATGGTACAGCACAAAGTATGCAGCCGTGCTGGCTGGTTTTATTTGTTAATAGTCTGATATAAACGTTTAAGAGCGAAGCCCGTGCGTGCTTGCCAGATCCTCTCTT
>NW_014577063.1:7168-20572 GCF_000485595.1 Priapulus caudatus | reverse complement strand
CAACTCTTTCACCGCGCCATGTCGAGCGACCGTTGTATCGAGTCTGCAGTCTATCTAGATGGCTAGGTTTCTACACGGCCTAGCTGTCTACGTGCATTTGTCACGTAGCTGTCACTGCATTTATGGTTGTCGGGCGAGTTTTACCTATATATGGTTTCCATGCTCTAATTAGGGTTCCAATCGTAGCCTGGCGTCAGATTGCGTAAGGATGCATTCATTTTAAAAGTATGTAAGTTTGTGTTCTCGTTGCTATTGATCGCGCACGGAACAAACAGCTCAAAATAACAAGTTTATTTTGTAGCGTGAGGCGCGACCGACGGCCACAGCTAACATTCGCGACCAAACTATAAGTAAAGATGAAAGCGCACGGAGGTTTTACGGTTCGGATAAGAAATCGATTTGCGGTTTCGCAGAATTGAGAGTGGTCAGGTGCATCGATCATACGTATCAACTCAATGTTTACACAATCAGCCATGTCAGGTGTATTGATGATACGATGAACCCCGTTGACCTGTGACCTCACTGATAGGTGCCATGTACGTATAGAATGTTTGTGACGTCTGAATAGGCAGCCGCGGATGACATTTGTCTATATGTACAAGGAAATCTGTATTCCTCTTTGGTTTTAATCTACGGAATATAGTTATTGTTGCCTAAGTCGCCCTTGCGTTTATCGTGACAATAAATATATTATATCGTTATCCGCTTGTGGGTGGTTGATCAGGCCGTGATCGCTCCACAGGGGTGACACGTCCGGTCTTGTACCTCCACTGCCAGACACGTGTCATTCTGACCAACGACGACAGTGACAAAATCAGAAACACGGAATAATGCAGCACTTGGCTAAATAATTGTCTTTTACTAGACACACTAGCCAATTACAATAGTATTTATAATTAATTCAAGAAAATACGAAGTCAATCCAAGAATATATCCACGTCAGTATACTGTCTGGCAACTTTCATATATATCTCCCGTTACCAACTCATCAGCCCAACGTGACCTTGCACAGGGGACACGCGAATTGTGCACGTGCTCACGTCTAAAGGAAGCTATCCTAAGCTTCCACGCATGTTTAGGCTGAAGCTGCAAGCCTCCTCGTCAGCAATGGTGACCTCTAGACGTGTCAAGGTCGTGTCAAGCTTCGTGCGCACACAGTTGTATGATGTCACGGACGTGAAGTCGTTTGTATAAGTGTGCAGACGATACACGACAGAACCCCAAAATCGTAGCAATACAGCAGTAATACAGTCTTTTCATTTATAAAAATCATCGTTGCAATAGTATAAAAAGCTGTTAAAATACTGAAATTCTTAAGTAATACACAACAATATAATACTAAACGATACGAAAATAATACAATACAATACAGGCATTTTTACTACGCATATACAATACAACTGACGAGAGAAATAACTCCATGACGACAAAAGGTTACCGATGATGGACACGTGTGACAGTGATCAATACCGCTATTGGTACTAACCCCAGTCATTCTGCTCTCATAATTGGTTCATATTATGATCAGATCTAACTGAGTATCACAGGATTGATAATAACAACATGTAAAGTATAGGTTTCCCGCATTCCCACCGTATTTGCCTGTTAACTGTAACAGGAGAAATCACGAGCGATATTTTGTTTCGCAGGCGCGTTTTCTCTTCGGTATAATACTTTTTCGTATTTCTATGTATATCTATATATGTGTGTGCGCGTGCGTGCGTGCGTGTGTGCGTGTGAGCGTGCGTGCGTGCGTACCTGCGTGCCTGCGTGCGTGCGTGCGTGCGTGTCACTCTAACCACCTCTCTCTGTCTCTCGTTCTCCTACGCGCGCTCTCTCTCATTCTCCGCCATCGTCTCTCGTACGCGCACTCTCTCTTCTATTCTATTCTGGCAGCTTTACCTGCGATGGGATTGCTGGCCAACAGCATCTCGATTGCTGCCTTCTCTGCTTGCAGGGCGGCTATGAGAGCTGCCTGGCTGTTCCTGAATGTAGTTATATCGTCGTCAAACGTCAGCTGGTGTCGGGGATGGGCAGCATAGTGTACTGGATAGTGGGGCTCCGGCAATCTCAGATAGTGAGTAGGACGGCGACGCGACGACTGAAACCCTAACAAATCAGAAGTACAAATATAAGATGACACGCCGGGAAACAGACGGCGGTATGAGTAAGCCCGCAGCTGGCGGCGAGGCAAGAGACTCGCTTGCCCTCCAGAACATTGTAAATACTCTTACATGTGGCTAATGGCTAACTTCCCACTGTCCGGAACACAAACCATGCTGCGCCCCCAGGCAAAATGAGTTCGCTACGGCCCTGGGTATATATCCGTTCCCACACTCCGTGATTTGTAACATCTATAGAGGTATAGATAGCTGCTAGGTCCGCCCATTGTAAGGATTGCGACAATACTGCAGTGAGTGCCTTAATTAGTTTCTATAGGAGCTTGTAATTATTCTAAGCATTGGAATCACGATGGATAGCAATATAAATAAACCCCTTAAAAAACAACCAAACTGAATAGGCAATGAACAATGAAGTAAAAACCAAGCAAAATGGTCTTCGTTTACCAGTCAATGTGCATTGAGATGTAGAAATTCAGCGCAGTAGGCACGCACAGATGCTATATATGCACAGTAAACCTACACCTCGCTCTCTGTGGGCATCAATGTGACAATATAATGTCAGTGAAACTCGATCAAAGACAAACAAAACTATTTAAAGGGATACATATAACCCTAGGTTCCTTGCTTATTTTTAGTTAAAGTAGGCTTAAATACGCCATATAAAAAATTTCATTGTTCAATATATGCATTAAAAAATGATTTTTTAACGTTTTAAAACCAACGTCTGTATCGTTGCTTACAGCGACGGTGGCGCCACTACTAATCCATCTACTTTCATTGTTGCGCATCGCAACTTTTTGGCTGCAGGCTATACAGACTAAGGCTGTTTCTTATTTATTCATTTAAGAGGAGAAGGAATGCAATATCATATAAACAACCTTTAGATTTTTAGATTCAGTTACAATATAGACATTCGGTTAAATAACAGCTAGGTATAAATATAGTTAGTCCTACACTTTTGTGATTAGCCTTCGGTCTGTAACGTGCAAAATAAATCGGTAAAAGCACTTCTTAAGAGTGGCAGCACAATAGCAGGATGCCATATGTCATGTCAGCGGCCAAAAATAAAGATTTCGAAACTCAGTTGTTTTATGACAAATATGTAAATGTAATGGATTATAAAAATTTGTAGGTATATACCATTATTCGTTTATAATTACCATAATATATATACCCTAAAATTCTAAGGTGTAGTATCCATTTAAGGTGGGAACATTAACGTGGAAAGTACTTTGCAGGATAACATCAAATACAATATTAGCATACGATGGATGCTCGTAGGATCAACGAGAAAAATTACGTCATCGCCGTAACGAGTCTCGTGACCTCGTTGACCTTCAGGCGCAGAAACAAGCGTAGCCTACCGAATGACCGCCGCGGTTGCTTGTAAGGGGGGCCGCGGTATCCGTTGTTATGGGAGCCGTCGTACGTCTCTCTCCCTTGTGTCACCGAATTTTCTCCGTACGGCTGAATTCTGTGCGACTGTCTAGCTCCACTGGACACGCGTGGGATAGTGACGTAAGGGAATCTTCCCGCAGCTGAACAATGGATGACGCAGCATGACTGCAATAACAATGAGAATCGTTACAGATCGTTGAGGATCGTTTTAAAGTTATCGTAGCTCTACTACATACATGCATGGTTCGGTTGGTTGCTATAACGACGAGAAACTAGTGGTCCTCTACACACACAATTATAACGTTGTCATCAGAACTACGGCCATGGTTACCTTCTGATAAATATCCATGCCCGCACACACACACACACACACACACACACACACACACACACACACGCAATCACGTACATACGCGCACATACGTTCGCAGGCGCGCACGCACGCTATTTAGAAACGTTTCAAATCACTTACCGAACAGAAGATAACCAGGAAGGCAGATAATGTAGTCAGGCACGTCATTTTCATGGTCGTATTGCCACGTGATATGTTACTGTCGTGCATCTATTCCCGTGATGACCTTATCAATTATCATGTATATATGTCCTAGCTCAACACACTTGACACACTCGACACACGCGTCTGCAGATTTAGAATGGTTGTTCACCTACACACGCGGGCTCTTCTACATAACATATACTGCGCTCAAGTATGATGCTCTCAAGTGTACGCGCCTCTCTGAGAATTCTTCGCGCTTTATATAGCGTGAATGTAGATAATGGTCCAGATTGAAAATAGACTAAGTGGAGCTGTGCTGACAAAGGTCGCCAAATGGTCAGGGCGGACCGACTTCGTACGCCACGGTGTAGAGTCAGGGGTGCGTGACAATTAATTAAGTCGCATATCCTACTAGTCCTACCTACTAATTTCGCATTTCTAAAGCAAACAAAAGCGACACGAAACCGATGTCCGCGTACAGGCGTGCGTATATACGCATGGACCAATGGCTGTGATAATGTAGAGTGGGATATCGGTTCGTAGACAGTAGAACGTAACGGTTGTGTAAACGGTGACAACTATAGTTTTATTATAAACACGGATAGCAACAATGTACACATACCGAGCTGTAGTCGACGTCTCTCCCGTTTCTACCAAAACCCCTGTCGTTTATCTTTCTCTATCGTCGTCCGACTTGTTTCCTCGTTAGTGTCAAGGGTCGTGGGTTCAATGACCGCTCGCGACTACCGTCCGATGGTACCCCCTTGGGATAAACTACCTCTGTTTGATAAACTACCCCGCATTCTTGGGGAAGTTAATGTGTTCGTACCATTAAAGAATGCCTTTTGTAAACGTTAATTTATGTCCCCTTAAGTATGCAGCTAATGTCTTCTGGGCCCATCGCCGGCCGTCCCTGAACGATTGGTGGTGTGCTGAATTCCCCCTCTCTCTTTCTGTTAGCTTAAAACACCGTACTACAATAACAATGTCGGGTGCCGAAGTCATGCAGCGATTTGTCGGCAGTCCAACCCCAGGAAATATATTTCAAAAGACTTTTGATGGCATTTTTTGTTCAAAGCTGGCAACCGGGCTAGAAAGTATCACTATAATCCACGCTTTCAGAATCACTCGGTTTCCAAACTGACATTTGACCTTAAAGGTCAAATTTGAGAATCAAAGGTCAAATGAGGTCAAATTTTATTTATGTTTTATTTTGTCTTGTACTTTCATATAACATTGATTTTTTAATTGAATATCAAATATTTAATGAGTTATAAGGGGTTCAACATCTGAAATAATAGGTAAATGTGAAGAAATCTTCGAAAATAAATGCCAAATTCTCCTTAATGTGTTGCTTTTTGTGATATTATATAATACTCTTTAATGATGCCTTTTCTCCTTTACGTTTTTAGATTTACATACAGGAATGATTAAGTGCTTCAATCCCAAAGCCCTTAAGTAGTATTGACCTAATTAGCATAATTAATTAGCTGTATTATAGGAGGTCAAGAGGTCAATGGTGATGAGCGTGATGCGTGTGTGTGGGGTTTGCGTGTGCCTGTGCGTGTATTATGAGCGTATGCGTGGGTGTGCGTGTGCCTGCGTGCGTGTATAAGAGTGTGTGTGTGTGTGGGTGTGTGCGTGCCGCCTGTACGTGTATTAGAGTCGGTGTGTGTGGGTGTGTATATGAGCGTGGTGTGTGGGTGTGTGTTGTGTGCATGTGCCTGTATATGAGCGTGTGTGGTGTGGTGTGCGTGTGCCTGTGCATGTATTATGCGCGTGTGCTGTGGGCGTGTGCGTTGCTGTCTGTACGTGTATATGCGCGTGTGTGTGTGGGTGTGCGTGCTTGCCTGCTGCATGTATATGAGCGTATGCGTGAGTAGTGCGCGTCGTAGTTGTGTAGTGTGTGTGTGTGCGTGCGTCGGCTGTGCGTGGTGCGTGTGTTAGTGTGTGTTGTGTGCGTGCGGTGCGGTGCCCGTGCGTGTGTAGTGTGTGTGTGTGTGTGCGCGCGCGTGTGTACGCCGCTAGACGTGTGTGAATGCCACAAGCGAGATGCGAGTAATAATACATTACTGCTTTACCTACTCATTCATTACATGCACGTTTAATAAACGTAAAAAAACCATTCAATTTAGATTATGATGTCAATTTAGATGTCGTGTCATCAAATTTAAATCGTCTTATCATTTTGTTTCCAGGAGGAAAGGATATACTAGCGTAGCATATAGTACGCGTTCGGGTGCAATACTTAATTGTGGGTTTGATGAATGTTGTGTAGTGACTGTGCGTGCGCTGCGCTGCCGTGCGCGCTGCGTGCGTGGCGCTTGCGAGCGTGAGAAAGAAGAGAGATGCTTGGTTAACTCAGAGCTAAGGTGGGCAATCGTAGGAGATGCTGCGACGCAAAGCGAATTTTGTAGGTCTGATTTTTCTAGGCGTATCAGGCTGGGCAGACCCACTTCCAACAGACAGATATATATTTATATCTCTTTTTATAAAAAGAAAAAAAAACGGTCGCGTAACGAGCTTGTAGTTAATTGGAGTAGGGAGGGGTTCAACTCTTTCACCGCGCCATGTCGAGCCACCGTTGTATCGGCGTCTGCAGTCTATCTAGATGGCTAGGTTTCTACACGGCCTAGCTGTCTACGTGCATTTGTCACGTAGCTGTCACTGCATTTATGGTTGTCGGCGAGTTTAACCTATATATGGTTTCCATGCTCTAATTAGTGTTCCAAATCGTAGCCTGGCGTCAGATTGCGTGAGGATGCATTCATTTTAAAAGTATGTAAGTTTGTGTTCTCGTTGCTATTGATCGCGCACTGGAACAAACAGCTCAAATAACAAGTTTATTTTGTAGCGTGAGGCCGCGACCGACGGCCACAGCTAACAATTAGCGACCAAACTATAAGTGCAGATGAAAGCGCACGGAGGTTTTACGGTTCGGATAAGAAAATCGATTTGCGGTTTCGCAGAATGGGAGTGGTCAGGTGCATCGATCATACGTATCAACTCAATGTTTACACAATCAGCCATGTCAGGTGTATTGATGATACGATGAACCCCGTTGACCTGTGACCCCACTGATAGGTGCCATGTTGTTATAGAATGTTTGTGACGTCATGAATAGGCAATCGCGGATGACATTTGTCTATATGTACAAGGAAATCTGTATTCCTCTTTGTTTTAATCTACGGAATGTAGTTATTGTTGCCTAAGTCGCCCTTGCGTTTATCGTGACAATAAATATATTATATCGTTATCCGCTTGTGGGTGGTTGATCAGGCCGTGAATCGTCCCACAGCGGTGACACGTCCGGTCTTGTACCTCCACTGCCAGACACGGTGTCATTCTGGCCAACGACGACAATGACAAAATCAGAAACACGGAATAATGCAGCACTTGGCTAAATAATTGCGTTTTACTAGACACACTAGCCAATTACAAAGTATTTATAATTAATCCAAGAAAATACGAAGTCAATCTAAGAATATATCCACGTCAGTATACTGTCTGGCAACTTTCATATATATATCTCCCGTTACCAACTCACTCGCCAACGTGACCTTGCCACAGGGGACACGCGAATTGTGCACGTGCTCACGTCTAAAGGAAGCTATCCTAATCTTCCACGCATGTTTAGGCTGAAGCTGCAAGCCTCCTCGTCAGCAATGATGACCTTCTAGACGTGTCAAGGTCGTGTCAAGCTTCGTGCGCACACAGTTGTATGATGTCACGGACGTTGAAGTCGTTTGTATAAGTGTGCAGACGATACACGACAGAACCCCAAAATCGTAGCAATACAGCAGTAATACAGTCTTTTCATTTATAAAAATCATCGTTGCAATAGCTATAAAAAGCTGTTAAAATACTGAAATTCTTAAGTAATACACAACAATATAATACTAAAACGATACGAAAATAATACAATACAATACAGGCATTTTTACTACGCATATACAATACAACTGACGAGAGAAATAACTCCATGACGACAAAAGGTTACCGATGATGGACACGTGTGACAGTGATCAATACCGTATTGGTACTAACCCCAGTCATTCTGCCTCTCATAATTGGTTCATATTATGATCAGATCTAACTGAGTATCACAGGATTGATAATAACAACATGTAAAGTATAGGTTTTCCGCATTCCACCGTATTTGCCTGTTAACTGTAACAGGAGAAATCACGAGCGATATTTTGTTTCGCAGGCGCGTTTTTTTCTTCGGTATAATACTTTTTCGTATTTCTATGTATATCTATATATGTGTGTGCGCGTGGTGCGTTGCGTGTGTGCGTGTGAGCGTGCGTGCGTGCCGTACCTGCGTGCCTGCGTGCGTGCGTGCGTGCGTGCATGCGTACGTTGCGTGCGTATGGTGTGTGTGTGCTGTGTGTGTGTGTGTTGTGTGTGTGTGGTGGTTGTGTGTGTGTGGTGTGGGTGTGTGTGTGTGTGTGTGTGTGTGTGTGTGGTGTCGTGTGCGTGCGTGCGTGCGTGCGTGCGTGCGTGCGTGCGTGCGTGGCGTGCGTGCCCGTGCGTGCGTGCGTGCGTGTCACTCCGGGCAGGCCGTCGCGTGCGTGTGTGTGTGTGTGTGTGTATGTGTGTATGTGTGTATGTGTGTGTGTGTGTGTGTGTGTGTGTGTGTATGTGTGTATGTGTGTATGTGTATGTGTGTATGTGTGTATTTGTGAATCATGCTTCTACACGTCTATCAGTGTCGGGTCGCAATGTACAGCAAAAGTATGCAGCCGTGCTGGCTGGTTTTATTTGTAATAGTCTGATTAAACGTTTAAGAGCGAAGCCCGTGCGTGCTTGCCAGATCACGTGGACGTCACGTGCCGGTCGACTTTAGGAACCGGGGGTAGAGTTGACCGGGGGTGGGGTTGACCGGGGGTAGTGATGGTCGTCCCCGCTTTATAATTAATAGCAGGAAAACATTGATGCAGTCATTTCTGCGCATTTCATACTTCAATTTTATATATTGCTTTTAAATTCAGGGCTTGCTAAAGGCCATACGAACTGCCGTCTAACCAAATTCCATTGCTACTGGGATGCACGCCCCCCTCCTCACACATTCCTGGGTCTACCACTAACGTGTATATATGGCAGGCACGCCAACCGTCAAAACCGTTCTGCGTCGAATTGTCGACTTTGTTAACGAGGAGAACTTAGTTAATAACGAGAGTTAATATGCAGCACTTCAAGGCTGCGATCGCTGGGTAAGTGTCTAGCATTGTATAATGACCATTTAGTAGTTAAATAGCAGTATTATATAGTAGTATGCTAATATTTATTATGTTCTTATAAAACCCATTTGCCATGATAGTATATGGTGTTTGTATTTATATTTTAGGCCGAGTAACGCCCCGGCAGGACCCGCAGCCGCGCCACCCGACGCAGCAGCCGCTGGCGGGGTCGACACAGCAGCAGCCGAACCCTGTCGTCGCTCGCCCATGAAGCGTAAACGCGGCAACAAATGGACACATCACAAGAGAGCTCGGGACCACCATGCTAAGGTAAAAGGTAGGTAGGCCCGTGTCGGGGTCGACATACCACGACCGGCTCGCCCGCAGAAGCCGCCCGCAATTCCACTGCGGAGGAGCAACAGATTGAAAAAAGCCGTAGTGCCGTTTCAATGCTGTTAGCTCCTCGGGCGCGCTACGCGGGACCTGCCGTAAATCCTTTCCTCTGCGGCTGGGTGTATAAATTTCCGTTTGGCTCTTGCGATGTTACAATTGCTGTCTGCCCATGGTTTACTCTTTCTGGCTCTCGCCGACGACGCCGCTCTCGCCGACGACGCCGCTCTCGCCGACGACGCCGCTCTCGCCGACGACGCCGCTCTCGCCGACGATTGATTGATTTGATTGATTTGTAAAATTGATGATTGATTAATTGTTGGTTTTTTTGAGTAAAATGCAATGATTTCTCACCTTCCTCTTGAATTCGATTGAATTCAATTGAATTCGATTGAATTCACAGCGATTCTAGTATGCTAAAAGATGTAACATCTGTTTTACACGTGTGACATGGCTATAGCTAGAGAGGGTCATTGCTACATTGTTGTATTAGAGATAATGGTAAACGTGGTTAGGTTACAGATTAGAGGGTCACTGTGAAATTGGGGTAGGACGTAGTCTGTGAGAACGGGTACATGTGCGGGCAGTATGTTTGTAGGAGTTTGGGGGAATATATAGGGAGAGATGTAACAGTAGGAGGATTGGAGATTCGGGTTCTGGCCGCGGAGCTGAGCACACGCGCGTATGCGCGTGTGCGCGTTCTTTGTCTGTTTGTGCGATTGTCTGATGATGTGGCTACACAGTGTATGAGTATTAAAGGTTGTACAGTTTACCACACAAGTTTGGATCTTCTTCATCATTTCTACATGAACTCGCATTCCTGTTTACACTAGCATTCGCGTGGACATTACAGACTAGCATTCGCGTGGACATTACAGACTAGCATTCGCGTGGACATTACAGATTCTAGCATTCGCACCCTTTGTATTCTGTATATCAGACATTTTCTGTATTGAATTTAAGTAAAAATTATTAGCTTTATTGAAATGTTCGTTGCCAGGTCACACACACACACACGCACGCGATTTGGGGCCAGGACCCTGTGGCGCAACGAGTCTTACATATTACATCCAACACGCGTATAAACACACACTGTTATGCCATCGCACGCAACTTCGCCCCACTTATACTTATACTTATACCCCACTCATATACTTATATACTCATATACTTATACCCCACTCACCGCCGTGATAGTGAACCCTGCTAGCTAGCGTTGCGCAGTGGCAAACACGGATAACTGATATAACGAGAATATTAGCACGGTAATTATTTCCACAATGACGTCATGTAATTAGGGTCATGCTAAATTTATACAGGGGTAATGTTAATTACTTATGCATTTATATGTATAGAAAAATAATTAGGATGACCACAGAAATGTTGACACAGATAGGAACAATTAAAGTATGAATGCCGCACGTTTTGTTACAAATCGCGTGAGATCTTGGTAGCGCTACGATCGTTGGTTTGATTATTCACAAAACGTCTTGAGCAACGGTAGTTCTTGGCAACGAGGCTACAGCACCCAAGTATCATTCAACATTCCTAAACAACACAAATGATTGCAATTCCTGCAGGAACGTAACCAACCATAAACGCACCCACTCTACCCGATAGTAGAATGGAATAATTACAATAGGTGTGTGATAGTTTAATGATTTTTAATGTCTGCCCTGTAATTGAGCCGAGTGATCGTGCTCTGTGAGGCCTTGCTCTGCAGTAATGCGTAGCCGACGCGCAGCAAGGAGCTCCTTGACGCGCACTAGCGCATCTGGCAGTTCTGTTTGAAACTGCAGAGTGGCTCCATCATGCGGAGATCAAAAATCATAAGTAACAAAATTAAGTTAAACCGCAAATAATGAGCTTAATTGGTCTTTTAACATAACTTTTGCGTCCGTGTTACGCTTTAGTATGTATGTATGTATCTATGTATGTATGTGTGGCTCCTGCTCTAATAGTTATCATCTCTCATGTTCCTTCAACCAATCCTTGATGAATAATAGTTAACGCAAACTCGTCAGAATAACAAAAGGCAAAACACTCGTATACAAAATGAGCATAACTTCATTACGGATACCAACACGATAATAAATATTTACCAAACACTCAATAAAGCTCGAAACTGACACGTGACAATTCCGTAAAGCGCCGACTACATTTCACCGGCGGCACACGGAATTACGAATACGATTCGACAACGACACGATCCGACTTGCCTATAGACACATTCACGCAGGCATCATATATACACAGACGTAAGGAAGCTGTATAAAACCAGACGGACACGATGCACACACGGGTTATGTGAAGCCTGGGGTAAATCTTAACGATGTTTGTGATGGGCGGGGGGCGCACAGACATGCCGGGCCACATTAACATCTCACCTCTCACCTAAATAATAGGTAAATGTGAAGAAATCTTCGAAAATAAATGCCAAATTCTCCTTAATGTGTTGCTTTTTGTGATATTATATAATACTTCTTTAATGATGCTTCCCTTACGTTTTAGATTTACATACAGGAATGATTAAGTGCTTCAGTTCCCAAAGCCCTTGAGTAGTATTGACCTAGTTAGCATAATTTATTAGCTGTATTATAGGAGGTCAAGAAGTCAAGGTGATGAGCGTATGCGTGTGTGTGGGTTTGCGTGTGTCTGTGCGTGTATATCAGCGTATGCGTGGGTGTGCGTGTGCCTGTGCGTGTATATGAGATTGAGTGTGGGAGTGCGTGTGCATGTGCGTGTATATGCGCGTATGTGTGGGTGTGCGTGTGCCTGTGCTTGTATATATGAGCGTGTGTGTGTGTGTGTGTGCGTGTGCCAGAGCGTGTATATGCGCGTGTGTGTGAGTGTGCGTGTGCATGTGCGTGTATATGAGTGTATGCGTGGGTGTGCGTGTGCATGTGCGTGTATATGCGCGTATTGTGTGGGTGTGCGTGTGTCTGTGCTTGTATATATGAGCGTGTGTGTGTGTGTGTGCGTGTGCCTGTGCGTGTGTGTGGGTTTGCGTGTGCCTGTGCGTGTATATGATATTGAGTGTGGGAGTGCGTGTGCATGTGCGTGTATATGCGCGCATGTGTGGGTGTGCGTGTGCCTGTGCTTGTATATATGAGCGTGTGTGTGTGTGCGTGTGCCAGAGCGTGTATATGCGCGTGTGTGTGAGTGTGCGTGTGCATGTGCGTGTATATGAGCGTGTGTGTGGGTGTGCGTGTGCCTGCATGTGTATATGAGCGTATGCGTGGGTGTGCGTGTGTCTGTGCTTGTATATATGAGCGTGTGTGTGTGTGCTAGCGTGTGCGTGTGCCAGAGCGTGTATATGCGCGTGTGTGTGAGTGTGCGTGTGCCAGAGCGTGTATATGCGCGTGTGTGTGAGTGTGCGTGTGCATGTGCGTGTCTATGAGCGTATGCGTGGGTGTGCGTGTGCGTGTGCGTGTGCGTGTGCGTGTGCATGTGCGTGTCTATGAGCGTATGCGTGGGTGTGCGTGTGCGTGTGCGTGTGCGTGTGCGTGTGCGTGCGCGTGTGCGTGTGCATGTGCGTGTCTATGAGCGTATGCGTGCGTGTGCGTGTGCGTGTGCGTGTGCGTGTGCGTGTCTATGAGCGTATGCGTGCGTGTGCGTGTGCGTGTGCGTGTGCGTGTGCGTGTGCGTGTGCGTGTGCGTGTGCGTGTGCGTGTGCGTGTTTATGAGCGTATGCGTGTGTGTGTGTGTGTGTGCGTGTGCATGTGCGTGTCTATGAGCGTATGCGTGCGTGTGCGTGTGCGTGTGCGTGCGCGTGTGCGTGTGCATGTGCGTGTGCATGTGCGTGTGTATTGGC
>NW_014577063.1:4170-6874 GCF_000485595.1 Priapulus caudatus | reverse complement strand
GTGTGTGTGTGTGTGTGTGTGTGTGCGCGTGCGCGTGCGTGTGCGCGTGCGTGCGGGCGTGCGTTCGTGCGTGCGTGTGTGTGCGCGCGTCTGTATCTGTGATGCGAGCTAGCCGGATAACGTCTGCGCACCATTATATTGTGTAGATATTTCCGTCTTCGATATAGTAGTAGTACCATGGACTCTGAACTTGAAGACCATTATTTTTTATTTACGATGAGATTACGACGAGGGCCCCCAGATATTATCTAAGTATTCCTCGTAGAATCGAGTGCCTTGTGAAATACAAGCGAGGTTACCAAGATACAAGATACAAGATACAAAGTATTGCCTTCTCGCACTTTCACGCGAGACTGCGAGAGCACGAAAAGTTGAACATGGCCGTTCTCGCCAAACGTTACGCACTGCAAGTCTAAACTGTGAGGAATTTATCATCGATTGCAAAAAAAGTCGAGGTAGGTCTCGCAATCGTATAGCACATAAGGGTATGTTATATTGATTGAATTCAGTTCGTCGTGTATTTAGGAGCGAGTTGGTTATATTTTCGCGTAGTTTCGATTGGCATCGCCTTCGTCACTATTCATCCGGTCCGGCGGTCGTTGTTGTTATCGTCCGGCAACAGGCGATCACAACACTCAACAGGCACTTAGAAACTTTCAATCATAAAATAATGGTAAACAAACACGAAATGTATTTACTACCGAAGTCCTAATATTACTTTACTCTCTTTCGCCTATTATTGGTAATATATATAGACTATATTCTTGTTGTTTGTGCACAGTGGCGTGTGTGCGCTTGCATAGGAGCATTTGAACGGCATTTAAGCTGTGGATGTGGACACACTACGCGATTTTTTATGCGATCGAGCCGGCCGTCTCAGTCGGGCGGCTCTGTGGACACACTACGCGACTGAGTCGGGCGACTGTGGATTTTCAGCACGCTGATTGGCTGATGAATTCTACAATCGGCCGGCTCAATCGCAGACCCGGCACACTAGGCGATTGCAGTCGGCCGGCTCAAATAATTATCAAACATGTTTGAATCGGGCGACTCGGCCGGCTGACTCGAAAATCGACCGCGACTCACTGGACAAAATCGCCTAGTGTGTCCACCCCTTTACAGGAAATTATCGGCAACAATAGGCGAAAGAGAGTAGGGCCTAGTGCCTAGAGAAACAATAAGACTTTGGTAGTAAATAGATCCGTCGTCTCTATTTACCATCATTTTACTATTGAAATGATATATTGTTCCGCGTGCCAGTGCAGACGATGCATTTACATTTTCATTGCATTAAAGGACAGTGTTACGTTGTTCAGCCTGACAAATAAACACTGATGCAGTAATAAACAGATTGCGTTAGAAAAGGCGTGACTATTTCCATTGTTTTTTCGTCTGTGCTCAGCCGTGGTGATCATTGATCTGTCAATTTGGTTTATCGCTAAACATTCCTTCTGTGTTGCAATCCCTTAGACAATGTAAATTGTTTGTTATTAATAGTTTACCGTTATGGTGTAACCACTGCACTCAAGCCTAGTTTAGCACCCCGGATTAATTTCACACATATGCGAAAACACATTTACGTGGTCCCAAACTAGGATTATTGTATTGTATGTATTTTTTTTCTTTTAATTGTAATGCGAGAACCGTTGAATGTTCGTACGCTTCGAGTGATTCCGGCCCAGTCCTAGTCAGCCACCCCAACTTGGTTTAGCATGTATGTAAAAATGTGGCCGTGGGCCGTGGTCGCAAACTAGAATTAAACACACTGTACCACCGGGGCATTTTTGATTATAGCAACAATTAATTTGCAAGTGGCACCTTCAAAACAAGTGCAACAACAGTGCACCTAATTCAAAAAAATAGCATCTGAATCTGTGTAGTGAATTGGGTGCAATTTAAAATATTAGCTTCACGAGAAATGGTGACGGAAATCAAAGCAAGTAATCGAAATTCAAATCGTAAATGTGTTGTAGAGTGTAGCTAAGTACGAAGGTTCTAATTCATGTCAGCGTTACTGTAGACAGTCATCGGTACGGTACATAAGCGCAATAACGGTAAATATCGTAAAAGTCGGGGTGGGGGGGGGGAACACAAGACCGGTTGGAAATCATTTTCGAAATTCCGTCTTCGAGGCTATTTCGTGATCGTCGGTAACCGACTTGTAACCGCACTCGTCTTTCTTCGCTTAGCGGTCACCCCAGCGAGCCATGGTCGTCCCCACGCCCCCGGCACTGGACGGCCGCCGCCGCTGAACTCTCGACGCGGTCGATCGCGACACCCGACGGAGGCGCGCGGAGACGGATGCGAGAGCACGGCGCCCCCATGTGGCAGTTCAACAGCGACGGCGTGGTGGCGCCACCTGCTGGCGGGCACCCGCCGCGGCTGAACCCGCCGAGCATGTACGCAGACCCGTGGTTCATCCAGGCCGTACGCAAGCGGCACGCCGACAAGTCACCGAAGGTAATTCACATGCCGGGGTCGCCGCCGCGTATCGTCCCTGGTGTATACATCTCATGAGTGAGAGAGAGAGGCGGGAGAGAGGTGTATAGAGAGAGATAGAAGGAGGGAGAGAGAGAGAGAGAGAGAGAGAGAGAGAGAGAGAGAGAGAGAGGAGAGAGAGAGAGAGAGAGAGAGAGAGAGAGAGAGAGAGAGAGAGAGAGAGAGAGAGAGAGAGAGAGAGCGAGAGAGAGAGAGAGAGAGAGAG
>NW_014577063.1:3726-4104 GCF_000485595.1 Priapulus caudatus | reverse complement strand
TAATATCTTTAATTTTGAACATCAGACTGCGGACTCCCTCATTTTGCTGCGGACTCCGTCTTTTTGAGGGTAGGTTGGACTCCCTTGTTCCAAAGTTAATTTCTACCCCTGTCACTCCATCTCTCACACATGTATTTGCTGTCATCCTTTCTCAGCCAAGCGATCTCCATAAGTAGGGATACAAAGTTTCTTGGCCTGTTTGGCAGTGCAAAGTGTCCGTGGTGACGTTTAATTAAAATGCCATCACGCGCGATTGCCTTTTCGCCCTTAAGCGCGCGCCATGTGAGAAAGAGAGAGAGATCACTCAGAAGTGCTCTCTTCCCCTCTCTCTCTCTCGCGCCCTCTCCCTCCCTCTCTCTCTCTCTCTCTCTCTCTCTC
>NW_014577063.1:1827-2163 GCF_000485595.1 Priapulus caudatus | reverse complement strand
AGAGAGAGAGAGAGAGAGAGAGAGAGACGCCCGTCTGACTATAACTCACACACACACACACACACACACACCAGAACATATTACGCTGTATACGCTCAGCTCCCGGGGGAAGGAGGAGGGGAGAGGGGGAGAGGGGGAGACATGAAGCACTTTAGACTCGATTCTGGCGCTGAACGGTAATGCACTTGAAACGTACGCTTAATGCACGAACGATTCGAGAAAACGTTGAAACGCGACCCCGGTCCACTCCGACATAAATGTAATAGATAAGCGAATATTGCGATCGTGTGCGTGCGTGCGTGTGTCTCCTTTGTGTGTGTGTGCGTGCGTGTGTAC
>NW_014577063.1:0-366 GCF_000485595.1 Priapulus caudatus | reverse complement strand
AGAGAAACATTAAGACTTTGGTAGTAAATAGATTTCGTATTTATTTAGCATTATATTTTTATTGAAACGCTCCAAGTGTCTCCTGTGCTCGTAGGCATCGGTGTATGGTAAGGGGATCCGAGCGCGTGCTAGCTGGACTGTAGATGTGATTGTTTGCACGAGTGACGGAAACAACCAATAAACAGCATCGTTGTAGATCGCGTGGAGCGATTGCGCGGGTGAGAGACTGAGACCGCGATAAAGTTGTTTCTTGCGGGTGAGAGTCAGTGCGGGTGCGCGCGCGCGCGCGCGCGCGTGCGTGCGTGCGTGTGTGTGTGTGTGTGTGTGTGTGTGTGTGTGTGTGTGTGTGTGTGTGTGTGTGTGTGT
>NW_014577062.1:1796716-1815678 GCF_000485595.1 Priapulus caudatus | reverse complement strand
CGAGGTAATATTGCGCCGAGTTGCATACGTACGTATGTACACGCACCCGTAGTGGCATTCGTCCGGCAGGTCGATAGGAACTGGAAGCGAGCTACGACAGTACTACTAGAGCTACGACGGTACTATAGTACTAGGGCTACGACAGTACTAGAGCTATACGTACTCGTACTCGTTGACGCTAGTAGTAGTATGAACTAGTACGTTAGTAGTCGTAGTAGTAGCCTAGTGTTTAACCCTGAGGTCAGCTGAAACGTAAACTAATCGGACCACGGCACGAACTAGTCCGAGCCGACGCAGACCCCAGTAATGGATAAACCCGCACCCTCACATTACCAAAGCAGAGTTATAACGTCTGCATTTGCGGACTAGGCACCAACATGAACAGAAATTCGGCAGCTATAACTATAACTTGCATAAGTATAAGCCTAGACCCTCTCATAACTTAAGATGAAGATGAAAATAACACATTTGCACAAAGAATTGCAATTATAGTAATATTATATGTTATATATAATGAGTAAAATATGTGTCTTTCATGGAAAATACATCAGAACACTTATACTTATAGTTATATAGCGGTCATAAACCAAAACCAACATTTACAAACGGCGTTTGTTCTGTTGTCTTGAAGGTTTTCTTCAGTCAAAGCAAATCAGTCAAGAAACGGCATGATATTTGGGTTAATTCACTGAAACTCATGTTGTTTTAAGGAAAACATACTAAAAACTACTTTAACCTCACTTACAGAAAGTTCGGCAAAGTTTTTGGTAGATAATTGGGAATTTTGGCTACAAGTCATGGAGGCTGACATCTTGCCAAATTCCAGCCAATCAGAAGGCGCCTAAATCCTTCCTATGTTATACTGGGGAAAAATTTCGCCGCCGGCCACGAGAGCGTAGGTGCCGTAGACGTGCCGTTGCCCATAGATACTAACCCAAGTAGTAACCCAACCAATAACCCCCTTGGGTTAGTATCTATGCGTTGCCACTGGCAGCGCGGGGTCAGGAGGTGGCTGAAAACATAGCACGTACGCAGCCAGGCGCCGTAACGGCGGCATGGCATTTGCAGATAGCATGTAGGCCGCGCCACCCCACGTGCAGCGCCGTACGACACTTCGTAAAAAGCTCTGTGATAGACATAACGCGCTATCCTCGCACTAGCCGCCCGTCATCGGCGGTAGTCGGCCAGACGAGCGAGGCGACGTCATCGCTGAGTGACAGGCATTTTCTTGCGAGCTTTTATGTAGGAGTCTGACGACGTCTTAGACCATGAGGCGCGGCCACCCCAAATAAAGGTTAAGCAGGCCGTTTGGAGATGGCCTCCTGCTCGTTCCAGCGACGAATATCGGGTTGGATTGCGAGGCCCATGTTTGTCGCGTTAGGGCCGTTCGACCTGTCTCATTTATATCTCTCTATAGTGATTTTGTGGGACAAAAAGGGGGCGGCGTATTCGGGTTGGGGCGCGGCTTCGCAGCGAGCGCGGCGCTGGCGCGCGCAACGGGGCCGCAAGTCCGTCCAGAGAGACCGTGTACAAGATGGCGTTGTCGACAACGATTCGTTGTTACCCACCGCGAGATGGCCGGTTAAGCGGGCGCACTTCCGGCGGGACTGGCGCGCACGCGACGCGGCAGGTTGTGATGTAGGCATCTCGCCTGCCCGCCCGCTAGAATTCGGCGCGCGAGAGGAGCGGGCGGGCGGCCGCGATCCGTCATAGCGGGCAGCGTAACATCCGCCGCAGTTTTCATCAACCTCACCGGCTCGGCTACGGCGGCCTTCCGGGGGGGCATTTGCTGCTGCTGCTGCTATTGCTGCCCCCTCCAGAAGAGGCGAGCGCAGCGGGGATGGTATGTACGTGTACGGTACGGACTTAGCTCGTGTTAACATGTAGTTAACTGAAGAAAGGTTTTGGTAAGGAAATGTTAGGTCTCTGACCTGGAACGACACGCCCGTATATCAATCAGTCGAACCATATGGCGTGTTTTAACGTCATACATGCGCAGCCTATGTATTTGTTGTGGTGAGTGTAGAACAAGCTAACTGGTTGTTTTCCTGGCATTCGCCTCAGCACACGTCGGTAGACACAAATCCAATATAGGTTCATCCATCTAAACCGTCGATGTTCTTGCCGTGGCTCTATCTGATCTTTCTACTTGGAAAAAAATCACTTTATGGATGACTGTAAGTTTTTAGTTTAAAAAGTTAGGGTGGCCTCCACGAGAGTGTAAACTCCTGGCCCTGGGCTAGGGAAACTCTCTATGACGTCGGGTACAGATAATAATACTGGGGGTACGGGAGCAGGGGGCGGGAGATGGAGAGGTAGGGAGGGCAGTGGCGCGGAGGATGACAGAAAAGAGACGCGAGAGAGAGAGGAGAATTACTAAGTTAGAGAAAAATGAAAAGAATCGCATAGCACGAGAAGATAAATACAGAGAAATACCTTGTATAGCCATAAATGCATTATCACGCCAAACTGAGTGTGCATACACGCGCAGCAGGGAATCATAGGTTACGTGAAATATGACATTTCTCGCCGCCAGTCTATCGGTAGAAATAATTCATATGCGCACATTCTATGTAACCGTAAAATGCATTATTAGTCGTGAAATTCCCATCCTGATGTGCCCGCTCTGTAAATGCGTAAATTCTGTCCCTACTGCATTTGCGCCCCTGGTTAAAACGAACTGAAGAACTCGTGTAAACTCGTCTAGATATAACTATCATATGAAGACCATATAAAGAAGGCCTTCTTTATATGGTGTTCATGATATAACTATAATATCACAATACAATATAAGAAGAATTCTAATATAATCCACCGCGCGTCTAATACCTAATAGTATTGGATTTATAATAAAATATGCGCGATTGGAAAATAGATATAGTAATGTTTAAACGCAACATAATATATTGTTTTGTTTTGAAATCTAGTAAAGAACACAGTAACCATATTATGTTAGTATTGTACAAATTGACAGTGATGTTAAATAGTAACCATTGACGATATTGCTGGGATTATATATAAAAGTTGGTGTTTATATTTACTGAAATGTCGATAGCAGCATAGTAACCATATATGATGTTACTGTGATGGAAACTG
Organism: Priapulus caudatus; assembly: GCF_000485595.1. Lineage (NCBI taxonomy): Eukaryota > Metazoa > Priapulida > Priapulimorpha > Priapulimorphida > Priapulidae > Priapulus > Priapulus caudatus. Next base: position 1,812,582 of record NW_014577062.1, on the reverse strand, counting down.
ACAGTGACCGTATTATGTTAGTGTCATACAAACACATCTACCTTATGATCAGAAGTAGATAATATGGAATGCCTATTAGGGGATCCCTATAGGGAAACCGTCTGATATTATGTTACTGTTTTACAAAGTCAGAGTTACGACATACGACTTAATATGGTAACTGCCTTTGTATGGCAATAGTATAACATAACATGGTAACTGTGACTTAATTGGTATGGCAGTAAGATAATCTGGTAACTGTACTGTCATAGAAACTGTCAGTTAGCATATGAAGTTACTGTCGTACAACCCGACAGTTTTCACTTTTAAGTTAAGGGCATGGACTATATAGGAATATGTAAGAAAGTGAAATACTATTAGCAGGCCCCTAGCTACGATTGTTGTTTCTGTAGCCAAACAATTAGCCATAATCAATTTGGATTCCTGTTAGCGACATCTGTAGCCTAACAGTTTATGAACAGAAAAAGGGGATAAATGACTTGTCTTTTCGTTATGTTTTCACAAACTTTTATATGCATGAAGTAGAAAAAGCAAACTTATTTAATGCAAAGAAACTATTATTATGCCTGCAAATGTCTGCTAAAACCCCTCTCGACATCAATTCTTGTGCATGGTAGGGTGACAAACAGCTGGGCCATCAGAGAGATGTTTCGGTAAGAAGATTGTCTAAATATCACGCTTTTATAGGCGCAAGTATAATCGCATGGGTTGCGGCGCAAAAACTCATATGCCGATACGTTGAGGATCGACATTTTTATAGACGACTTGGCATGCGTGCGTACACGCGAGTGGTACGGCATACGGTTTCCTGCTGGGTTTGCGAGGCGAAGAAAAGTGTTATGGCGATGGATGTTTTTCTACAGTGGTTGGAATGTAGGCTTAGATACAAATATCCGGATATCTTTTTAGATATTTTAGAAGTTTTCGGATATTTAGAAAAATCTGGATATGTAGAAAATGCGTTAATATTTAGAAGATAAAACACAATGTTCTCAAATATTAAGGATTTGTAAGGATGAGTTTGTCTTTTTCTATATAAAATTGTTTAATTTATATTATTTTAATTGTTTTTATAAATTTTATTAAATATAATTCTGTATTGCGATTTTTTCGCACAAAAAAATATGTTTAAAAGACATTACGTTGAAATAACTGAGATATTTAGAAAACATTTGGGGATATTTAGAAACAAAATTGAGATATTTAGAGATATTTTGGAGATATTCCGGAAAGATATTTAGGCCATTTTTCGAGATATTTGTATCTAAGCCTATTGGAATGCGTGCGTTCTGATAAGTTATGTATGAAATGAAGTCGGGGGTCGACGAGGCGGGAGCAACAGACCCAGCACGGGCAGCACAGCAGGAAAGAAATGGGTGCAATTGTGACGGCACAATGAGACACGGAAAGGCAAGGGCGGGAGTGGTACGTAACGCAGGTGCGATCACAACGTGTAGCCTGGCAAAGTGAAGCGCAGTTGTACTTACCAATGGACGATGGTTACAGATGTGCAATGATCTCGCTGTGCGTCTGTCTGTCTTTCTCTGTATCTCTCTTGGTGTGTCTCGGCCTCTGCTCGCTGTCACAACTGCCGCAAGCAGCACCTGAAAGTAGATAGCACAAGTCATGTAATATGCGAGTCGTATGATTTGCTGAGAAACAGACACAGATGGAGACAGATAAACAGGAAGAGAGACAGAGACACACACAGACAGAGACAGAGATAGAGAGAGACACACAGAGACGGAGAGAGAGGGAGACACATACACAGAGAGAGGGGAAACAGGAGAGGGATCGGAGAGTGGATGGCCAGGGTTGCGGAGACACACTAGAGGGACACGTTGAGAGAACGGGGCGACAGACACAGAGACAGACAGACACACAGACAGACAGACACACACACACACAGAGAGAGACAAACACAGAAGCAAACAGCGGAGGGCGCCCACACACACGGGGTACACGTTCAGAGAGCAGGGTTCGAGGTTGAGTGAGACAGCGAGCAGGATGCGGGGCCGCGGAAACAAATTGGTTGAATTGTGACGGGACAATGAGGCACGGGAAAGCAAGGGCGGGAGGGGTACGTAACGCACGTGCGATGAAACGTGTAGCCTGGGAAAGTGAAGCGCACTTGTACTTACCCATGGACGATGGGTACAGATGTGCAATGATCTCGCTGTGGGCTCAGGGATAGAGAAGATGTCCAGTCCTATCTTATCAACTAACATCATCCTATGCAATGACCGTACTGGACATCATCTCTATCCTTGAACCGCCATGACCTGAAAGTACACACCACAAGTGATATAATATGCGAGTCGCATGATTTGACTGACGAACAGACACAGACGGAGACAGATGAACAGGAAGACAGGAAGGAAGGTATCTCTTTCTTTGTATGTCTGTTCGTGTGTCTCGGTCTGTGCTCGCTGTGGCAAGCCATTCCGTGACATCATCCGGTATAAATATGGGGGCAAAACTGCGGGAGCGGCGAGCCAGCCAGTCAGCTGAGCAAAAACTGCTATCTCTCGATCGCTGTGTCTCTCTCTCCCACTCCCACGAGCGGTACGTATTCTCGACGTATTGTCGTCGCCGCAGCCAGCGCGGAGCATGATTATGCATACGTATTGTAGTGCAAGGACGGTGTGCGACTGATTGCATGCAGTTGTCGTGAGACGTAGACGGGCTGGGCAACGGCCGTACGGCGGCATCGGTGGTGGCCGTAGCGGTGGGGGCGACGGGGGCGTGCAGCCCCGGCGGCGGCCATCGGGGAGGGGGGAGCTCGCTGTGGCGCTACGTGTAAAAACCCGCACCCACCTGACAGACGGCGCGGGGGAGGAGGGGGTGGGCGACAACGGACAAACGCGGGCAGCGTAACATGGCGCAGTTTTCGACACACGCAGTGTTACCACTTGTTATTTTATGTTATTTAAATAATACTATAAGAGTGCGGGATGTTGTAGAATATGGTAAGGAACAAGCATAAATTGTTACGAGTAACATGAAATGGTAACTGCATGACGATTGAGAGTTATGTTAAATAGTAACCATTGACCATATATTGCTAGGATTATATATAAAAGTTGGTGTTTATATTTACTGAAATCTGGATAGCAGCATAGTAACCATATGATGTTACTGTGATGCAAACTGACAGTGACCGTATTATGTTAGTGTCATACAAACACATCTATACCTTATGATCAGAATTAGTAGATAATAGGGAATGCTATTAGGGGATCCCTATAAGGAAACCGTGTGATGTACTTCTCATATTATGTTACTAATACTATACTATATAACCTATAGCTGTTGGTACTCACCGAACGACGAGCGACCGCCGCTGAAAAGCCCGCGGCCGCGGCGACGACCGGACGAAACAGGAAACACAAGTGACGATAGTCTAGAGACAGAATGGCATGTGCTTATACACCGTTAACCTTAATGTTATGTTGTTTGCGCGGCGGCGCAAAAACTGCGCAAGCCGCTGAGTGAGGCCGTCAGCCAGGCGCCGCGCTGGCTCATGGTTAACCTTTCTGCCTTAGAATTCACATTTGTAATTACAAAATGCACAATGTTCACAATGTCAGTGCAAGGCAAAACATCGAATGTTTATGACGGGTGTTCGTGCTTAAAACAATACCTGTCAGTGTCTAGCCCATTAAGCCAGCGTGCAACCCAGGGTACGTGCACCGAAAGGTAACCTCTGGCTAGACTGGTTCGCGGCTGCACTGTATGTCGCAGAGCGTGTACATTGTCTAGCAGAGCGTGAGGCCGGGTACCAGTCTACCCTTCGGCAACCTGGCACGTACGCAGCCAGGCGCCGCGGCGGCGGCGGTTTTGCAGATAGCAGCGAGGCGGGCGCGCGCGCGAGCGGCGTTCGTAAAAACATGTGTGATTGACATCACGCTTTGTTCGGCCACGGACGACGTGATCGCCTAGCGGCCAATGAGCGAGCTTGTGGTGGGTGATTGACAGCATTCTTGTAGGAGCCACTACGCGGTACCCTTAAGGCGCGCCACCCCAAAAAATGTTTAGGAGCCGTTTGGAGATGCCCTCTAGGCGTGGATCGCGAAATGTCGGTTGGATTCGGCCCAGTTTTCGCGGAGTTCGTTTCTAGAGCGATTCAGGTTATCTGTCTAAGTGGACAATAAGGGCGGCGTATTCGTTGTGGGGGCGCGGCAGGCCGCGCGCTTGCGCTGCGCGCAATAACGGGGCCGCATGTCCGTCTAGTACAATGATTAAATTTGACTAGCATAATAGTTAAATATGGTCTAAAACAGCAGTTTGACTATTTGTTGTAATCAAAAATATTTGACTAGCCAAATAGTCAGTATTTCCCTCGCATTAGCCGGTAAGTTGCCCAGCAACAGTGTTGGTAACAAACAAGAGTACGTTTGAATTGGTTTGAATCTTACAGCGTTTGTTTCCGCCATAGATATAGAAGAAGATTTCTAAGAAGAATCTTCTTCTATATCTATGGTTCCTGCGTGTTGCATGACTTGCATCCTACGTTTGTTCAGCGATGGATGAGTTCGTGAGAAGAACGTTAAAAGAATTGGGCCTTGAGGCGTACACAGATGTATTTATAGGTATGTCATGTGTGTTGTTATTTAGTGTTAATATTTATCTGTACGTAGGCCTACAGTGAACAATTGAATATAGATATACCTCAATTTTAAGTTAAAACTGCATCCTGAGTGAGGGCCTGACTAGATCTAGAACTTCAACTAGTAATACTGTACGAGTAGTACGTAATAGTACATTAGTACTTGGTATTGCTCATAGGGTCTATGTCCCCCAGGGTACTGCCGGAACGTACCCTGGGTACGGTCCGGTATCGGAACGTACCCTGGTCACTATTTTGATATGGTTAGGGTTAGGATTAGGGTTAAGGTTAGGGTTAGGGAGTAGGCGTAGGCGACTCCCTAGACTCGTTAGTGGAGTAGACGAGGTACGGTCCGGCATATTAGATAGTACCAGGGTACGTTCCGGCAGTACCCCGGGGGACATAGACCCTCTCAGCCTTAGTATAAGTATAGCCCACCGATCATCTGGCATGATCTGCCACATAATTTTCAGTTGTAGTTACTTAACCGTTCACAACAATGACAGTGAAAAAAGGCTGTACTTTTAATGACATATTAAATAGCAACAGTTACTTAATTATAATACTTTATAAAATCATATGTTTTATTTTTCAGGAAGAATGGTTTTTCAGGTCATCTGGTAAGCAGCCATGTGGGGGGCTTATTCAGACCAGGTTGAATAATGTTAGAAAACGGGACGCCCTTCTCAGATCACCTAGAGCAGCTAAAATGCCAAAAATCTGCATTGATGACAGAGATGATGAAGGTGGAGCTTATTTTAGAGGTACATGCATTTTGTACAGTAAGCATCCTGTAATTTCAACGTGCTTTGCTCTTAATTCTTATCACACTCAGTACACGTTAGACTGTGTGGTTAAAACGGATTAACCTCACAACAAAATGCCTATATAGACATACTGTGAGCATATTTGCAGTATGCAAACATCACGAAATGTTTCATTGAGCCAGAAATGTACTCCGAAGATGACTCTTTTGAATAACTACATCGATGTAGTTTTGCCACAACGAAGTGCCAAATGACGCTAAATAGTTCCTCGAACGAAAACACTATATTTGTTCCCTGATTGCATATGTAATGTAGATAACATGTGATTTAAACAAATTTCACAATTTCGTACCGAGTAAACATCGAACAATAAAGTATAACACGTGTTATCACAGAAAAGAACTGGTAATGCAGCACAACGTTCGCTCGGCTGTGTACCGCTGTGTAAACACTGTAAACATCCTGTGTTGCTACTTTCGTAACATTCGTTTAGATTTTCTAAAGAAAAGTTGTGGATGTAGCAATACAAATGAGTTGTAGTGAATTTTTGCAACATATGCAAGCTCGGTAGGTATATATGCATTTAGCTGCGAGGTTGATCAACTTTAATGCTTGTTTCCATACAACTAACTTGCTCCTTATGTGGCATAAATTTGTTATTTTAGATGCTGATGCTGACGTAGATGCAGATGAAGAGATGACCATGAAACAGCGATGGTGTAAGCACCACAGAGAGCCGACTGCAACCGTTGCTGAGTACATGTCAGCAACGGTTTTTTACCGCCATGGGTGGATCAAAAAGAAAGACGATAAGCATATTGGTGACATCGGAGAAGCATGGCCACGTCTGTTTGATGTACAGGGAATGGTAAGCAAACAGAAATTGGGATGTGGTTTGGCAGCAGCTTCCAACACAAAATAAAGAGTATAATTTTCAATATCTGTTAAGCCTAATACTTATGCAACCCTCTGTTAGACAAACACATTTTCGAAGCTCTAACTCATTAAGTATTAATGTATCAAATCAATAAGTGTCCTTTGTGTGACAGATTGGTGCAGACTTTAAGCAGCTGTATGGAGAAAGTGAGGAGAAGCTCTTTCAACTGTGGCCAAAACATGCACCACACATAATCACATACGTCAAGCATTCCAAACCAAAATTACTGAGTGCATATAATCTGGATGACATGAATACAGGTAAAACTCAGACCATACTGTAAACAATATTTTGTGAGCTAATTATTATGTTGGATTTTTTGTGGGATATTTGTTGTAAATTTGCAAGTTTATTGCAGCTATAGAGAAAATATGTTAAGACATACTGTAGTTGGAAGAAACACTGGATTCAAGTGTAATCCATAAAGGATCCATTACAGTAAAACATAGTTTACTTGTGTTTTCCAGATCAGAAGGAAAATATAACATTGCTCTTCTTGCCACACATTTTGCCACCCGTCCTGTACAAAGAGGGCAAAAAAACTACAAGGTTGTCACAGGCAGAGATCAGCAATGCATTCATTGATATCCAACCGGTATGTGTTGCAGTGTTTCTCTTGGCACCGTTTTACGTTTCATTTAAAATGTGAAAAGTTTGGTTACAATTAACAATCTACGTACATTAAACAAATATGTTATCATATTACATGCATGTTTAAGCAGCATACCATACAATATTGATATATAAAATATGTGTAAAATGGCTGAACTACATATATCTTAGTAGATCTTTTAGTTATATCTTTCTCGTTTCAGGTTGGTACAAATATTCCACATTACTTATCAACAGCCAACCCGACTGGCCGACAGGCAAAGCTTGTGGTACTTGGAAGTATCGACTCACGTAGTCAAGTGTTTGTAATAATTGGCACGCAGTATGTTCTGGAAATGGACACCCTACAACAAGGGGTAGATACATGTTTTAAGTGTTTTTGGCTGTTGGACATTTCTTACCCAAAAATGTGTGCACAAGTGTGGGAGTTCTTTGGCCATGCTGTATACAGCTTGGCAATGAAATCTCCATCTGTGTCAGTGAAATCTATAGCGAGTGCTATCACATCACAGTGCAATGCATCACTTGAATAAGCGATTGTATTAAGAAAAGACAATTACTCAGATGGAAATAACAGGTGCGGACATAGTCATTTCAGGTCTATAAAAGAATTGATAACAACTTATCAAACTATATATTCTTGTATTTGTAAGTTTTCGCCATAGTTTAAAAGCACGGAAAGGGGTCCTACAACCAAGTAGTATTTGTGGTTGAAAGTTTATTATGTATGGTTGTTTGATATATTTAGTGTCTATATATTGGTGTATATATATATATATATATATATATATATATATATATATATGTATACAGTATATATATTGGTGTTTATATATATTTGTGAAATTGAATGACATATTGTATTATTGACAACTAAGAAGTACCATGCACAGAGCCATTCTCATCATAATACTGCAACATCGTGAACAGTTGGGCGGAAATTAATTAGAAACTTTTTACTATCTGCTTAATGATTTGCAAGTGCTTCATAACGTTCACACTGAAATAATGTTGCCTTTTCTCGTGGAGAAAATTAAATGTCACCAATAAGCTTAAAAGACAAAATTTGTAATTTGTTTTGTGTAGACATTGTGCATTTACTATAAAATATATATTCTGTGAAATAACTCGCATTTAGATAGATAAATATGCTATTAATAACTGTGCAGTATTTTTTTTATCAATAAAAGTTTCTTAATGAATTGAATCTTTTTGGTTTGATTTAACTAATTGACTAGTAAATAATGACTACATAGAAATATAAATGACTATGTAAACTAGTCGCATTTTTGACTACATACAATAGTCAAAACTAATTAACTACTAGGGCAGTCAAAATTGACTACCACATTAGTAGGTGAAATATTGCCTACATTGTTAGTCAAATTTTAACTATTTTATAGTCAAATTTAACTACCCAGTTTTTAGAGTGCACACACACACACACACACACACACACACACACAACACACACACGTTGCATGCATGCCTTCACGGCCCGGCTTCAACGTATTCTGAAGTACGATGCACTGGAACGGAAATATTAAAAACTATAATATTTTTCATAATTATGTACTGATAGTATAAATTTTGTAAGCAATGTTTTATTAGTTATCATACTCATAATATATATTTTAGATACTTTAGTCAAAACATTAGCTTTAGCTACATTCCTCTTTGAAATTTAAAAATTGACCTTTTAAAATGATCAGAATTGGTTGCTTAATTTCAACATAGCTTGTTGAAAATGCAGGAAATGCCATTTCCAGGCTCTAAATTTCAAAAATGTTCTGGGGGAGTAGGCCTACCCCTAGACCCCCCACATCGGCTTCGCGATCGCGGCGTTAGCCATGCGTGCCTGCGGCACACATCCAGAGGCGGATTAAGGCTCACTGGTGCCCTAAGCACTGACCAATCTTGGTGCCCCCCTCCTTTCCACACGGACCCAGTCCATTTTAGTTGTGGACCTGTCTGGCCAGATATACAATGCAGGTTGCAGCAGTACAAAAATTTATGTAGGATTTCAAGGAGGGTGTGATAAACAGGCAGGGAGTATGGGGGTTCTCCCCCAGAAATTTTTTAAATGTAGATCGCCGGAGATGGTATTTGAGGCACTTTTGAGCGTACATGCATGTACACCTTCATTCTGACTACGAGTCAATCTATTTGAATTTTTTTACACGTTTCAGTTGTGAGAAAGACTTGTTGTTGTGCAGTTGGTGACCATTAATGTTAAAAATATTCTTAATGCAATTTCAACATTTGGAAAGGCACTCTCTAGTTTGTCTTCTGTAATTGTGTTGTAAAGTTCCATGTGAGTGAAAGATGTTTTCTTGGTTGTTTTAAACTTATGAAGAACATATGAATGTTCTACATTGCTGTTCTACATTGCTGTAGAGCTTCAGTCTACATTGCTGAAGCTCTGTAGACAAAGTGTTGTTCTTGTCATCTGGAGATATTACTCTTGTCACGTGCAATATTACTTCTGTTCATCAGCAGATGGCGCTCCTCGCTCATGCAGAGCCGTCTATATACGGCTCTGATTACAAGAGAAGACCTCCATTCTCTACCAAAACGGCAACGTAAATGGCAATAATATGTAATAATGTTTGACCACAGAAGACATATTACACGCCTGATAGGTCCAGCTACCACATAGAAGCATTTCAAGCAAATGATTGACAAACGCAACCGAATATATAAAACCGACTGAAGACTACTTAGAATCACTGCTCAACGTAAACAAAAGCGCGCTGAGCACATTTCCATGCGTTTTCATATATATATATATATATATATATATATATATATGTGTGTGTGTGTGTGTGTGGTGGTGTGTGCATACGTGTGTGTGTGTGTGTGTGTGTGTGTGTGTGTGTGTGTGTGTGCGTGTGTGCGTGCGTGCGTGCGTGCTTGCGTGCAGGCGTGTGTGTGATTTTTTCACCATATCACGCTGCACGTTCAAAGTAATTTTTATACTATGTGTAGCGCTCACAAGTTGTGTATCTTAACAATGTTTTATTCATACAGATGTTTCTAATTGTTCTAGCTTGTTCTGAAATATTCTAAAATGTATTAGCGAGCAATATTGATTAACTTAATTAATTAGTAATGGTAAATTTTGCCAGTTGATAATCAACGTTAATAGCTGAACAAATGATGTTGACCGCATAAAAATCAATGTTGGCTGTTGAAAAATCAATGTAGATCACTGTAAAATTAATGTTGCCTGTTGAAAATACCACCAAAATCCGTGTTGTCTAATGAAATTCATGTTGCCCGCTAAAAACAATATTGCCTGAATATTCCCCATGTTGACTGCTTAAATATAATTTTTTCGGCTAGAAATCAATGTGTCCCGCTAATCAATGTTGCCCGCGTGGTCAACGATGTCTGTCAAAAGGGTTGAACCTGGGGGGTCGAGGACAGGATTAGAGCCGGTAAAACGTAAAGATAGTAAAAACACCCAGAATGTAATAACACAATTTCTTCCTCTGTGCTACGTGATTTACTGCCGAACCTCACCATAATGTTCGTGATATAACATGCAGGATAGGTGTCACTGACGATTTTAGATTAGGCCTACTTACCGAGGCCATAGATTATCTTAATTTTAGCCATAAATTTAATATCTTAATTAATTATTTAAATTAATTAAATATTAATTTATTAATTTATTAAATATCTTAATTTATTAATTTATTATCATAAATTTTATATCTTAATTAGGCCATACATTTTAGCCCATCTTTCTCGATTATGATTATGTGTGAGAAAAACGATTTGGGATGAGGCTAATTAAATTTTTAAGGTAACTTGGTCTATATTACATTGACCTCCGAATATCACGTAATGGCAGCCGAAGCAATTCTAGGTTACGTATTATAATACGTTGATAACATGCGTCCTATTTAGAAATGGTTCCTTCAGAATTTAGAAAATTATCCTAATTAGAATTTAGAATTGGTCCTATTTAGAAATGGTTACACGCACGATTTTAACGTGTATCATGTGCACATAGTATAGATACGATGAATACTGTTTCTTGTGCAGCGATGAGGGATGATATCACCGATCTTTCTCCAAATTTCAGTTGGCTCCGGTATTTCCGGATCGACTTCCCCTCTGTTACTCGGTCGGTCAGTGTTCGTTAGTTTCTAACGTGCTTGGCGCGCCATATACGTACGTGCTTCGCTTTGTTCGCTACGGCTAGACGAATTTCCGAAGCTGAAAGTAATCATTAGTTACGCCGCGGCAGAGAGAAGTGCATTTTGACGTATCATCGCGACGGACGCAGACTTTGATGTTCGTCGAGCTACTGATGCGGTGTCTGCAGACGATTTCGTCGCTGTGGCAGCAAGATGGATGACGTTGGCTAGGCGAGCGTAGCGCTGGCCAAGCCGTGCGTGCCTATCTCGTCTGCGCATGGTCATCCATCACGTCTCCGATGCCCGCCATCCGGCCGTTATCTCCGTCGCGCAATATCGATGCACAGCACGACGGTAAAAGCCAATAAACATCGCAGAAGCCCATAAATCTCCTTTAAATGACTGTTCGGCAAAATGGCACTCGTCGAAGACGCGCGCGCGCTCGCGCTCCTCCGTCTTTTATGCAATTACCAAATTTCATGGCACTTGATTTAATCAGAATGAGTTGAGACCGTAATTTCCGCGCGCGGGGAGCCGAACCGGCAGCCGAAAGCCGAACGTCGCGTCGTTGCCATGGTGATAACGGTACGCCGCACCGTTGCCATAGCGATAGCGGTACGTCTGCGCCATCGACAATTATCGGTTGCTAACGCTCGGGTCGTCTGTGTGCTTCCCCTCTGGCGGCGTCCATAGTTGCGCAGCAGTCGTCCGCAGACGTCGGCTGCCATGTCATGCTCACTACACACAGGGGCGCGGGGGGCAGCGAAGAGGGAGGCGCGCGCGCGCAGGCCCGCGTCTACGCGCATTCGGCTGGAAAATTTAAACATTGCCTATAAAGTTTTAGAAGCGACCGCATACACGTTGAATGGCGAGCGACGAGCGCGTGTGTGCGCACCGTGCCGCGATTACGGCCTGTTAACACCTAATTTGCAATGAAATGAGTAAAGCGAGAGGCGTCCTCTTATAGATCGTGTGCGAGGGCTTGAGCCCTGGACGAATCCCTTTGCGCACCACCGCCTCCTCTTTGCCTCCTATGTCGCAACCGAGACTAGATTCCCTGCATTCGCTATGACCGCCGGGCCATTAGTTCTCCGGATGGTGAGTGAGCGGACCTCAACGAAATTGAAATCGTTCTTTACATCCAGTTACTTTTTCAATCTTTGGAAGTCAGCAGCACGCACGCAATCACGCACGTAGGCACGCACATACGCACTCACGCACGTAGGCACGCACATACGCACTCAGGCAGTTACACGCGTACGTACGTACGAACACACGTACGCGCGTAGTGAACGCACCCAGCCACTCACGCAGGAACAAACACGCATGTACGTACGCAAGCACGCATGTACATAAGACCACACGCATGTACGGACGCACGCATGCACAAATACGCACATTCGTACGAACGCACGCAGGTACATATGCACACATGCGCGTACTCACACGCGCGTAAGCACGCCCATCGGAGATGAATTAAGTTGATCCGGTCATCTCATTGGTTGATATCTGATGCTCGGTGGGTGGCCGTACTTTACCGATCACGTGCCGGTACGTGGGGGATAGCGGCAGTCCAAAACGAGCGTATTGAAACCATAATTTCGAGAATTATCTAGTGTTTCCCCCCACTTTTATGATACCTACCGTTATTGCTTTAGTAACAGCAACAGTCTAAAGTAACGATAAAATGTATTAGAACCCTCGTATTCACCAAAACATGCAAGTTTTGAACTCGTTCGATTACCATTGCCTTTTCTTGTAATCTTGGACCAGTTAGTAGCACCAGCTATCGTCCATAGACTTACACGTCTCTCGCACCTGTAATCTCGTTTGCACCGACAAATTACACAATTGACACATTTAACAAATCTCGCGACTTGATGTTATTTTCGTTGTGTTACAATGTGTTCATATCCAATTTTCTATGCTATAACTGCACAAAATCTTAGTGTTTTTCAAGTTAGTGTAATCAGTGGTATATCCGCTGTGAGGTGAGACTATATTTCACTATATTTCATTTGGATTGAGCGTTTCTGAACAAGAATCTCGCAAATATTCCTTTAAACATAATACGGTACAATAATATACGCTGTGGCTATATGCCCGGCAGCCGGGACGGTCTTCGATTTCCTAAATGCCCGGCAGTTCCTAACCCTAACCCTAACCCTTGTTTACTTGAGATAACGCTGAAAATTAAAAATTGCCTGGCATTTAGGAAATCGAAGACCGTGCCCGGCAGCCGTCAGATATATGCCAGCTGCCGGGCATATAGCCACTCTGTACAATATATTCCAGTGAGCACGACTCATCCTATTTCAATGCAGTGTAGTAACTGCAATAACATGTAACTTGTGAGTTCGATGTAGCCCACCCGGCGTAAAACCCGTAGCCTAACGTTCGTATTCATCACCGTATCACTTCACAAATCTTTTATGAAAAAGATTCGCCAGTATATATTCGGACGAAATCGGTAACCTTGCTTGACCCAAAACTTACACGTCAAATACCCGCAACGCCTCTCCTTGCTCACTGAGGGTCGGGTGAGTTTACGCATGCTTTGCGAAAGTGTAAGATTATTATACGTGTAGCGCGTTCCTAGTTTATTATAGCACTTTTCAGCGCATGAAATCTACCTATAAAAGGAGTAGAACGTGTCAGGTACGGCAGAAGACGTAGACGTAGGTGATCTGCAAGATGAAGAAGTGTGTGCGCGCCGCTCGCGTGTTCGTGTCGGTATTTAATAGTGTTTATTAGTGTAAACTTTTGTAGTCATACAACGACAACTAAACACGACAATTGAGGTCAAATCTTCTAACTTCTGTAACGTTTTTATACATAGAACGCAGTGGCTGGAGGTACGGTAGCCGTCGGTCGTTCAAGCCCCTTTTTGGCGTTAGGGTTAGGGTTAGGGTTAAGATTAGGGTTAGGTTTAGGGTTATGGTTAGGGTTAGGTTTAGGGTTAGGGTTAGGTTTAGGGTTATGGTTAGGGTTAGGTTTAGGGTTAGGGTTAGGGTTCTAGCTCATCTAAACTCTCAAATCGTGAATTTATTTCCCAAGGCGTTATTTCGTAGCTCATCTAAACTCTCAAATCGTGAATTTATTTCCCAAGGCGTTATTTCGAAATCTGGCGCCACCGCCGCCATCTTTGTCTCGTTAAGTATGAAAGCGAATGGACTCCCGTACCCGTAGCCTCGAGACATTAAGATACGGCTACCGTACCCGTAGCCACTGCCTACATAGAAATACATTCAATAACGTATTCCATTTCAAATCCGGCGCCCAATTAGTAATAAACACATTAATAGTAATCTAGGTCATGTGACGTCACGGCCCCAAGTTGAGCGACGCCACGCTAACGCAAGTTGAGTGTTGTGTATAAGATGGAAACAGAAAGCGATAATTTCAATGATTCTAGTGATTACTCAGATGATTATGATATTTATAGTGATTTACCAGTTGGATATAGATTTGAGCCTGAATATACACAAGAAGAAATTGAGGAGAATCGTCTGAGAAAGCAACGCGAAGAGTCGGCACAAACTTCTCAAGAATCAGAACAGTCACAACATGGCGGAATGGAAGCTTCGGTACCCGATAGGACTGTAGACAAATACTGGTGTTCTTGTGGTGTTTGTGAATTAATGAGTATACGGCATCTGAATGTATATGCTGCCATGAGAATGAGAAGACCAGGGTTATTGTAAACCAGTTCGACGCTAGACCAGGTGAGTCATGCGAGTACACTGATCACCGGGCTTATCACGCTCGGTCAGAATCACATGTATCTGTAGATGTACATGTATCTACGCAAGTCATGTACATATACCGTGAATGCATTATCCACACTGGTAATATGTATGTACATGAATATAAGTACATTTACAGGCTACATGTTTGTGTCTTGACATGATAAATAAGCATGAGAAATAACAAAAAACATCGAATATTTAACCACTGCACGCACTATGTTTACATAATGGCGTCGCTCAACTTGGGGCCGTGACGTCACATGACCTAGATTACTATTCAGGTGTTTATTACTAATTGGGCGCCGGATTTGAAATGGAATACGTTATTGAATGTATTTCTATGTATAAAAACGTTACAGAAGTGAGAAAATTTGACTTCAATTGTCCTTTAATACCTGCTAGCTTATATTTTCAACACGAGGCTCGGAGGGGCAGGTGTATCATCAACGTGTGAACGCGGGAGCATGGTTATTTGATGAACAAACTTGTCAAGGGCCCACTTCTCCCTGTGTCTTTTCAAGTGGACAGCTGCTTGTGTCTTTATCTGCGCCGTATTGGCGCGATCTTTCCCCGCGAGTCGTCAGTCGCCGCCGCCGCCGCCTCTCTCCCCTGAGTGTCGCAATCCGGCTCTCTGCCTGCCAATAAAAACATCATCGCATCGAGGCAAAGCCGGGGAATTTATCGTCGGTCATTATGCTAAACAGCAGCTGGTGAAACATCGGGCACTGTAATACAGAAATAGTCGAATAAGATGGGAATAGGATAATTGCATAATAACCTAAGTAATCAGAGTACGGGGACAAGCCTTTTGTGTAAACACGCAGCTGACCTCGTACCATGCACTAGATGCCGCTGAACTAGGCAGCGTGACCAGAACCTAAACAATAGGAAGACGCAGTATATATAACAGTGTGCACGCAGCACGGAAGGGAAGATATCGGCAGTCTCTACTATTTTGCACTATGACACTACGAACGTGGCAAGAGATATTCGTACTGCTTTCACCGTTGACGAAGACTACTATAGATATGTAAGTGCATGTTT
>NW_014577062.1:1793941-1796467 GCF_000485595.1 Priapulus caudatus | reverse complement strand
TGTACACGACTGTTCACTATTACGGGCATATATATGTTACCGTCATTACCGACCATTAAATATGTGTGTGTTTGAAATACGTACCTTCAGTGTTGGCTAATTTATGTATAATGCGTACAGCGGTATATCTTAATAATATACGTAGAATACGAACGTACGATCACGGATAACACCTCGAGTAGTCGAGAGCTATAGGAGTAAGAAACTAAACATTACAGCACCACCGCGGCGCAGTCTACGGGAGCAGCCGCCCGCTTTCCGCCGGAGACGCCAGATATATATGTATTTATGTAAACGCGCCACGCATTCTCTCGCGAGAAACGCGAGCGCTCCGAGTAATTAGTTGAAACGAAAACTGGCAGTTAGCGTGTAATTAGAGCCGACCGCACAATGCACGGCGACGCCTAATGACAGGCTCGCTGTCGTCTGCGTATGACAGCCGCTTCGTCACGTGATCGCCTGCCTACCTGCATGCATGCAGCTCTCTTGCACCATTTCCCGCGATGCCGTTTTGCACTCTAATTACCGTTCGCCCGCTCCTCAATCTTGCAATCATCGACAATTGGCGCGCCAATTAAGACGCGCGGTGAAACGCGTCCGTCGACGCTACGCGGCAATTCGATAGTTCGCTTGATGTTCGCCCCGTCGTACATAATGACGTTAGTGGGAATATAACGCGGTGCGTTCGCGCGCGCGCGCCGCCGCCGCCGCGGCATGTTGTGTCGTGGTGCGGCCGTGTCGCGGTGCGTGTCACTACACGAGAGCGGCCATGCTTTCCCAGGGCCACCAGCTACCTCTGCAGCAGTCATGCCTATTAATCGCTCATGTTAAGTGGCACCCACGATGTCGAACACGACGGCGCGTAGCTACAAACACCACGCGCGGTTTCCCATACCGGACTCATTCCCAGACCGTCTCCATCTCATGATATCTACTTCGCTCTACGGCCACCTCTACCACTCCTTCTTCCTCTATTTCGCTCTTTTACTTTCCCCCACCTCTCTCCTCCTTTCTCTCTCTCTCTCTCTCCATTCTCTCTCACGCCTCGCTCCCTCTGTATATCCCTTTTCTCTTTTTCGCTCTTACTCTTTTTCTCTTTATATCAGTTTGCATCAGATGATAAGTAAGGTGTAGACACATGCGTTTGCCTGCAATTGCACAGTAACGGTTGCTATGCAAAACACATGTGCTACAATTTGCTGGCCTGCTGGAGCGTCAATTTACTCGCTAAGATTCATACACATCATTCTTCCGCGGGTGAAGTAGTTCAGATATTTTACCAGCGCAACGTTGTTTTTTTTTAACTGCTGGATTCAACCATAAAAACAAGGCATTCTAACTATAGGTTAAATGTAAAATAGTTTTAATTTTTAAACCCAGCATATGGGCACAACGAAACTTAATTTCTAAGCGCATTTTCTGCACTCGGCTAGACTATACGGCCTAAATTCCCTGCCGCGCCTCCTTCGAGTTGCTGTGCATGAGAATTTGCAGCTTGGCAACGCCACACGACGGTAAATAACGTGAAAATCATGTCGTGCAAAAGTATGATTTATGTCAAAACGAAGCAAGCTACGCGGTTTGTAATACTATCGGAAGATAGAATAAGGACCAGTGAACAAAAGAAGCTTATGTTTGTATACATTTGTATTTGTATTCACATCGAACTCGTATGACAAAAATGTAGTGAAATCAGTACCAAATCCGGTTCAAGGATAGAGAACATGGGTCCCAATAAAACCAATGTCATTTACATCAATATAAATATAATATTATATCAATATAATAGGTTAGGGTTATGGTTAGGGTTAGGGTTAGGGTTAGGATTAGGGTTGGTAGTTGGGCCGGTTAGAATTATTAGTTAGACTTAAGGCCACTTGGGTTATGAGACCCATTCTCATCCGGGCCCCCAAATCGTGTCAAACTCCTTTGTCTCATTAACTCCTAGATATAGTATATACTATATGTGTCAGAGCGCTATAATGACAAATATTGTCATATATCGCTGCCTGAATGCTGTGTGTGTGCGTGCGTGCGTTGCGGTATGCGGGCGTGCGACGGACGTGCGGCGTTCGCTGCGTCTGTGAGTATGGTATATCTGTGAGACGTTGGGGGGTGTGTTGGGGTTGTGAGTGGGTGGAGGGGGGGGGAGTGGGGTTCGGAGAGCGTTGACGCGCGGTGGGGGCTGTGTGTTTGGTTGTAAGCAATATGATTGTTTACACATAGAAGGAAGATGTAGAGCAGAATATAAATATTTTGGGAAAGAGGGTCAGGGGGAATGGAGCACAGTGCAGTGATCAGGTTGGAAGAAAGGGGAGACGAACGCGCGGGGGATGCGGAGGCAGGAGGGGGGAGGAAGACACACGAGGCAACGGGGAGCAGAGAGAGGAGCAGATAACGAAGAACGTTGAAGGTGATGCCGAGAACGGAGGAGTAGCGGGAGCGGCATGCTTAACACAGCGAACAGGTAAGGCATCGTGGACGTACCTACAGCACAGAGCAAGAAATAGAGCCACTGAGGCAGTG
>NW_014577062.1:1786607-1793916 GCF_000485595.1 Priapulus caudatus | reverse complement strand
GTCTCTCTGCCCATCTTCCTATCTCTTCTTTTCTTCTTCCTTTCTCTCCCTTGCTCTGTTTCTCTCGCTAGTCTTATATCTTCCTTCTCCTCTTTCTCTCATTCTTCTTCCACCTCTCATATCTTTTCTCTCTCTTTCTTCTTCGTCTTTCCACTCTTCCTGGCTCCCTATTCTGTCTCTTCGTCTTTCTTTCTCTTCCTCTTCTTTCTCCTCTGCCGCTCCCTTTTTCCTCTTCCTGTATCTCCTCCTCTCCTGTTCTTCGTCACTTCGCTTCTCCTCTTCTCCTTGTCCTCTTCCTTCTTCTTTCTCCTTTCCGAGTCTCCTTCTCGCTCTTCCTTCTCCATGATGCTCTCTTTCCTTCTCCTTTCTCCTCCTGCACTTTCTCCCTCCTTCTTATTTTCTCCTCCCTCCCTTCTCTTCTCTCTCTCTTCTCGCTCTGCTCGCTCTTCTCTCTCCTCTTCTCTCTCTCTCTCTCTCTCTCTATGTTGCTGTCTCTCTCTCTCTCTCTCTCTCTCTCTCCTCTCTCTCTCTCTCTTTTCTCTTTCTTCTACGCGTGCGTTGCACCGGAGATGCGTGATCTCTGCTAGTGAGTACCCGTCCTCCTTCTTCTGCTGCTGTGACACGGCGGCGGCGGCGGCGGGGGCTTCTCTTCTTCTCATCTTCTCTATTTTCTCTTCTCTCTCTCTCTCTCTCTCGCTGTCTCTCTCTGTCTCACTTTCTCTCTGTTCGTCTCTCTCTCTTTCTCTCTCTCTCTCTCTCTTCTCTCTCTCTCTCTCTCTCTATTGCTAGCTCTCATCTGGGGTCTTCTCTCTCTATTGCTAGCCTCTCTCTGATGTGTCTCTTACTCTTCTATCTATCTTCTCTCTCTCTTTCTTCTCTCTTCTCACGCTCTCTCGTTCTCTCTCTCTCTCTCTCTCCTCTCTCTCTCTTCTCTCTTCTCTCTCTCTCTCTATTGCTTAGCTTTCTCTGTTCTCTCTCTCTCTCTCTCCTCTCTCTTCTCTCTTCTCTCTCTCGTCTCTATATATTATTATATAATATATATATATATTTGCTAGCTCTGTGTGTTGTGTGTAGATGTGGTGTGTCGTGTGTGTGTGTCTCTCTCTCTCTACTCTCTACTCTTCTCTCTCTCTCTCTCTCTCTCTCTCTCTCTCTCTTACGCGGATGTGTGCGGGCACACGGGAAGCGGATCTGCGTAGGAGTACCCTCCTTTCTCTTCGGCTGCCTGGGTACCACAGCGGCGGCGGCAGCGGCACGACATGCTGACGTAGCGGTGTTGTACCGAGCGAGACACTTGATACAGGCGCGCTAGAAAGAGACGGATGCCGTTCGTTGTCGGGCGAGATGTGCTCATCGGTTACGGCAACAAAACGCCTGGCAGACACTGCCAAGCGGTAATTCATTTAACATGTCTGTACTTAGCGGCCGTAATCCGACCTGTGACACGGGCACGCATTGGCCGTCGCCCGGACCCCCTGTCCCGCACCAGCGCTGTCGGCCGCGCAGGGTAACCAGCCCGCTTTCATCTGGTAATGTCGTTGATGTTGTTTTACAATTAGTACTTTACCGCTTAGAATGTACCACGATGCGCCAACCTCTTTCCCGCGGCAGCATCTTTTTTTGATGCTCGCGCAAGACGCTGAAGCTATGCGTGGTGCGTGTGGGGCTGTGTTGTGTTGGCGGGGCGGTGGGAGCGTGGCATGTATGGGGCGAATTCACGCGCGCGCTGTCACATGGCATCTGGCATGCGTGTAGTCTGGCATATAGCGTATCTGTGTGGCGATCTCGCTTGCTGTCTCCGCCATCATCCTCTAGGACGCATAGCCACGCCTTGTGAGAGAGCATATATATATATATTATAATATTATATATATTATATTATATATATATATTATATGTATATATATAGAGAGATGATGAGAAGAGAGAGAGAGAGAGAGATGAGAATGCGAGAGAGATGAGAGAGAGAGAGAGAGTAGAGGAAAGAGCAGATATATATATATATATATATTATAATAATATATATTATATATTTATCTATTATCTATCTATCTATCTAGTTGTTATCTATCTATCTATATTATATTATTTCTTATTATTTATATATATTATATAGATTTAGATAGATAGATAGATAGAGGTAATAAATACGATAGATAGATAGATAGATAGATAGATAGATAGATGATAAGATAGATAGATAGATTAGATTAGATAGGATAGTAGATAGGATAGATAGATAGATAGATAGATAGATAGATAGATAGGATAGATAGATAGACAGCTAGATAGATAGATATGCATAGATAATTACGAAGTTTTCGTTTTCCTCTCTGTTGGTTGGATACATGTAAGGTTTTAAGTGGATGCACAGTCAGGAGTGATGATCGAGACGAGGTTCATATTAATATTAGATTAGCGTTTATTCTTATTATAGGTACGACAGAATAAACTGGACCCGCAGCCTGCGGCCGCAGACCATATCATCCTTCTCCCACCTCTTCTCTCGCTCTCGCTCTCTCTCTCTCTGCTCTCTCTCTCTCTCTCCTCTCTCGTTATCTCTCTCTCTTCTCTATCTTTCTTTCTCTCTCTTATTTCCCTTCCCCTCTTCTCATTCCTTCGTCTCTCTCTCTGCTCTCTTCTCGTCTCTTCTCTCTCTCTCTCTCTTCTTATCTCTCTCTTTCTCTCTTCTCTCTCTATCTCTATCTTTCTTTCTTCTCTTTCTTCTCCTTCCTCTCTCTCCGCCTCTAGCCCTCTCTCTCTCTCTTCTCTCTCTCTCTCTTCTCTCTCTCTATTTCTATCTTTTTCTCTCTCTCTCTCTTCCCCCCCTCTCTCTCTCTCTCTCTCTCTCTCTACCTCCCCCTGTATGTCTCACCCTTCTTTTCGATGCTGGAGATGATGCGTTTGGACGCCCGCCGAGTGACGATCACGTTTTTGTATAGGCTACTGACAACAGGTTCATCTCATCTACTGTCAACTCTATGTCCATCGACGCCACCTTCTTCATGTTCTCGGCCATCTCGTAATATCTCTTCGTCTCTATTATCTATTCTGTTCAGCTATAGCTTTGCTTGATACACAAATCACTCGCGTGGGTCTAGGATGATCCCCAATGCGTAATTATTTATAGAACGCAGTCGGTAAACATAAGAATCGACTAATACGTGCTCAGATGCGTATTATATATTTTATCGGCGCAGTCATAATTTGAAGAAGCAAGCAATCTACAACGTGATAGTCGATATTGCAGTTAAATAGTGATTAATCAAGTTTATTACTCGCGTTCGCGTGAGCGTTCCTCATATAGGTGGCATCATACCGGATTGAATAATAAATGGCATGCATGTACGAAGAATACCAAATATTCGTATTTACGTGCATGCTAATGTAGAAGCACGAACATATAGAGCGTACGCGTGAGTAAATGCACGCACTCGTTGTCGATTATCACCGACATTACTGCTGCCGTAGTTGTTGTTGTTACGGCGATCCGCAGTTAACCGGCGATCTAAGACCGCCGCCCGTCGGTCGCATTGCTGTCATCACAGTTAACTCGTTCTTGACGCCAGCAGCGCGTCTCTGTTGGTCACCGTCGATGACGCCGGACGCCACGCGGGCTGCCCCGTGCACGCGGGCTGCAGAACCGTACACGCGGGCTGCCCCGTGCACGCGGGCTGACCCGTGCATGGCCCTGCACGCGGGCTGACCCGTACACGCGGGCTGACCCGTACACGCGGGCTGCCCGTGCACGCGGGCTGCCCCGTACACGCGGGCCCCCGCACGCGGGCTGATCCGTACACGCGAGCTGACCCGTGCACGCGGGCTGACCCGTGCACGCGGGCCCCCGCACGCGGGCTGATTCTCACCACTTCGAGGCTAAATTGTTTGGCAAACAGTCGGCGTTTGCGCCAGAATGCCAGTTTTCTCACGTCTTTCTTGTGGGGTTTAAGCAAACGCGCAGTGAAATGAGAGCAACTAGAGTTTATTTTGTCATAAGGTAGTGTGATTATGCATTACACGAAGTATTTGCTAGTTTAGTACTGGAGAAATTAGCGTTTGGATGCGCATTGAGCGGCTTTAATGAAAATAGCAGAGATATGCGTCTCCGGTATGTTCTAGCAAGAGTGATGAACCGAAGGGAGGGAGGGGGTGAACACCTATAGTAAGTCAAGCCTGTTTATAAAGACCACTCAAGGTAAATGCCCAACATGTTCTTCAAACAGGCAGCGGTTTTATAGAGGCGGGTTCACTATGTAACAGGCATTTAAAAGAAACGATAAATCTCATTTAAAGACAGGTGTCCGTTTTATAGAGGTGACCGCTAAGTAAGACAGGTGTGATCATGTGTTATCATGTAAACTCAAACGTAAACTGTCAATTGTCGCGGTAAATTATAGATATTATAGACAATCTTGTCCCTGGCAATATTGGCAGAAAGAATTCTAACTCATGACCATTTAGTCAGATGTTCGTACACTTAAAACGATCATTGCGAGAATTTTGCTCAGAAAAACTAAATATAGCTGAATATAGTCTCACCTGACAGCGAAAATATCACTGATTACACCAACATTCAAAACACCAATATTTCATGTAGTTATAGCATAGAAAAATTGATTTGACCACATCATACCAGCAATACATTTTTTCGAGTCACTACTTTCAAAAATCACAAATGGCGTCTCAAACAAGCGAACATAATTAAAACAAAGGGGCATCTATTTGTGTGCGATAAGTATTCTCGTTGGCGGTACGCAACGAGGATTTGATCCATTTCTCTCTCCGTCTTCGTTATAGTCCCTAGGACTTTTGAAGACTAATATTTATGAGTTTACAACTTACACTCTTGTTTGTGTTACGCTACTATGCACCTCTGTGTTTACATCTGACCAAAAATATCTCCGGTGCGATTTTTGCATTACTGTACCCTTGTTGACGTCTCGCGGTACCGCTAGAAAGTGCGAGACATGACAGCGAAAATCAACAAGAGAACGCAAAATTGTAATCGTGCATGATTTTGTCTTTGCCTGCGGTTCTAAGACATTTTATTGTTATTTCAAACAATTACTGTTACTCAAACAACAACGGTAGGCATCAGGAGAGTGAGAATAAACACTAAAAAACGCTGAAAACAACTCGCAATGATCGCTTTAACATATTCATACACTCTCTCACACACGCGTACATACATGTGCCCACAAACACACTCACATAGACTACTATAGTGCACACGCATGGGCGCGCATACACATGCACACTCGTATATATATATATATATTAGTCGCCGCTGAAACAGATAATACGATTGACGTAACTGCATCGAGGGCCAAGCACAATTGCCGACATTTGCATTTCTCGTTCGGTCACCTTTGCTATGCAATCGCGTTTCGTTCCCAGCGGTCACCTCTCTCTCGCTCTCTCTCGCTCTCTCTCTCTCTCTCTCTCTCTCTCTGCGTCTCTGCATCCTCTCTTCTGCTCTCTCTCTCTTTCGTGATTAGCAGCTCTCTCTCTTTATGATTGCTTAGTCTCTCTCTGTGTGTCTTCTCTCTCGCTTATACTCTCTCTCATTCTCTTTCTCTCTCTCGTCTCTGTCGTATCTCTGCTCTCTTCTTACTGCTCTCTGCTCGTTCGTCTCATCTCCTATAAGTTGCTTAGGCTCCTCTGTTGTGGTCTCTTCTCTCTCTCTCATCTCTCTCTTCTCTACTCTTCGCTCTCTCTATCTCTCTCTCTCTCAGCCTTTCTCATCTACTCTCTCTCATCATCTCTTCTTCTCTTCACGCAGCTCTTCTTTCTGTCATCTCTCTATATCTCTCTCTCATCTTCTCTCTCTCTCTCATCTCTCTCTCTCTCTCTCTCTCTCTCTCTCTCTCTCTCTCTCTCTCTCATTCTTCTCTCTCTCTCTGTCGCTTCGCTCTCTTCTCTCTCTCTCTCTCTGCATCTCTCTCTCTATCGATTGCATAGCTATCTCTCTCTGCTGCATCTCTCTCTCATCTCATACTCTACTTTCTCTGCCTCTGTCTCTCTCGTCTGCTACGCGTGCTGAGGCAACGGAGAGCGGATTCTTCGCAGGAGTTACCCGTCCTCCTCGGTCGCCTGAACACGAGCCGCACGGCGGCGGCGGCGGGACTCTCTCTCTCATCTCTACTCTCATCTCATCATACCTCTCTCTCTCTCTCTCTCTCGCTGATCATCTCTGGTCTCACTTCTCTCTCTCAAAAAATGTTCATCTCTCAGTCAATCTAATCTCTCTTCTCTCTCTCTCTCACTCTCATCTCTCTCTGCTCTATTGCATAGCCTTCTTGGGTGCTCTCTCTCTCTATTAGCTAAGCTCTTCTGCTGTGATCTCATCTTCTATTCTATATGATCTCTCTCATACTCTTCTCTCTCTCTCTCTACGCTCATCCTCATTCCACACAAACCATCTCTCGATTCTCTACTCTCTCTCTCATCTCTCTCTCTCTCTCTCTCTCTCTCTCTATTGACTAAGTCTCTCATGTCTCTCTGCTCTCTCTCTCTCTCTCTCTCAATCTATCTCTCTATTATTAATAATATATACATGATCATAAATCTTAATATCTGCTAACAATCTGCACTCAGCACAGAAACAGCTCATAAAAACACACAAAAAATGCTGATGAAACTGTGTGGTGTGTGTGACTGCTGACTGATGCATGTGTAGTCTACTTCTCTCTCTCGTCTCTCTCATCTCTACTACTCTTCATCTCTCTCTCATCTCTCTCGCTTACGCGCGGGTGCAGGGGCACGACGGAAAAGGCGGATCTCCCGCAGAAGTGACCAGCTCCTATCTCCTTCGGCTGCCTGGACCACAGCAAGGCAGGCAGAAGGGCAGCAGGCAGAACACAAATGTGACAGAGCTAGCCAGTGTAAATCTACCGGCGAGCA
Source organism: Priapulus caudatus (assembly GCF_000485595.1). Taxonomy (NCBI): domain Eukaryota; kingdom Metazoa; phylum Priapulida; class Priapulimorpha; order Priapulimorphida; family Priapulidae; genus Priapulus; species Priapulus caudatus. The sequence continues at coordinate 1,787,013 of NW_014577062.1, read as the reverse complement.
CTCGATTACAGCGAACCGCGCGCTAAGAAGAGAGGACGAGCCGTTCCCGTTGTCGGCTAAGATGTGCCTCCATCGTTAACGAGCCACAATAACGCCCGAAGGCCAGACAGCATAAGCGGATACAATATTACCATGTGGATTAGCTTAGCGGCGAAGTCCAGACCCTGTAGAACACCGGCAGCACAGCTGCGCAAGTTCGTCCCGGCCCCGTCAACCGCGCACCCAGCGCTGTCGGCCAGCCAGTTAACCACCACCGTATTCATTGGCATAATCGCATCGTTGAAAATGTTGCTTTACCAATGATAGCCACTTTACACGCTTAAGAACTGTACAACAGAGACCGCCAATCTTCCAGCGCAGCAATACTTGTTTGATGCATCGCCGCAAGCGACTGAGCATCTTCTCT
>NW_014577062.1:1776826-1785855 GCF_000485595.1 Priapulus caudatus | reverse complement strand
TACGGGATTTTGTTACAAACATAAGAACGCACTAATACGTGCTCAGATGCGTATTATAATTTTATGCGGCGCAGTCACCGAATTGAAGAAGCCAAGCAATTCGTACAAGCCGTGATAGTCGATATGCAGTTAAGATATGATTAATCAAGTTTGATGACGTCCGTGTCGCGCTCGAGCGTTCCTCATTATAGGTGGCATCATAACCGGCAGCTTGAATCAGATTAAATGGCATGCATGTACGAAGAATACAAATATTCGTAATTTACGTGCATGCTAATGTAGAAGCAGCGAACATATAGAGCGTACGCCGGACGTAAAGGCACGCACTCGTTGCGATTATCACCGACATTACTGCTGCGCGTAGCTGTTTGTTGTTACGCGATCGCGCAGGTAACCGGCGAATCTAAGGACGCGCGCGCCGTCGGGCGCATTGCTGTCATCACAGTTAACTCGTTCTTGACGCCAGCAGCGCGTCTCTGGTGGTCACCGGCGATGAGCGCGGGACGCCACGCGGGCCCCCGTGCGCGAAGGTTTTTTTCCTAACCAACATTATCCATTCCAGAATTTCTGGGACGTGCTCTAATTGTCTGTTTATATGACGTATCATTATGACGGTATAGCGATCATTATGGACCCAATCCCTAATACCTAACCCGAAACCCTACCCTAACCCTAATCCTAAACCCTACCCTAAGCCCTAAGCCTAATACAAAGACAAAAAAAATAAAATTAAACAAGCAAACGGTGGATTCGAACCACCGACCTTTCAGAGCATTAAAGCTGCGTGCTGCTACTCCATTACGCCCAGAAAGAGCTTGCATGGGAGACAATAGCCCACATGACATCTAGCCTAATAACGCCAGCACAAGGGTTTTTGAGACCAATCCAGCAGACGAGGATGAACCATCACAGACAATCAGATTCTGTCGGACGGATATGTGGTGAGGAAAAAAAAATTCGCGCCCCCGGTTGGCACGCGGGGACCTGCAGAACCCGCTACACGCGGCTGCCCCGTGCCAAGCGCGGCTGGAACCCGTGCATGCCCTGCCCGCGGGCTGACCCGTACACGCGGGCTGACCCGCTACACGCGGGCTGCCCGTGCACGCGCGGCTGCCCCCGACACGCCGGGCCCCCCGCCACGCGGCGCCTGATCCGTGTACACGCGGAGCGGGACCCGTAGCCACGCGGGCTCGACCCGTGCACGCGCGGCCCCGCACGCGGCCGCTATCCGACGACGGCGAGCTGACCCGCCTGCCATCGCGGGGCTGGCTCGTGCACGGCGGGCTGGCTCGTGCACGCGGCGCTGCCCCGCTGCACGCGGGCTGGCCTGCTGACCCGTGCACGCGGGCTGCCCCGTGCACGCGGGCTGGCTCGTGCACGCGGGCTGCCCCGTGCACGCGGGCTGGCTCGTGCACGCGAGCTGACCCGTGCATGCGGGCTGCCCCGTGCATGCGGGCTGACCCGTGCACGCGGGCTGACCCGTGCACGCGGGCTGACCCGTGCACGCGGGCTGCCCCGTGCATGCGGGCTGACCCGTGTACGCGGGCTGACCCGTGCACGCGGGCTGACCCGTGCACGCGGGCGTCTCGCCCGATGCGCGATGAATTCGCCTGCCAACATTGTCGTTGGCTCCCTTGCGAGGCGCGGCCGCGATTTATTTTTATCAAGATTTGGCTCGCTCTTGTGCTCCATTCATCACCAGCCCACGCGAGCATAAGCGTTGGACTCCGGTTCATGCATAAACCATGCGTGGTGCGACCGCGATACGCACGCGCGCAGAAATCAGTTCGCGTTATTAGCTACACAATGGTCGAACAACATCGCACGCGTGACCGCTGCGTGCACAAAACGATTTCGAGTGAATTCGAAAACTCGTGGATTATTTGCTCCTGTTAGCGAGGCTAAAACACGTCGACGCTTCGTTAGAACGATATAGCCTACATTTTTTGTACGCTCACGAGTATGACGAGCTAGAGCGAACAAATAAAATACACTCTTACCACATGCTAATGATGCTGTGGTATTCCATAACTAATCTGTTTAGGATGTATGTTATTTACATTTCCGTACTATATATAGGGTTCGTCAACATGGCGGCTCCTCCGCTGAATTCATAATTGTCATCTCTATGCCATCTGTCAGGAGATGCGACAAACATCTAGAAAACTAAGCCCTCTGGCCGTGAGTCCATATACCGTACCCAGGGCGTATATCGTGCCGCGATATATATGACAGCCGTAAAACTGCTATTGCATTGCAAGCCGACGTCCCCTTCATGTGGAGTGCTGCAGTAAACAACGACTGCCTGCCGAGACCGCCCTCTATTGTCCGGCCGAGGAACGACCCTCGTAAAGTCGAGTGTTCCTCATTATTAAATGGCGGCCCATTGTCGAGGGCCGTTGAAATGGCCCGCAATAAACCTCGAGCTATATACGGTCAGCTATAAAACATACGAGCATTGCGGCTGTAAAATCCTAGCAAATGTCATCTCCTTATAGGCGGCTACGTTATGACACAATCAGCCCATCCAGCAGCACTCAATTACGATTCCCCGTAGTCGGTGTTCACAATTAAGGGGCGCTGATTTCACGGATCGACGGTCGTGTTAAAACTATTAATAATACGACCCAGGTTTTCGCCATTTTTCTAACAGTTTATGCGCACGTTCATCTGCCGCTAACCAGGAGGGGATTAGAGAGAAGGTGCGGTGCGACCCACAGAGGCGTTAAACGAAAAGGGAGTCTAAATGGACAGGGGATGAGGGAGAGAGAGGAAGGAGAGGAAATATGAAGAAAGAGGAGCAGATAGGGGAGATATGTGGGAGCGGCGAGAGTACGAAAAACGAGACGATTAAAACAAAACGATGTGAGATGAGAAGTAACTTGTATAGGAGAAATGAGCAGGGGAGATGAGGAAGGAAGAAGAGGAGAGGCGAAGAGATGAGAGTAGAGGAAAGGAGAGAAAAGGAAAAGAAAGGGGGTGCTCATGAGAGGAGAAGAGACCAAGGTAGAGGAGAGGATGCGCATTCCGTAAAACTAGTGCGTTCGAATATTGTGTACAGCAAGTCTATTTTTAGGTGGTTTAGAAACAGCATTTAAATTGGTTGATTAAGCTAGTATGAAACTAATTTACTGCGCAAGAAAAAAATACATGGTGAATGTTCGTCATTGCCACGTTACAGCTGATTAAGTTGAAGCGAGAGCGGTTGGTTGCACTGTTGTCGCTGCTAAACACGTATAGACAAGCTGGAATTGTCACAAATACTTTCCCAGAGCGTATACACATACATTATCTTGGGTGGTGACGCCTGTTATTGATATATCAGAAAGAAATTTCAGTCTTTACACTTTGAGTACAATGCATTCATCCATCCTCCCAGCCCATCCACCATCTGTGGAAATCATGGATATCTTATTATATGACAATACCTCACTATCGGACACTTGCTAATAATTTATGCTTTCGTTTGTCTGGTCACACAATTATCCCACTAGCGAACAGGTGTAGGGTTTTTGTAGCGCCGTGCATTAGCTCCTCCATAATGACGCTACACCTGCACAATACCTGTCGTATACCTGCACAATACCTGTCGTATACCTGCACAATACCTGCCGTATACCTGCACAATACCTGCACCGCGCGCACGCGCTGCGCATGTGCCGCACCTGCACACAAGGGCACTGTGATCGCGACATTTACGTTACTACTAACTCCGCGCTGAAATTCAATTTTCACAGCGAATAGAACGGCTTATTTTGATCGAGTCTCTCATTGTTGACAGTCTACGATCGCGAGAGGTGTCTATAAAAAAAAACGCACTAAAATGCCAGAACACACACACATATACGCGTGTACTCTTCGTGACGTAGTAGCTTTTTATAAAACGTCGTCTATGCTCATCGCGAACTTGTCTCGTCTGCATGCTCGCATTTTTGGTCATATACGATTATATTTGATTTTATATTTGATATTACATTTATATTTGATAATACATTTTATGTTTGATAATACCCGATGTTCGCGCTTACTTGAGCTTACGGCTATCTCTTCTGTAGCGCATTGGCGAAAAAGCTCTTCTTTTGTATTAGTAGCCGTTGTCGAGTGGAGTCCGTAGCGGCTTCTCGCTAGTAGCCGTGCTCGTGTCACACATGCTGTCGCGTAAGACGGGAGCGCGGGGCGAAATCTAACGGTGACCGGTGACAAGAGACGCGAATATCTCGCCGCCGCCGCCAACTCTGCATCGACTCCTAGTAAATCATCGGGTTTACGACACCGTCCATTACGGGCGCTCGGGTTTATAGTCGCGCCTTTGAGGCGTTAAGGTAGATTTTCGTGGTCGGCGGCGTGTATATGGCAGCCGCGGGCACACTAGTCACCGGCCTATCTCGGCCGTTGCATTAAGTGATTCCGCAGGGCGGTGTATAACAGTTTTGAGATGCATATAGGACGGGAGGTTTATGGCCTTTGATGGGCCCGCGCGATGGCGCCTGCAAGCGAACGATGTTCGTCTGCCATGACACTGCCATTCTTCGTCGTGACAGCTGCGTGACAGATTGCTCGCCATGCCAATTAGCCTTCTTAAAGACACTCGCAATTGATCACTCTTTTGGGAGTACGCTCGAGCAATAAACGCCGGCCGCTCGGCGCTTCCAATATTGGAAGCTCGCTCCCCCGCGCCTGCGTCGCACCGCCGCGCAGCCACGCCCACCGCTGCCTGCTGCCGGCTGCGATTGGAGCGCTGCGCGCGCACGGCCACGCCCACGTCCCAATGCTAATCCGCGTGTTTACCCGATGAGGTGCCTCGGCGGCAATAAAGCGCCGCAACGAGTGGTTTGTATTTATAAACAGGCAATTTATTATCTATTATCTGCTATTTACCGCCGCGCCAATTAGCTAAAATGCTCAGCGTGACGTCACGACCAGATGCGTGGACGCGAGGTCTTAGCTAGCGCCCGCAGCTCTACCGGCTCACTGTCGTGCCAGCCAGTCAGTGCCGTCGCACACACTCACACGCTGACACACACCGACACACATCGCGTCGCGCATCGTGCCTGTGTGCTATAAGGCCAGTGACAACCGCTCAGGAAACCAGCTGCATCAGATTCTCAGTTGCGCGAGAGAGAGAGAGACAGAGCGCGCCGCCAACGAAGACAGCAACGAACATGATGCACAGCAACATCTCCCTGCAGTCGGGCACGACGTCGGCGTTCAGTCGGCTGCAGCCGAGTAACCGACGGTCGCCGCCGACGACGCCGCCACCGACGACGACGACGACGAACAGCAGCCCGACGAAGGAGACGTGTAGCAGCTTCAGCGTCGAGTCGCTGATAGCGAAGGACTCTGACAGAACGCGGCGCGAAGGCAAGCGGCCCTTCACCGTCGAGGGAATCCTGGAGCTAGATTCGCCGCAGCCGGTCGGCAAAGAGTACATGATTCCGCCGCAGATCAGCATCCCGCCGCCTGCCGACGTGTCCGTTAGCTGGGCCTCCTGCCCGACGAACTTCTCGTGGCTCAACGGCAGCAGAACGTCACCGACGAGTAAGTATTTGTATAGTGTGATTGGGTGCACACACACACGCAGAATACACGCACGCACGCTCGCACGCACGCATACATATGTGTATTTCAGCGCTTACCATAGGCATTCACTTCTTTATTTCGCAAGCGATGTATAATCGTTACTAATACTACACTACTGATGCTGTTACACGAAAGGTCACATATATAAACAGCCACGCAGACACACGCGCAAGCACAAGTGTAACCCACACCCACACCCACACCCACACCCACACCCACACCCACACCCACACACACCTATATAACACAAGTGCACTCACGCAAGTACGCATACACACCGATACACATATGTGAATTACGCCGTCCATGCTTGACAATAAATGGAACCGATAATAGGCACGACAACATATGGATAATATTGAGAAGTAACCCTCATCTGACACTCGTGATTTCTACACAGCGCCGTGTTAACTGTGTATCTGTGGATCGTAAGGCCATATAGTTAGCAACGGTTTCCCGGCAAAACGTATTTCAGCAATGTAGTCTACCCTTTCATCAGTCCAAACATTTTCCCGCCAGTCGTTGCACTGTATAATTTACAGATCGTATCACTGCGCTAGAGCTCTGTAAACTTTGAAGGTGAAAAACAACTTTCGTGATAAGTATAAGACTCACGCGGCAATGCTTGATGGCAATCTATTATCTGCTTGAAGAATTTTCATTGAGCATGCTACTACTTAGTACTGGCTCTGCTTGGCACGCTCTACGCACATGCGTATAGTATACTATTACTATTAGTATTACTATCACTAGGTTCTAGCGTTTTATCAACGCGCTCTTTTCCTCCGTAAATAACGACAGTTAAATACTCAACGATTAAACTATTCAACGCCAAAGCTAAAAACATGCGAAAAAATTAGGCGCGCTCATAAAACGAAGATCAGCCATTATTCAAACACGTATCATCGCTCGCTCGATCAAACAATTCCTACTGTATCGCACATGAAGCAGCCGATAAATGATTATAGGGGACATCTGTTGCGGCGTGGATTATGTACGACCGACTATATGCAGGCGCCCACACGGCATGAATGCTCTCTAATTTGTCAATAACGAATACGACAAACCGTAAGGCGAGACACCAGACGATCTATAATTGTTTCATTCGTTACGGCCGTCGAAACCTCGTGCTGCGGGTTCCAGTAAATTGCTGCTGCCGCGTAAGATATTTTTGCAGGCTTCGAATAGACAGACAGTTGTTATATGGGCGGAAATGTATGCAGGCGTCTTTCGCACGTTATTCATGTATTACGCATATTCATGTTGAATAGGCTCAGGCTAGAACCGGTCCATCCTTTATGTTTGTGTCTGTTATCTATTTGTACTCGTTTAGCAGACATCAATAATTATTTTCGATACTATAAATATTATAATAATTGTAGAGCGATGACGTGTAAAGCCGAATAGGAAAAATTGTAAATTAAATATTTAGGCTGTAATCCCTTTATGGCAGCGCTTCGTCATACACCCAGATTGCGATTATATATTGCCCCTGCCCTATCAAGATTATCTCATCTCACCTCTCACGAGATTATCTCGAATTAATTTAATCTCTAATAGTTATCCCTCGTGAATAATTATCGCCTCTCCGATAAAATGTATCTAACCGATATAATTCCCTTAATGATATGTCCGCTCTCCCCTCCTCCATTAGTGTTACCTCGTCGTCCCCCTTCCCTACTAATTCTGCCTCTCCTCTTCCGATTACCAATTATCGCTCGAACATTCATACATGTGTGGCTGACCTACCCGCTGCAGTAAACGATCGCGCAGCGTAGCGATGTGCGTGGCTTATTTGTGATTACGAAGTATATTCACGCGGTGCGCGTCGTTTAACTCTTGCAGACATGGACGAGCAGAAGACCGTCAAACCGCTGGCGTCGTGCGTCGGCATGCTACGAAAGCACAAGGCGAACCGGAAGCCGCGCACGCCGTTCACGACGCAGCAGCTGTTGGCGCTAGAGCGGAAGTTTCGCATGAAGCAGTATCTGTCGATCGCCGAGCGCGCCGAGTTCTCCAGCTCGCTGGAACTCACCGAAACACAGGTGAAAATCTGGTTCCAGAACAGGCGTGCCAAAGCGAAGCGTCTGCAGGAAGCCGAAATCGAGAAGCTAAAGATGGCCGCCAAGCCGATGCTGGCGCCCTCTATGGGCATGACGCTCTCTGGGCTTTATCCGGGACATTTCCGGCCGCCGTTCTCCGTCGCCTCGCCGTACGGCTTCATGACTCCCGTGCCGCACACTGGACTTCTCTACCATCACTGATGATCGATGGTGTCCAGCCACACGCCTCGCACGTAAGCCGAGCACGTAATCAGCTATATGAGCGAGAGTGGTGTAAATAGTACGAGAGCTTTCTTCAGCCCACGCGACGCCGCTCCCCCCTGCTCCTCCTTACCGCGCCTCCTAACCCATGATCCGCATTCATCAACATCGTCTGCACGGTTCCTGCACGGCTGGCGACCGTTCCTTCGCGCCTCGCAGAGACAGCGATATAGATAAGCTGATGGCAGACGCTAGACGCAGCAAGCAGGATGATGCTGGTCACGCTGAGAGGCGGGCGCTCAGTTTGCGGTTCTCTGTCGACGCGGCTATAAACCTATTCTCGCGTGTAGCGGGGTCGAGGCAACAGGACAGACGTGAGGCGCGCGCGACTTCTTTTCAAGTGGGGACACGATCCATGGCCTGCCGCCGGCGATGCGAGCGGCTGATTACTCATAGCAGTCCTTCGCTCGTTCGTCAACGTTTTTTATACGTATTTATGTCAATCGCTATGCGTTATTCGATGTCATATAGTTTCATTATACGTCGCTATTATTATTACGGTCTTGAACACACGCATGCTTTGACTCTCTACCCGACCCTGGTCGATACTCGTTTATTATAACCGATGTAAGTAGTTGATCTACATATGAATAAATCGCAAACTATATTTAGCATCAGTGGGTTTTTAACGGAAAACAGAGATATAACGAGTAATAATCGTTTCTCGTTACGATGTCGATGGTTCCGAACGCGGCATTCGTTTCTTCCAGTATAAGTAGCGGAAATTCTGCGTTGACAGCATGAATTATGTACTTCTAGCTAGCTGAAACCCGACCAACCCTCCACAGCGCCGGTATACGCATATTCCCCCAGCAATAATATTGGCGTTTCTTACTTCATCAGCTGTTTTGAATTTAGATACTCACTGCTATATGCGTGCGAATATTTCAGGGAAACGGAAAGTAGCCCTAATACTAATAGTGAGAGCGGGAAGAAAGAAAGAGCTGGAATGAAAGAAGAGAAGGGTTGTGTGTGTGTGTGTGTGTGTGTGTGTGTGTGTGTGTGTGTGTGTGTGTGTGTGTGTGTGTGTGTGCGTGTGTTCATGTGCGTGTGTGTCTGTTCCTGTGGAGAGAGAGAGAGACAGAGAAAGAGAGAGAGAGAGAGCGAGAGAGAGAGAGAGAGAGA
>NW_014577062.1:1769908-1776194 GCF_000485595.1 Priapulus caudatus | reverse complement strand
GTGTGTGTGTGTGTGTGTGTGTGTGTGTGTGTGTGTGTGTGTGTGTGTGTGTGTGTGTGTGTGTGTGTGTGTGTGTGTGTGTGTGTGTGTGTGTGTGTGTGTGTGTGTGTGTGTGTGTGTGTGTGTGTGTGTGTGTGTGTGTGAATGTGTTGGTTGAAGAAAGAAACCCGTGCTGTAACCGGCGTTGTTGTTTAGATGAAAAGCGTATTAACGCAATTCTGGTAGACGCTGGCTGTAACGACGCAGTAAGTAACGATGAGTGCAAACTCGAAACTCAAGCGACTCCGACGCTTAAAACCGGTCGCGAAATCACAGGAATAATTCCGCTTTTAATTTGTTGTTTCTCACTGACGATTTTCTGATGAAATGAACTTAAAGAGGCGGTTAAAATTTAGTTATGTTTTCAGGGTCTTAGGACACGATCGATTGAATTTCTTGAATTGGTTTCACGATTAGATAATGATTGGGTATTGATTTCCCTAGCGTCCAGGTTTGTAGTAAATAACGTGTTTCTGATTTTAACACATTCGTATTGACACGGCTATAATCATACAGATGTATCAATCATCAAATGTCATATTAGCCATAAAGATTGTATCTATATCTGAATTTCTCTCTATATATATGTGTACAATTTCACGCTTTACGGTTACTATGTGTCGTATACATTATTATTATATATATATTATGCATTTATATGTAAATAATTGTAATTTACTGTTGTGTTTCACACGGTGTTATAATGTAAATATTGTAAATAAGATAATTTTCGTATAAAAATAAACCCATGCGGTTGCTATTATACTGGTGAAATCACGTGTTCGTGTTAAATTATCTACGCTTATATAAACATTAGGCCTACTCGGGCGTGCAGTCTGCCTACAGCAAACATCAGCAATACATCATTTATACGAAATGATCCGACATCTTTGTAATTATGTATACAAGGAACAATTTACTTACATGACTAAAAAGATCTAGTAATTAATTTCGTGAAAGCTGTACGGTCGGGATTGTCGTACTACATTGTATAATTATACGAAGTAGACGTAGCAAAACAAAATAAAGAAAAACAGTTTTGTGAGAAAGTAGAATTAAATAAATTTTTATTATACAATGAAGTATAAATGGTAACTCTCTATTTGAAGTCGTGTTTATTACTAATATATTCATGCATGAACGCCACACGATAAGACGCGTGCAATTTGCACGCAAGGAAAATTCAAAACATGACCCATTGCATACGGGCGTACATACTAGCTTTAAAATGATTTCCAAATATGTTGTTCCACCTTGAGAACTATTAAAGTTCACGCAGTAAGAAATTGCTAACGGCTTGACGAAGATTACCATACAATACTAGAACCGCCGTGTCCGCTTGCGTGTTAAAACACTTAGTAACTCTGTGTAACAACCGATGCACACCTGAATGAACGCACACATAACTACTACAACCGTACACAAACGCGCGTACATCGCGCACACACGCGGACACACACACACACACACACACACACACACACACACACACACACACACACACACACACACACACACACACACACACACACACACACACACACACACACACACACACACACACACCACACGTACGAGCACGCGTGCATATATGCGCAGGCACATACGCGCGCGCTTATACGTAGAGAAATTTATTATTATCAGTTAAATTTATTATAGAATTATTGTATTTATTTATTTATTTTTTATATTTTTTATAATATACATGGCGCTTGATCAACGCCAAAGCTTCTACACGTAGACGGTGCATGTCTGACATAATTTGATTCTGGATGCAAGAGAAAAGTGGCTGCAGGGTTGACGCTATAGGCGTCACGAATGGTGTCTTTCGATACACGCAATACAATAAATGTCATACTAAGTATACAATTACAGCATTGGTAGCTAATAAAAGAACCGGTGGCATACTTAGCAGTTTTGCCGCGTAAACAACCACTGGTCGGCTGGCGCCACATGCACTTTAATAATGTGCGACACTCGTGTGCTGGATCAACCCCCGGCCTAGCTTATACCGGATGACGGATCACCGGATGTCTGCGCGCTGTCTGCCACCCAGGGAGGGCCAAGGCCCGCGCGCATGCGCACTGAACGAGATTTGATATCGCACCAGAATTTATAACTAATTAATAATTGTTTTTTTTATTTGCGATTAAATCTCAATAATTAGGCGACATTTTTCGTTTAGAGATTGGTGATTAAAATGAACGCAGATCCACATAAAAATAATCACGTACGCTCGCACGTACGCACGCACGCACGCGCGCACATATATATATAATTTTTAATTATATTATATATTTATTTTTGTTTATTTGTTTGTTTGTTTATTTATACGTATAATTATAATTATATAAATATATGAATGATTACATACGAACCCATACGCACTGGGATGCACTTGTGAACACGTAATAGGCGCACACGCGCACGCGCATGCAAACGTACACACAAACACTTAAGCGCTCTGTGCGGCTAGTTAAGACAAACAGTCTATAACAGCTGTATCAGTTACGAAGACCGCGGTCAGAATGACAAGTATACAGTTGCAGGACGGCGACTGCTGTCTCGCTCAAGGCTATATCGTCTGCATTACTCAATGCCGGATCAACCTGTGCAATCAGTCGCCCACTTCTCTCTTATCGTGGGCCGCTTTTGTGAATTTCACGCCTCTTCATGCACATACAATGGCGTCTGTCTGCGCGCTCTTGCCATGCTGGTTACCCGCTCTCCCTTTACCTACGCTGCTGCTGCTGTTTGCCGCTACTACTGCAGATGGGGTCGTTGTCGTATCAGGTACTACAGATATGTACCCGAGGTAGTTTTCGGTTGTTTAGTATTATGTTTATATTTTTATATGAGGTATGTTTAGGGTTAGGGTTAGGGTTAGGATTAGGGTTAGGGTTAGGGTTAGTGTTAGGGTTAGGGTACACTTCTATAGTACAAGTCTGGTACACTTTGTGTATACATATATGTACCTCGGGTACATATCTGTAGTACCTGATACGACAACGACCCCTTGAGCGCTACTACTGGTGATTCTGCTGCTGCGACAGATCTTGTTGTCGCGCTAAACAGCGCCCGAGCTGACTTTTATTGTACGTGGATGGCGGTTTTTATACTCATCTTTTAGGAGCGTGCGTCTTCTGCTATAGCTGTTATGTATCTCAACCTGTAGCATCTTGCGTTAGTTAGACTGATATGTATTTCATTTGTAGCTGCTTGCGTTACCAGTGCTGCCATGTACCTCAACTTCTAGCTTCTTAAGTTAGCTAGGCTACCATGTGAGTAAGTTATAGCAGCAGCATCTTTCGTTGGCTAGGCTGCTACGCGATTCAACTAGTAGCAGCTTGCCTCAGTAATCCCTCTGTGTCTAATCTAGTGGTTCCCAGGCGGCTTGCATTAACGAAGCTTCTACACATTGACGCATTTATTAGCATCTCACATGCCGCCTATAACCGACTGCTATACATGTTCCGCGTTCCCATGCTGTGATTTTACATCCCGTCGCTTCTTCGTCACGTGTCAGTTACTGCGTCACCTGGCAACCACGAGGAGGGCGGCAACAGTAGAACAGCACGCCGGTCGTAACCATATAGCGGTTGAGCTTAGAGAATTTATTTTACGTCGAAGTATAGGCACCTGAGGTAAGAATCGCGTTAGCATTACATGCATGCATTTATTACGCATGCCGTCGTAAGGCGCACGCAATTCATATAGATGTTACCCATGCACTATATAACAACCCCACATGTGCGCACCTACATACAGAATTGTTCTGTTTATGTGTATATATATATATATATATATCAGGAGTTAATAAAGACAAATTTGTCTTTATTAACTCCTGATATAATGCGTCTTGCATGTAACACTAAGTCTACCCAGTGCAGCACACAGACAGCGCCATACGCTCGCGCCGTTATCCTGCTGCTACGGTGTCGTATTGGGTATCGGCGTTCCCACGCCGCACGAGCATGGCTGCTGGCGGCGGCCACCGTCCAGCTGCTAGCCAGCGGTCTTATCCCCTTCCTGTGGCCCTGCAGCGGCCCTAATACCGGCGCTAGACGCAGATTACATAACATCGAAGTCGAACTGCGAACCTAAAATAGACTGCATTTCATATGTACATGCATAAATAGAAACGTGTGTGAAGACTGAAGATCCTAGTTACGGTGTATTCGCTATTATAGAACTAAATATACATTTGCTCGATTTTAAGTGCGCCCTGTACGAGTTTTTAAATAGAATTACAATCACTATTAAACGAATTTCTTCAGTCACGTTTGAGCCTTAATTAATAAAACCGATTTCAAACCATCTCTCGCGTATAGAGATCTCTCAACTGTCTGCTCACACGAATTCATCAATATCGGCTCTACAGCTGTCAGGCCGTCGCACACCAGCCGATTTTTCACGCGATTTGATCGGCCCGATAAAAATCAGCCGATATCGGGTAGGTGTGCGCGTTCATTTGTAGACGATTTTACTTACGATTATCGGGTGATCGTTCCGAATCAAACATGTTTGATTTTGAACCGATTATTTTGAAGCGATTTTGTGTAATCCGACAAGATTTTGTGGTGTGCGCGTGAACTCAGAAAAATTCTCTACGATAAATATTGAACAGCCAATAGCTGAACGTGCCCGTGTCACATGACATTCAAAATGGCGCCTACCATAGACAAAGCGTGGACGAACGAAATTGAGGGAGATTTAAATAATCAATTTTATCGTAGGTGTGCGATTTTACAAACGATGAAGAGATTTTTTAATCGGACCGATTTTTGGGTAGGTGTGCGACGGCCAACAGAGCTGCGCAAGTTTGTGACAGTCTCTGTCGCTTGTTTCCTTGGAATCGCGCCGAGGACTCGCATATATTCGTATATAGTATAATTAGCCATGTGGCTTATAGCCCTGTAACATGCAGGCGAGCGAAAATACGCCTCGAAGAGACCTCCTGAGTTGTGCGCATATCGCTCAGACACCAGAGAACAAGTTTACGATAACGTTGAGCTGACAGGAACACGGCGCCAGTTGCCGTCTAATTAAAAATCTGGTAACGAAACGAGTGTTGCCAATCATCGTGCGCTGACATGAAATGAAATTATATTAATTTGATTGTTGATTGTTCCCATATGCACCGCAGAGAAATTGGTTAGCATTAATTTATTGATCAACAACGCATATAAGATGTGCCGGCGCGGCCTTTTATTTGAATGGGAAGACATAATGGGAAGACTCGAATGGGAAGACATGCATAACACACACACCATGTCCTACTGCAAAGGTTATTGCAAGGATTTTTAAAGTGATTGGATACTTTAGCGAGCTATCCGTGCTGATTGGATATACGTTACAGCGACAATGACGCCGATTGGTCGCGGATAAGGTGAATTATGGCGGTTATTACAATGATCCGTTGATCGCAATAAGTGGCATATGCTAGCGGCAGAATTAGCCTTACAGATTTTACACCCTGTGTTACTACACAGCGGCTCGATGACTTAATTACACGCGGATGACGTAACACATCCGCGTATACCTGGGTAGACCGGATGGCGCGTATATAGTTGCTGGGTGACGGATAGGCTGCCGCGTCCACGGGACTAATAGAGAATAGACAGATCGATCTTCCACTGCAAAAGCTGGCATTGATCGATCAATCAGGCGTTGGGGTAGTCGCGATGTTCATCTGGTGGGTAGAGTGCTCTCCGTACTATACGCATGCATGCATGGCCTGGGCGGGCGAATTTAAAATACACTGCGCGGTCTTGTCCAGAGCGTATCAGCTTTAAAATCGTAATTACTCCCGAATTTTGTGCGCTTTTCTGCATTTTCCGCTTGCAAGCGCCTCCCGCGACGGGACGCCAATATATTCATATTACGCCGAGCGGCGGGCGGCCGCTTTATTTGCAACTGTTCGCTACCTAATTACGGAGACCCCACGGAGAGCTGATGGCCCTTCTCCGCTCCTCTCCGCGCCGACGAAGCGGCAGCGGCGAGCACGCACGCGCCGCCATAAATCGACGCAACATGTTTATGGAACACAGGCGGCGCATGAAATGAATATCAATTGTGGACGCCACGTGACGGAATAATGGCGGCGCTCGGTCGTAATCGTGTTCAGAAAAAAGAGCAACGTGTTCGGCGACATAGGCGCACCGCCGGGGCAAACAGAGAGCTTTCTCTCGGCCTCTGGCTTTCGTTCTCTCTCTCTCTATCTATCTATATATCTATCTATATATCT
>NW_014577062.1:1762663-1766751 GCF_000485595.1 Priapulus caudatus | reverse complement strand
TGTGTGTGTGTGTGTGTGTGTGTGTGTGTGTGTGTGTGTGTGTGTGTGTGTGTGTGTGTGTGTGTGTGTGTGTGTGTGTGTGTGTGTGTGTGTGTGTGTGTACGTGTGTGTGTGTGTAGTAGTAGTAAGTAGTACTACTACTACGTACTAGTTAGTACGTAGTACGTAGTGTGTGTGTGTGTGTGTGTGTGTGTGTGTGTGTGTGTGTGTGTGTGTGTGTGTGTGTGTGTGTGTGTGTGTGTGTGTGTGTGTGTGTGTGTGTGTGTGTGTGTGTGTGTGTGTGTGTGTGTGTGTGTGCGTGTGTGTGCGTGTGTGTCTGTGTGCGCGCGTGTGTGCGTGCGTGCGTATATGTACGTGCGCGCTCATGTCGTTCAGTTAAATAGTAGTTGAGCGATTATGACGTTATTACCTGATCACCTCACATCACACACAAGCGGGCATATACGCATGCGCCACAGCAACAATGACAGATCGTCACCGCGCGTGCGCGCTGCGTGCGTCGGATGCATCGAAATTAGTACACAAAAAACGAAATCATTTAATATAAATGTAAGAGCACATGACCTTTGCCGCCGATTGATCTGTGGACGACTATTTCTGCTCAACTCGACATGTGTACATCTTGTCGGGACTGTGATACACTGACGTCGGCTCAGTCGCAAACGACAGACGATTCGTCTCTCGATCTCGTCTGCTTGCTTTCCCCCTATTGATTCGACCAATCGCCGAGCGTCACGCCTTTACTAGCAGTTATATTCACGTGCGATATTGAATCGCCAGTCGTCATGCAGCCGATATTGTAATCGAACGATAAACCTATTAAATAAAATTGATGCCTGTAAAATCGCAACAGCATGCCGGTGATCAGAAAACGACGGCGAGCGGGAAATGTGGCGGCGATGCACGGAGGGTGTTAGTGAGGGGCAAAGACGAAAGGGTGGGAGAGGCGGCGAGAGAGGGAGAGAAAAAGAGAGAGAGAGAGAGAGAGAGAGAGAGAGAGAGAGAGAGAGAGAGGCGGATGTGAGAAACACAGAAATGGGAAAGAGGCAGCGAGAGAGAGAGAGAGAGAGAGAGAGAGAGGAGGATGACAGAGACACAGAAATGGGGGAGAGTATCTATCAATCTATCTATCTATCTATCTATCTATCTATCTATCTATCTATCTATCTATCTATCTATCTATCTATCTATCTATCTATTTATCTATCTATCTATCTATCTATCTATCTATCTATCTATCTATCTATTTATTTATTTATCTATCCATCTATCTATCTATCCCGCGCACACACACACACATTCGGTCTTTCTCTCTCGACGCAAGGCGGGCATTTGACACACCATTTACGTGTCGCACACTTGAGACGCCCTGTCTGGTAGATGCATGGGCGGACGGACGAACGAAGGGGCGAATGGACAGAAGGACCGGCGGATACACAGAGTAACGAATAAGCGTGTTTTACATATTATCATCAGATTAGATGACGTCAAAAACAAGAAATGGGTAGAGATAGAGAATGGGAGCGAGAGAACGGAGAGCGAGACAGAACGCGAGAGAGCAAACGAGAAAACGCAGTGAGACAGATAGAGAAAGTGAGAGGGAGAGATAGAGAGAGGGGAAGAGAACTAAAATGAAAGAGTGAAAGAGCAAGGGAGTGTAAACGAAGGGAGGAAGACGGCAAATAAACAGGAACAGTGGGAGACTGGGAGAGCAAGAGATGGCAGAGAGGGAGGAAGAGAGGTAGCGAAACGGAGAAGGCGAGACAGCGGGATGGGAAACACTATTCCGGAGGCCAAAACGCGAAAATCCTACTTTCCACTTTGAAAGAAAACATATTTCTTCAAAACAGTCAAGCAAAAGTCTACGATGCCATAAATCCATTAGCGCAGCAACATTATAGACCTATATAATGGAAGGACAGTATACAGTCAACATGCAAATATATATATATATAAATATATAGTCGCCTGCCTGATGCCCGCCGGCCATCGGCACATGGGCAAGCGCGCCTCGAGTCGAAGAAAAAAATCGCAACACTTGCCGCTGCGATGGATATTGCATCGTTTTGCGGCCTTTGTGTCTAATGTTTATTAGCATGAAATGAGATAGGGCATGCAGCATTAGCATCAAAGCATTGGCAACTGAAAAGGCTGCGGATATCAATAACGGGGAATCGTTGGCTGTGCGGCGCTATCGCGGCTAGCGTCGCATAATCTCGGCGCGATTGCATAATTGCGAGCCGGGCTCAGCGCGCAACAATAAGTGCGACACCCGCGGCTTCACAGGAGGAAATTAAAAATCTATCGGCGCAGATAAGAAAATTGAGAAAATTGCTTCTTAATCTCTCCGGCTCGCGCGCGCGACGAGGCGTCTTTTGTCGTGTAAATCAGCTCGTTTATTTGCAGCGAAGGCGGCCACCGGTCGAGTCCGTGCATATCGTCACGGAACCCCCACAGCGCGACAGCCGCACGGACGCCAGCGACACGCTCGCGGCAGACGACAAAGGGCACGCGCGTTGAGAGAGAGAGAGAGAGAGAAAGAGAGAGAGAGAAAGAGGGATAGAGAGAAAGAGGGAGGCAGAGAGAGAGAGAGAGAGGGAGAGAGGGAGAGAGGGAGAGAGAGAGAGGGAGACAGAGAGAGAGAGAGGGGGAGGTAGGGGAGAGGGGCGTTTATTAGAGAAAGCGTTTATCACACGCAAACGTGCGCTAATGTGATTTCTAATTGCTTGATTCGAACCTCAACGGCTGTGCGTCGCATTGTTTTCAGTGGAACTCTATAACGCAGCGATGGGCGTAACCTATATATCATTAATATTTAAGTACGAGTTTTATTGCACGGCTGTTGCCATATGGAGAGAATGATTGCAAGAAATAAAACACACACGAAGTTTCGTTATTTCTATTTCATATTGCCTTCTATACATTTGTTCGTCAGATTCGCTCTTTTCAGCACCGTCTTACAATTACGAAATGATATCTGAGAGTACACTAGTTTGTTTTTTTAATTACGTATTCTGCGCTGGCTCTTTCAACCCATCCGCGACTGTATTTAATGACATTGCAGTTTAGAAAAACCTCGCTTCAATTCTTTGTGCTGTTTATATAGCATTTAATCTCTTAGAATTCGAAATTGCCTAGATTGTTATCGACGAACTTCACATCTAAAGGGTAATTCAATTAAATTCAGGCACTGGCCGCCTTATCTTCAAAGGGGCTTAGACGAGTGTATATCAACTGCGTCGTTTTGCTTTCTGTAATTCATCAAATCCCGGTTAAATTGATGATGTAATGCCCGTGGTTAATTAAGGATTTCGCAGGCTGGCAGTTGATTGGTGCTTCGCGCAGCGGGCGGCCAGCAATAATATTATCTCAGCAATCATCAGCCGTCGAGACGAGCGCGCTGAACGCGCGCATGCGCATTAACCACCGAAGCTCGGCAGACATTTCGTATCGGTGGGGACGCGTGAGTGTGTATAGGGCATGCATGCACACAGCGCGAGAAACAGCTACGGCAGGCAAGTGTGTGTTGTGAGGATTGTGTTGTCGATACGCCGAAATTGCCTTAATTCCACAGACGTTTTATGCAATAAGGTTACAGTAAATTAATTACCCTATGTATGGTAATTATTAGTCACCTGTCGTTACTTAGCACCGAACGATGTTTCATAAGCCAGTGCATGGCAATCAAACATAGTATACAGGTTACCTAAATCATGTGTAGACAATAGCTAGTGAAAATTCAATCCTAATTATAACACTAATGGATAATCCTAATTATCCATGTGTGTCCATCCGATCCGATGTGGATAATCCTAATTATCCACATATAATTCGAAACGCTATTGCGATTTTCCTGTTGTGTGTGTGTGTGCGTGTGCGTGTGCGTGTGCGTGTGCGTGTGCGTGTGCGTGTGCGTGTGCGTGTGCGTGTGCGTGTGCGTGTGCGTGTGCGTGCGTGTGCGCGCGCGCGCGCGCGCGCGCGTGTGTGTGTGTGTGTGTGTGTGTGTGTGTGTGTGTGTGTCGTGTGTGTGTCGTGTGTGTGTGTGTGTGTGTCGTGTGTGTCTGTGTGTCGCGTCGGTGTGTCGGTCG
>NW_014577062.1:1755521-1762638 GCF_000485595.1 Priapulus caudatus | reverse complement strand
GAGCAACGAGATGCAGGAGAGGGAGGAAGAGAGGCAGCGAAACGGAGAAGGACGAGACAGCGGGAGGGAAACACTAGTTCGCGGAGGCCAAACGCGAAAATCCTACTTTCGCCCAGCTTGAAAGAAAAACATATTTCTCAAGAACAGTCAAGCAAAAGTCAGATGCCGATAAATTCATTACGCAGCAACATTATAGACCTATATAATGGAAGGAGACAGTATACAGTCCCCAACAGGGTGCAAATATACATATAGTAAGATATATAGTCGGCCTGCCTGATGCCCGCCGGCATCGGCACATGGGCTGAGCGCGGCCTCACAGTCCGAAGAAAAAAATCGCAACCTTGCCGCTGGCGATGAGTATTGCGCGGGTCGTTTGCGGCCTTTGTGTCTAATGTTTTATAGCATGAAATGAGATAAGGGCATGCAGCCTTAGCATCAAGCTTGGCAGCTGAAAAGGCTGCGGATATCAATGAAACGGGAATCGTTGGCTGTGCGCGGCGAGATCGGCGGCGTAGCGTCGCATCAATCTCGGCGGCGATTGCATGAATTGCGAGCGCGGGCTCAGCGCGCGCGGACAATAAGTGCGAACCCGCGGCTTCACAGGAGGCAAATTAAAAAATCTATCGGCGCAGATAAGAAATTGAGAAAATTGCTTTCTTCATCTCTCCGGCTCGCGGCGCTGCGACGAGGCGTCTTTTGTCGTGTAAATCGCTCGTTTATTTGCACGGAAGGCGCCACCGTCGAGTCCGATGCGTATCGTCACGGAACCCCCAGCGCGCGACAGCCCGCACGGACGCCAGCGATCACGCTTCGCGGGCAAGACGGACAAAGGGCACGCGCGTTGAGAGAGAGGAGAAAGAGAGAGAGAGAGAAGAGAGAGAGAGCAGAGAAAGAGGGATAGAGAGGGAGAAAGAGGGAGGACAAGAGAAGAGAGAGAGAGAGGAGAGGAGAGAGAGAGAGGGAGAGAGGGAGAGAGGAGAGAGAGCAGAGAGGAGACGAGAGAGAGAGAGGGGGAGGTAAGGGGAGGGCGTTTATCTATGGAGCAAGCGTTTATCCGCACGCAAACTGCGCTAATGTGATTTCTAATTGCTTGATTCCGAGACCTCAACGCTGTGGTCGGCATTAGTTTTCAGTGGAACTCTATAACGCACGATGGGCGTAACGCTATATCCAATTAATATTTAAGTACGAGTTTTATGCACGGCTGTTGGCATATGGAGAGAATGATTGCAAGAAATAAAACACACGAAGTTTCGTTATTTCTATTTGCATATTGCCTTATAACATTTGTTGTGCAGATTCGCTTCTTTGCAGGCACCGCTTGACAATTACGAAATGATATTGAGCAGTACACTAAGTTTGTTTTTATTAATTACGTATTCTGTCGCTGGCTCTTTCAACCCATCCGCGTACTGTATTTAATGACATTGCAGTTTAGAAAAACCTCGCTCAAATTCTTGTGGGCTGGTTTATTATAGCATTTTAATCTCTTAGAATTCGAAATGCCTAGATTGTTCGACGAACTTCACAATCTAAAGGGTAAATGTCAATTAAATTCAGGCACTGGCGCGCCTTATCTTCAAAGGGCTTAGACTGAGTGTATATCAACTGCGTCGTTTTCGCTTTCTGTATTCATCAAATCGCCCGGTAAATTGATGATTGTAATGCCCGTGGTTATAAGGATTTCGCAGCTGGCGTTGATTGTGCTTCGTCGGCCAGCGGGCGGGCCAGCCGATAGAGGTATTATCTCAGGCAATGATCAGCAGTCGAGACGAGCGCGCTGAACGCGCGACATGCCGGCATTAACCGACGAAGCTTCGGCAGACTATTTCGTATCGGTGGGAGACGCGTGAGTGTGTATAGGGCATGCATGCAGCCAGCGGAGAAACAGCTACCCCAGGACAGCAGTGTGTGTGTGAGGATTGTGGTTGGTCGATACGCCGAAATTGCCGTTAATTTCCACGAGACGTTGTTATGGGCAATAAGGTTACATGTAATTTAATTACCCGCTATGTATGGTAATTATTAGTACCTGTGTTACTAGGCACCGATACGATGTTCATAGCCAATGCATGGCAATCAAACATAGTATACCGGTTACCTAAATATGGTGAGAGCATAGCTAGTGAAAATTCGAGATCCTAAACATATAATTCGAAACGTGTGTGTTGTGTGTGTGTGTGTGTGTGTGTGTGGTGTGTGTGTGTGTGGTGTGTGTGCGTGGCCGTCGCGTGTGACAGTGTGTGTGTGGGGTGTGTGTGTGTGTGTTGTGTGTGTGCGTGTGTGTGTGCGTGTGTGTCTGTGTCGCGCGTTGTGCGTGGCGTGCGTGAATATGTACGTGCGTCGCTACATGTCGTTGCAGTTAAATAGTAGTTGAGCCGATATGACGTTATTATCTGATCACCTCACATCACACCCAAGCGGGCATATACGCATGCGCACAGCAACGGCTTTGACCAGCGTCGTCACCGCGCGTGCGCGCTGCGTGCGTCGGATGCATCGAAATTAGAGAGAAAAAACGAATCATTTATATAAATGTAAGTAGCAACATGACCTTTGCCGCCGATTGAATCTGTGGACGACTATTTCTGCTCACTCCGACATTGTGTACATCTTGTCGGGACTGTGATAACACTAGACGTCGGCTCAGTCGCAAACGACAGAACGATTCGTCTCTGGCGATCTCGTCTGCTTTGCTTTCCCGGCCTATTGATTGAACAATCGGTGCGACCGACCTTTACTAGCAGTTATATCAGCGTGCGATATTGAATCGCCAGTGCGTCCATGCAGCGCGATATTGTAATCGAACGATAAACGCTATGGAAATAAAATTGATGCCTGTAAAATCGGCAACCGCATGCAGATGATCAGAAAGCGACGGCGAGCGGGAAATGTTGGCGGCGATCACGGGGCGTTAGTGGGGGCAAAGACGAAAGGGTGGGAGAGGCAGCGAGAGAGGGAGAGAGAGGAATGTCAGAGACACATGGCAGAAATGGGAAAGAGGCAGCGAGAGAGAGAGAGAGAGGGGAATGTCAGAGACACAGAAATGGGAAAGAGGCAGCGAGAAGAGAGAGAGGGAGAGAGAGGAGAGAGAGGGAGAGAGAGAGCGAGAGGGAAGAGATGAGAGAGAGGAGAGAGGAGAGAAGAGGGAGAGAGAGAGAGCGTATGTGAGAAACAGGCAGAAATGGGAAGAAGGCAGCGAGAGAGAGAGAGAGAGAGAGAGAGAGAGAGAGAGAGAGGAGAGAGGAGGATGACAGAGACACAGAAATGGGGAGAGGCAGCAAGAGGCGAATGACAGATACACAGAAATAGGGGAGAGGCAGCGATGGAGAGAGAGACAGAACAAAACAGAGAGAGAGAGAGAGAGAGAGAGAGAGAGCGAGAGAGAGAGGAGAGCGAGAGAGAGGAGAGACGAGAGGAGAGAAGACCGTGGCGGATTGGCAGGACACGGGAGGAGGGTTGGAGGCAGCCGAAGAAGGGCGAATAAGAGAGAAACAGAGTGAGAAAAAAAACCCAAAAAAAAAGCAAAGAAATACTTGATAGGTATAGGAAAAACGAGACAAGTACGCAGGCAACAGCACGATAGACGGACGCGGCGGTCGGGTAGGGTAGACATACATACATCCAGACAGACAGGTAAGGCAGGCACTGCCGTCGCGGTGGGAAAGATGGTGAAGGCTGATATCTATTCCATGACAACACGTGAACGAGAACGGCGGTGACGTCATGAGGAAAAACACATGGCGTCATCGGCAAGGCATGAATGTGATCGGGAGGCGTCTAATCGCTTATCGCTCTCGATCTCTCCGCCTCGTCTGGGTCGCCATGCAGGCAGCCAAGGCACAAGCTCCACTGTGTCATTAGTCGCGAATTATCAGGAGCGAGTTTACCGTCGAGCGTTTTTTCATCCTCATCATAATCCAATTACGACTCTGTGCTAATTATGTGAAAATCTACAGCTGCCGAAGGGGCTATCGATGCTGCGTCCCCCCCCCTCTCTCTATTCTCTCTCTTTCTGCTCTCTCTCTCTCTGGTCTGTCTCTCTCTCATCGTTACTGTAATCCGCAATTCCAGCAGCATCGGCCATTTTTTGATCTGTTTTTAGCCACAGGACTCCTCTCCCATTGCGTTCACGATGGCGGGTGTGGCATGCCACTTAAACCAGTCGCGCATGTATGTACTTTTTGCCCCGAACAAATCAAGTCGGTTTCCACACTTATCCGAAGATATCGCGCGTTTCATCGACTCGCTTACTTGCTTTTCCTTCCGCGCAGGCCTTGATTGAGTGCGCGCAACTGGGTCTCAGCGCCATTTGTTTTCCCGCGCCAAGGCTTGATAAACAATAACCTGTCAGACTGATATGTCCGGCGTGACTTTCTATCGCATAATTAAATAGGAGCGTTCGCCGCGGCCATAATTGCTAAAATAATTCATGTGGCTGGCGCGAGTTAGATTATAGAAGAGGTTTTTACATATAAGTCGCGTCAAGTCTTTGAGGATCGTCTCTAATAGAGAGATAGGGCGTCCGATTCGCATGAGATAAGCGCATCAGTTTTTTCGCTAGCTCGTTAAAACTATGAGCGGCGCATGCGGCGGGTGTTTAGTCACCGGCGGGCCGCTGCGCGCTATGCATGAGACGGCCGACGCGTTTAGGCAGGTGAATGTACAGATGGCTGCACGGTCCGATGATGTTACGGTCGCTAGCTGTTAAGCGCTCACGACTAATTGCACCTTTCCCTCGCGATAGATCAAGCGAGCAGACTCGCCGTCCGTCCGTAC
Source organism: Priapulus caudatus (assembly GCF_000485595.1). Classification (NCBI taxonomy): domain Eukaryota; kingdom Metazoa; phylum Priapulida; class Priapulimorpha; order Priapulimorphida; family Priapulidae; genus Priapulus; species Priapulus caudatus. Next base: position 1,757,856 of record NW_014577062.1, on the reverse strand, counting down.
GACCCGCGACCGCCGCACCCCGATCCCATCCCGGCCGCAGCGGCTAAGCGTTAGCGCGCATAGCTGTTGGCGTCATTCCCCCGCGCGTGCGTGCGTGCGTGCGTGCGTGCGTGCGGGCGGCGCGCACAAAAAGGAATTCTCTCTCGTTTTTGTCTCGTGCATGTGGACTGGGCGGCGACGGTTGCTGTATCGTGCGTGTTGCATCGCGCCGGCCGTTTGAAGCACGCGGCTGTCTTTGCACGTGGGGCGGCTCGTACCGCCCCGGTTTATAGGCGAACGATGACGCACCTGCACACGGCGACAAGGAAGAATTAATTACTTCACGCTCGCCGAGATAGGCATCGAGAATGCGAAGAAAGATAGGGCCTGAATACAATATATCTATTTAATATGGCTAGAATGTGTGTGTGTGTGTGTGTGTGTGTGTGTGTGTGTGTGTGTGTGTGTGTGTGTGTGTGTGTGTGTGTGTCGCAACAGTAGATTTGCTAGCGACCCCGGGTCATATGTCAAGTGATCACGAGTTATCGAATACGTTTAAAGGGCGCCGGTGTCTTTATCGCCGAATTTTACTGACGCACGCACGCGCGTCACGAGTTTATTGCCCGGCATTGCTGCATGCACATCTGGTAAATTTCTTATACGTTAGCGATGATTTCATTCACTTTCGAAATCTGAAGAATTCGTTCGGAGAGTCTTGCAGGCGTTTTCAGCGTGAGCGACTGCACTAAGCGAGGTTTGGGAGGCCATCCAAAATTAAATCACGTCGAGAACAGAAACTCGTTGTGTATTAGTTTATCTCCATTTTTGTATTTTGTGCGCAAAAAGCAAACTGGCAGCCTCCGAGGGCGCGAAACGTTGAAACACATGAAAACGCAGGTCGAGAGCGATAATTGAGGTCGACTTTGATTTTTCGGTTTTTTTATTTGGATTTGGGCGCAAGTAAGGTACGAAGAGCACGAGATTTTTCATCTCATTTTCATCGATGATATAGCTTCGCCCATACCGCTCATATAACGTTCATCATTGGCTCACTTTTTAACTCTGAAGAAAAGTACTTGTGCGTGTATAGGCCGTTTTAGACTAACGCTCATAACCTTATATTCTTAACACATTCTCCAAGACGATTGATAGAAAACGGCCGAAAATTTACGCTCGCCATCAAAAAAAATATTTCGGAACTAAATGCCAATTCGATGACGTCTTCCGCTACCAAACCGCGATGAGGGAACTCTCGGTCAAGGGTGTTACCACAATAACCTGTCTGGTATGCCACGGTGCGCTACAGTCTGATCTCACAAAACCAGAGCCAGCGTGTGCGTCTCGACCGGTCGCGCTTTGCGTTTAATTATAAGCCGTAAGCCTCACGGGCAGCGCCGACGATAAATAACGCTCGGCCGCCCGGCCGCCCGCCCGCCCGCCCGCACACGTCTATATATGCCACGCCGTTACCGGCGGCTCTAACTCGACCCCTGGTTAATTACTAGTTCCTTTTACAAACGAAATAGACGCGCTAATAGACGCGAGAACAGCTTTTTAACGCCGCCCGAATACGGAGAGCGCTTGCGTGCATTGCGCTTACCTGCCAGTTTCGGGCGCCGCTTAACGATACAGCCGTCGGTGAGTTATTACTACAGAGACTATTAGCCAAAGGGTTAATGGCGGCGTGCAGTCGTGCGCGTTATTGAAGTAGGAATGAGTCCGTAATGGCAGGAGAGGGTCACGACATGTGCGAGGCGCGTACTTCCCCCTTCGTCCCGTGCGGCGGCGTCAGGGAGACTCCGGCGGGCAGGAGACGGCTTCCGCTCCTCCGGCGTCCTCTCTCTCGCTGCTTCCCCGAACAGGCGCGCCCGTTGACGGTGCCGTGCCTCGAGCGCAGACGACACACAGAGCGAGCGATAGAGATTGTTGTCGGACATGGATTCCGATTTCTATTGACTAATCTATGTAACTCTTAAGGGTACATGAAAAAGGAAGAGCGCTGGGGGAAGAGGTCGGGAGTGGGTGAGAGAGGGGCATACAGGGAGACACAAATAATAAGCACAAGAGTGAAAAAGGAGAACATGATGGAACCAGAGTGTGCAAGTGAGTGAGTGGGTGAGTGAGTGAGTGAGTCAGTGAGTGGGTGAGTGAGTGAGTGAGCGAGCGAGTGAGTGAGTCAGTAAACGACGGAATGGGCGAGTGGGTGCGTAAGTGCGCAAGCTATCAAGTAATAGCGCGAGTGACACAGAAGGGGAAAAGCGAAGAAGACAAACTAGATAGATAGAGACAGCGGGATATATATATATATATATATAGAGAGAGAGAGAGAGAGAGAGAGAGAGAGAGAGAGAGAGAG
>NW_014577062.1:1753140-1755510 GCF_000485595.1 Priapulus caudatus | reverse complement strand
AGAGAGAGACAGACAGAGAGAGAGAGAGAGAGAGAGAGAGAGAGAGAGAGAGAGAGAGAGAGACGTGGCGGATTGCAGGGACACGGGGAGGAGGGTGGAGGCAGCGAAGGAAGGGCGAATAAGAGAGAAACAGAGTGAGAAAAACACAGATTGATAGGTATAGGAAAAACAGACAAGTAAGCAGGCAGACACACGGATAGACGGACGCGACGGTCGGGTACGTAGACATACATACATCCAGACAGACAGGTAAGCAGGCACGCCGTCGCGGTGGGAAAGATGGTGAAGCTGATCTATTCATGACAACACGTGAACGGAGACCGGCGGTGACGTAATGAGGAAAAACACATGCCTCATCGCAGCATGAATGTGATCGGGCAGGCGTCTAATCGGCTTACGCTCTCGATCTCCGCCTCGTCTGCCATGCAGCAGCCAAGCACAAGCTCCACTGTGTTTCATTAGTCGCGAATACAGGAGCGTTTACGTCGAGCGTTTTTTCATCCTCTCATAATCCAATTACGACCGCTATTATGTGAAAATCTACAGCTGCCGAAGGGGCTATCATGCTCGTCCCCCCCCCCTCTCTCTATCTCTCTCTCTGTCTGTCTCTCTCTCATCGTTACTTAATCCGCAATTCCAGCAGCATCGGCCATTATTTGATCTGTTTAGCAACAGACTCCCTCTCCATTGCGTTCACATGCGGTGTGGCATGCCAAATTAAACCAGTCGCGCATGTATGTACTTTCTGCCCCGAAGCAAATCAAGTCGGTTTCCACCACTTATCCGAAGATATCGCGCGTTTCATCGACTCGCTTCTAGCTTTTCCTTCCGCGCAGCTTGATTGAGTGCGCGCACTGTCTCAGCGCATTTGTTTCCCGCGCAAGGCTTGATAAACAATAACCTGTCAGACGTGACTATGTACCGGCGTGACTTCTATCGCATAATTAATAGGACGCGTTCGCCGCGGCCAGTAATGCTAAATAATTCATGTGCTGCGCGGAGTTAGATTATAGAAGAGGTTTTACATATAAGTCGCGTCAAGTCTTTGAGGATCGTCTCTAATAGAGAGATAGGGCGTCCGATTCCCATGAGCATAACGCATCAGTTTTTCGCTAACTCGCTAGAACTATGAGCGCGCATGCGCGGTGTTTAGTCACCGGCGCCGCCGCTGCGCGCATGCATGAGACGGGCCGACGCTTTAGGCAGGTGAATGTACAGATGGCTGCACCGGTCCGATGATGTTACGTCGCTAGCTGTTACGCGCTCACGACTAATTGCACCCTTTCCCTCGCGAGTAGATAAAGCGAGCAGACCGCCGTCCGTCCGTACACCGCGACCGCCGCACCCCATCCCACCCCGGCCGCAGCGCTACGTTACGCGCATAGCTGTTGCGTCATTTCCCCCCGCGTGCGTGCGTGCGTGCGTGCGCGCACAAAAGGAATTCTCTCTCGTTTTTTGTCTCGTCATTGTGGACTGGGCGGGCGGACGGTTGCTGTATCCGTGCGTGTTCATCGCGGCCGACCGTTTGAACACCGCTGTCTTTGCACGGGGGCGCCTCGTTACCCCGGTTTATAGGCGAACGATGACGCACCTGCACACGGCGACAAAGGAAAATAATTACTTCACTCGCCGAGATAGCATCAAGAGATGCGAAGAAACGATAGGCCTGAATACAATATATATATATAATATGCCTAGATGTGTGTGTGTGTGTGTGTGTGTGTGTGTGTGTGTGTGTGTGTGTGTGTGTGTGTGTGTGTATACAGTAGATTTGGTATATGTGGCTTTAGGAAACAAATGGCGAACAATGACGTAAATACACTTTTAAGTCCGGCGCGTATTTGTAATTTGGTTTTGCGAAGAATAAGAGAACGAGGAACAAGGGCAGTTGCGCTTAGAACGACTTTTAGGCAATCGTATGAGGCGCGGCGATGATGTCGATGGAAAGCTAGAAGACAGTAATGGTACTAAGTGGCCTGAGGAGAGAATGCTCATAGAATAGGCTGCTGAGTATAGAGACCTGAGTAAGGGAAAGACATATATATGTATATATATGTTATATATATATACTATATATATATTATATATAGAGAGAGAGAGAGAGAGAGGAAGAGGAGAGAAGAGAGAGATAGAGAGAAGAGAGAGAGAGCGAGGAGAGAGATTGAGAGAGAGAGAGAGAGAGGAGGAGAGAAGAGAGAGAGAGCGAGAAAGAGAGAGCGTGTGTGTGTGTGTTGTGTGTTGTGTGTGTTGTGTGGTGTGTGTTGTGTGTGCGCGCCGCGCGCGTGTGCGTGCGCGCGTGCGTGGCGTGTGCGTTGTGAGAGAGATAAAAGGTAGGGTCTGTATGCATCGTGCATCTGCATCAGCACATCA
>NW_014577062.1:1748172-1751859 GCF_000485595.1 Priapulus caudatus | reverse complement strand
CACAGTAGATTTGCTCGGCGACCCGGGTCATATGTCAGAGTGATCACGAGTTAATCGAATACGTCTTAAAGGCGCCGGTGTCTCTTATCGCGATTTTACTTGACGCACGCACGCGCGTGCAGAGTTTTATTGCCCGGCATTGCTGCATGCACATCTGGTAAATTTCTTATACGTTAGCGATGATTTCAATTCACTTTTCGAATCTGAAGGAGAAAATTTCGTTCAGGATAGTTCTTGCAGGCGTTTTCAGCGTGAGCGACTCGGCACTAGCGAGGTTTGGGAGGCCATTCCAAAATAAATGCACGTCGCAGAACTAGAAACTCGTTGTGTATTAGTTCATCTCGCATTTTTGTATTTTTTGCGCAAACAAAAGCAACACTGGCAGCCTCCGAAGGCGCGAAAACGTTGAAACACATGAAAACAGGTCGAGAGCGAAATAATTGAGGTCGACTTTGATGTTTTCGTTTTTTATTTGATTTGGGCGACAAGTAACGGTACGAAGAGCACGAGATTTTTCATCTCATTTTCAGTCGATGATATAGCTTCGGCCCATACCGCTCATGATAGACGTTCATCATTGGCTCACTGTTTTTAACTCCTGAAGAAAAGTACTTGTGCCGTGTATAGGCCGTTTTAGACCTAACGCTGCATAACCCTATATTCTTAACACATTCGTCCAGAGACGATTGAATAGAAAACGGCGAAAATTTTACGTGCGCGCATGCAAAAAAAAGATTTCGGAACTAAATGGCCTAATTCGATGACCGTCTTCCGCTACGCAACCGCGATGAGGAAACTCCTCGGTCAAGGTTTGTTGTTAGCCACAATAACCTGTCTGGTATGGCGCACGGTGGCGCTACAGTCTGATCCACAAAACCAGGCGCAGCGTGGCGTCTCGAACGCGGTCGCGCTTATGCGTTTATTATAAGCGTAAGCCTCACGGGCAGCGCGGACGATAATAACTGCTCGGCGCACCGGCCGCCCGCTCGCTGACCGCCCCACACGTCTATATATGCCACGGTTACCGGCGGCTCTAACTCGAGACCCCTGGTATTACTGGTTCGCTTTTACAAACGAAATAGACGGCGCTAGATAAGACGCGAGAACAGCTTTTTAACGGCCGCGCTCGAATACGGAGAGCGCTTGCGTGCCATTTGCGCTTACGCTGGCCAGTTTCCGCGCGCCCGCTACGATAGCAGCCGTCGGTGAGTATTACTGATTCAGAGACTGATTAGCCGAAAAGGGTTAATGGCGGGAAGTCGTGCGCGTTATTGAAGTAGGAATGAGTCCGTATGGCAGGAGACGGGGTCACGACAAGTGTCGCGAGCGCGTACTTCCGCTTCGCGCGTGCTGGCGGTGGCGTCAGAGGAGACTCCCGGGCGGGGCATCAGCATCAGCATCAACATCAGCATCAACATCAGCATCAGCATCAGCATCAGCATCAGCATCAGCATCAGCATCAGCATCAGCATCAGCAGCCTGAGCAGCATCGGCAGCATCATCTGCAGTAGTTCTAGAGCGCTGCCTATGGCGGAGCGAAGGGCTATAGTTCCAGAGATGCATCGGCGACGAAACGCTAGCGCGAGCGTGCTGGGCAAAAACCGCGCATGGCAATTAGTTGACGCGGCGGCAACACAAACGCGGCTGACGAAAAACACCGCGCGTCGGTAACGCGCGATTTCTCCGGTTGCCGCGCGTAAAGACGCCGCTGCGTATCGCTTACCGCGCCGCGACTCTTTCTTTCGATTGGCAACAAATTTTAGCGCCACACGAGACTCATTCATTAACCGCGAACATGCGATGTAATTACGAACAGGGTCGCTGGCGCCGCTGCCGCCGCGGCATGGCTCTCTTTCGCTCTCTCTCTGCCTCTCTCAGCCTCTCGCGGCTCGCGCAGCGCGCGTGCGTTCCCGCAGCCGACGCTCCGCTCCTCCGGGTGACGGTTCTGTTACTGATTTGCCAAGTGTCTCTGTTTTGGCACCAATCGCCGCCAATTACGCTTGTCGGACTCCTCGGTGGACTTTAGCCGGCACCGGCGAGTCAAAACGAAGCAGTGGTCTGCGCGGCAGACGATCCTGTGGGCCCGCGTCACCCGATACGCCTCTGCGTCTTGTTAGAGTGCCCGCGCGGCTAATTGATAGCGAATAGTGGAGCCAGGAGAGCGCCGCTGCGCCCGCGCTAGACTAATCCTCGCTGTCCGCATTTTTTTGGCGCGCGCGCGCGCAAAACTTGTGACGAATTGTTTTATAATTCACCGCGCGCTTGAGTCATGGACGTCAGCTGCCGCGCGCGGCGCCGGTGCTGCCGCGCCGTGACAGGCCGCGGCTCCGTCGGCCGCTGGAGCTGGCGTCGGCGCACAGCGACGCCCAGTCGCCCGCCCCGGCGCTCGTGCATGCCCGTGGCAGTCGGCAATAACGGCCGGCGGAGCTGTTGATAAACACGGTCCCATCGAACCGGTGTCGCGTTTCACAACACTTAGCGGCAGCATTTGACGAGGCAGCGGCGGTGCTATCTGCGTCTGCATCGCGCATACGGTCCGGCACCACGGACCCCGCCACCCTCGTCGATGTCTCCCGACCCCCCTGAGCGTCGCCCGTCGGCGCACCACCCGCGCACAGCGAGAGCGACGGCGCCGCCGCGCAGGGTCGATGGGGGGACGCGCGGGGGGAGTCGCGCCTACCCGCGGGCCTGTCACGTCTACACGAGGGGCGGGAAACATTATATTGCCCCGATGATGAGTGCCAGTCAGCAGCTCTCTCGTATATACACCATGTCCTGTCAAGTAGGATGCGGCTCCCGCCGCCACCGCCGACAGATTCGGCCCCGTCATTACGGCGGTCTGCGGTGTCGCGTGACGTCATCACGGCGGGAGCAGCACTGCACTACGCGATAGTCTGTAATCGCCGAGACTAGTAGCAGTGCTAGCTGCTGCTACTGTTACGGCGTGCATATAGACTACAAGTATAGCAGCCGCGTGCAGTAGCTGCGCTCGTCTGAGCCGCGTGACGGAATACGTGCTTAGGACATATGCCAGAACGACATTAATTAGAAACGAAAATTTCTGTTTCATTGTGCATGCCGCAATGCAAGGTTAACTCAGATTCCCATGCACACTGCTATATATATATATATATATATATATATATCACTAGTAAATAAATCGTGAAGAGTGTGCTTCATAAATATAAATATGATATTTATTATGTGTTGCTTTAGTCAGAACTACGAGCCGTCTGCGAGCAGTCTGTTAGTTCTACTAGTATTTCTGTTTTGTAGTTCAGGTCGGTGTATGTAGTTTACAGTATATAGTTGTATTTATTGCTTTTTAGTATGTTTAGTATTTAGCAATGTTAAGCGCAATTATGTATTTCCTTCAAGCGTGTGCAGGATGAGAAGGCTAATATTAGAAGGCTAATAATACGCGCTCACTGCTACACATGCAGTACGTCCGCATCCTGCCGGTGGGTTATGTAATCACATAGCTATAGGGGCAAACACAACCGACTGCGTGCGTGCTGCGAGAGACAACGCGATCGTGTCGCAGATCAGTCGCTCTCTTTATTTCCCTCGCACGCTTCCACGACACGATCTATCTATCTATCTATCTATCTATCTATCTATCTATCTATCTATCTATCTATCTATCTATCTAGCTAGCTAGCTATCTAGCTATCTATCTTTCTATCT
>NW_014577062.1:1731271-1747343 GCF_000485595.1 Priapulus caudatus | reverse complement strand
CATCCATCCATCCATCCATCCATCCATCCATCCATCCATCCATCCATCCATCCATCCATCCATCCATCCATCCATCCATCCATCCATCCATCTATCTATCTATCTATCTATCTATCTATCTATCTATCTATCTATTTCTCTCTCGCGGGCACGCTCTCTTTCCCGTATTTTCTTTCTATATTATTTTTTCTTTCTCTTTCTCTTTCTCTTTCTGTTTCTTTTTCTCTTTCTCTCTCTCTCTTTCGCTCTTTCTCTTTCTCTCTCTCTCTCTCTCTCTCTCTCTCTCTCTCTCTCTCTCTCCCTGTCTCTCTCACACGCACACAATCTATCTCTCTCTTTCGCCCAGTCCTCAGTCGTGGGTGACTACTCATCTTTCTGTGTGTCGTTCTTTTTCCTTCCCTCGCCCCTTCTCTCTCGCTCTCTCTCTGTCTCTTTCCTTCTCTCGCGTGCCCTCTCTCTTGCACTACCGCTTTACCGCTCTCCCATGCTCTTTTCTCTCCATCGCTCTCATTCGCTCTCTCTCTTCTCTCTTTCTCTCTCGCACTGCACGTGTTCCGTCTGACGGCCGAACCAGATGTTCGAGTTTCGCCAAACGTAATGAGGACTAATTAATATATAATAACAGGCCGAGGTTTCTGCAGTCGGCTCGAATTCATACTTCTGTGGCCCCTTGCTGTGCGCAACCCCGCATCTCTTCAGCTCGGTGCTTTCAGCTCAATCGAACTGCTCACTCACAGACGAATTCCTCTCGCCTAGCGGCGCGTCGTTTATAACGACGTCTGTCGACATCGCCAGTAGCCAACGGGTTAATGTCATTCGGCTTGAATGAAATCAATTTTCGCGCCTCTAATTCGCAATTTTGGGCCGGCGCTGACAGGCATGTGGGCGCATGCTGTGTGAATGCGTGCGAGAGTGCGTGTGCCGGCGTGTTCGTACGTGGTGCGTGTGCGCGTGCATATGCGTGTGCGCGTGCGTATGCGTGCGCGTGTGCGCGTGTATGGACAGGGCACGTGCACGCACGTACGTGCGCACTACGCGTCCATACTTTTATTTATTATATTTATAACAAAGCGTTGTAAACTTCGTGCTGGAATGTGGCTTATTCCCATTAAATTTCATGGGTTGTTGATATGGTCTATAAAAACACAATTAGTTAAACGCAATAATGTAAAACAAAACCATAATAGCTAGCTCGCAAGAAAAGTTTACAATTCAGTTTAGAATTAAGTAATTAAAATCGGGTCAGTAAACTAATAACAATGAGTGTAAACACAGACTTTTTTACACGGTGAAAAACGAAATCACCATACTAGGATTGCAAAAGTAAAATAAGCTCCGTCATTTTTTGCCCGCAAAACGCATATTAATTAAATTACCCGCGGGTGGGGCACGATCACAGTGTTTTTATATGTCTACTACTCATCTTACCTAATAAATCGTTAATAGAGACTGGCCTTAAAGCGATCGACACCGAGCTGTAATATATGCAAATCAAAATCAATCAAAAAGAAGCGCAAATCAAACTAGCAACAAAGTCAAAAACAAAAAAATTAAAGTCTTTATAATCAATGTTTTAAGCGCTCGTATGGCTCATAGGGTCTATGTCCCCCAGGGTACTGCCGGAACGTACCCTGGTAACTATCTGATATGGTTAGGGTTAGGGTTAGGGTTAGGGTTAGGGTTAGGGTTAGGGTTAGGGTTAGGGTTAGGGTTAGGGTTAGGATTAGGGAGTAGGCGTAGGCGACTCCCTAGACTCGTTAGTGGAGTAGGCGATCGAGGTACGGACCGGCATATTAGATAGTACCAGGGTACGTTCCGGTATACCGGACCGTACCCAGGGTACGTTCCGGCAGTACCCTGGGGGACATAGACCCTCTCAGCGCCATTATGGCTCCAAACCCATGGTCTTGTATCGAAAAGTCTAGTTGGGATATTGCTAACAAACACACTGAAATTAATCGATATGAGCATGCATGCATGCCTTTGATCTAAAGGGTTAACGCCGAAAATGATTATAGCGTTTCATTTCCTATGACCGCTACAGCGCCCTAGCTGTTACAGCATGCGCACATCGGCCTCCGTAGATGCACGTAGATAAACAGATACCTGTCTGCGTCAAGACGCACCCCTATCGCTGTGAGGTCTAAAGATAATTTATTGGCTGGCTGTTGGCGGAGACTGGCAGCGTTATAACGCCCCTCCATAAAACCAGAACCGATGGCCACCGGCTTTCCCACACTGCATTTTAATCGTCTCCACGCAGCAAATTAAAAACTGGTATTCAAGCAAGACACTTTTACAAGCGGCAGGAATTCGACGCTGGGAGCGATTCTGCCCTCAAATTTGTCAGTTTCTCAAAGTAGTTTATTACCGACGTCGCGGCGGCACGGAGCCTATAGCTAGAGCTGCGAGATTGTTAGCCCACTCACACTGACCCGACTGTAAACTCCTACCCGCTTCGCTCTGTCACCGCTCTGCACTCAATGTGCGCAGACGATAACCCACACAGGTGCGTAGAAGGGGTTTCCACACTTGATGGACCCGTAAACTTCCACTTCTTTCTCTTCCCCGCCGCAGTGATGGCTAATTAATTTGCGCGAAGACCGAAGTGCTCGGCTATATATCTGCATGTCGACTGCTTGCATAATACACTAATGGCGATTTTATTGCCCTGCGAGCGGGTCGACGCGCTTAGGCAAGTGCACCGGCAAGCTGTTTGTATGCAATGATATGCAGATCAGGCATGTGGATGACAAACAATAGCGGAATTCTGTGCCCGCTGGAGAGACAGATCAGATAACGGACGCAATGTAGGAGAACCGAAAATGTACTGAAATACTCGTTTCTATAGCCCTTTGGGATCATTACGAACCTGCCCTAAACCACGCAATTGGAAAGTGATGTCCGCTCTCTCTCTCTCGCGCGCTCTCTCTCTCTCTCTCTCTCTCTCTCTCTCTCTCTCTCTCTCTCCTCTGTCTATATTACCACGCATCCGATCTTCTTCTTTTCGATCTCTCTATCTTTTCTCTATGGCATTATAATTCCATGAAAAGTAGACCATCGCCTATATGCGTCTGACTGAGAATGAACTAGAGCGGTTATGCGGGCATATGCTCTGCAAGTTCGTAATACTCACTGCGCTGAGCGCATGAATGCGCAGAAATTGGGACTTTCAAGATAAGATTGTTGAAAGAACTATTCACACGTGGATTGTTGCTGCTGATAAGAGAGCCAAGCTAACCTCCTCCCCCTTACTAGTGCAACGAATTCACGCATAATATCAAGAGCATATAAAGAAGGTATATAAGCATATAGCAAGAGCATATAAAGAAGGCCTTCTTTATATGCTCTTGATAATATTATGTAGACACAGCCAATGCCGGATTGGCGAATTATGCATTTTCTTCGGTAATAAATGTTTGCGTGTGAAAACGATACGATAATGACGATGACGACCCTGGCGGTGATATGAGTGGTGATGACGAAAGCGGAGGTGGTCGTGATGATAGCGTCGATCTGCTATCATCGTCGGAGGCGGGCGTAATGTTGAATACATAAAACAACAATTAGTGACTCGTGATCTAAAGTGAAAGTTTGCCGCCGCGTGCGTACTGACTGGAAATACTTCAGTTGCATCCCCGCGATCCTATAGTGAATAGGTATGACGATGAATGCATCATAGTGATCATTTGCTGAAGAATAATGATTATGAATAATGATTTTAGTAATCTTGTACATTCTGGGAATTTCAGGCCGGTTTGTTTCGCCTCACAGTGACTGGCTGCATTCTAGAAGGCCGAGTGACGGTTGCTGTAGACGCACTGATATTCATCGTGTACGATGCCGACATGGGCCCCGATCCCTGTATCAGACGCATAATGGATTTTTTTATAAGCAATTGAGTCATATCTGCGGAGGTTTTATCTGGAAGCATCATTAGCCCGTTAATTAAATTGTGACAATTGTTCAACGTATTCACCAGCATTTCGTGAAGTACGCGTAATTTTGTCGCCGCGTAAACGCTTTGTTTAGTTTTACATAAAATCTCTTCATCGCCTAATAAAATATTATTGTAACCTGCACACCTGCGCCGAGAAACCTGTCTCAAACACTCTTGTTAGCGCGCTCTTTCTTTCTCTCTCTCTCTCTAGTTACCACTTGAAAACGGAAAATCCACGAATCCCGACTCTCTTTGTCGATTTGAACGACACAGCTTTACACTACCTTTATGCACCTGTTTTCCCCAACTAAACTTTAAAAAAACTTCAATATTTTTCCTCTTTACGGCATCGCTCCGCGGCCCCCGTGCATGTGTCAACGCACAATGCTCAATTCGGCTCGTTAATTGGCTTTCAATCACAGTTTGATTTGCGCACGCCGCTCTGTTACGGTCGTTATTTTGTTATTTCGGACTCGTGAGTGGCTTTTGAGCGCTCGCATCTGAGCAGAAGGGTTCACCTCCGCCGCTCGAGGGCCTTTGTGAGCGTTGAGTGGGGGGTTGAAAGGGGGAGGCGAGGCGAGAGAATGTGGCCTGAATGAGCGGCGGCGGGTGCGGGTGGGCGCCGCCTGATGACACACACGTGCCCACTAACGCACGGCCGCCGCCACACTGCCCCGGCACCTGCGCCTTCTGTCAGCGAGGTCCGCCCAGAAGCCGACCACGGCTCCGTCTCATGGCACACCCCCACAAGCGGACCACGTCTCTGTCTCATGACACAACCCACAAGCGGACAACGTCTCTGTCTCATGACACAACCCACAAGTCGACCACGCCTCTGTCTCATGAGACAACCTAAAAGCGGACCACGCCCCTGCCTCACGAGACAAGTAGAATCCGACTATGTCTCTGTCTACGCCAATATGGTGATAATTCCGATTACAAACCAATATCACGTTTTTTAGATACGAACCGAGCTCTTACAGGAGATTTTCATTACCGTAAAAGCAGTATGGCAACAGACGTAGGAACCTGCTGAACTGAGGGTAGCTATTCACCGAACGGCTGGAAGTTGTCGTCTACTGTCCGACTGACCAAGCGACTAGCTGTCAGTGCTTGATTAATGAACTGGCGCGCTTGTAGCCGACTGGCGGTGTAAATGAGTAAATAAGCAGTCTCAATGAAGACTCTTACTTTCTCACCAAATTAACTTATACGGCCTATGCGAAGTCTGAGACACACACGCACACATAAGCCGCGAATAGTTCATAGGGTCTATGTCCCCCAGGGTACTGCCGGAACGTACCCTGGGTACGGTCCGGTATACCGAAACGTACCCTGGTAACTATCTAGCTGATATGGTTAGGGTTAAGGTTAGAGTTAGGGTTAGGGTTAGGGAGTATAGGCGTAGGCGACTCCCTAGACTCGTTAGTGGAGTAGGCGAGGTACGGTCCGGCATATTAGATAGTAGTATTTAGTACAAGGGTACGTTCCGGTACCCTGGGGGACATAGACCCTATCAGCCCTAGAATAACGAACACTGTTATAAATTAACTTATACGACCTATGCAAAGTCTGAGACACACACGCACACATAAGCCTAGAATACCGTGGAATACCCTGACTGCCTAAAGAAACTGTCACTTTACACCGCATCACTCCGTTAGCGCGACGAGAGCTCAATGGCGCAATAAAAACGTTGGGTGATACTTTTTCAGCCGATGGGCGTCTAAAATTGGCTGTGCGAAATATCCCGCTCATCAAATCGAGTTATTTGCATAATTTAAAGCCATTCGCTAAACATTATCATCGGTCACGCGCCCTCGAGCCCTATCAAACCTCGGTAGCTTCATCGTCGACCAACATTTATATACGCGGTAATAAATTTTCGCCATTTAATTGGGGAAATTTCTCGCGGTGATACCGCCCTGCCAGTCACGGGGAATTAGGCGTTTGAGGAGATGGCATCAACCACGGTTAAGCATCGCGTCATCAGCCTGCACAACGCTATAACTCATGGCAGTATAAACATTATAACAGACCTAAGTGAAAGAATAAAAGATGATTAAAAATCCTGATAAATTCATTCGTTCATTCATCGTTGGAATTATATAAGAGCTGACGGGCGCACGATTCGATTATAGTTTCTTCTCACGCTCCGGCCCCGAGTATCCTTTACAGCGACTATAAAACGGTGAGATAATTATATTATATATTTACGTTGACGTTTGTTATTAACGGCTATAGGTTTTATTACGATAACACTTGTCAGGATGTTGTACGTATTTAAAACGAGCAGTGAAGCGTCGGCGAACATGACTTATTGTTGCCATAAGTTAGCTAACATAACATGCACGGAGCACCCAATACTAATTCGTGTTATTTCGACTTAGCATTTGAACCCCTACAATTGTAGTATAGTTTTCTAGTTGCTAGGACATACATGTGCGTTCGTGTGTGTGTGTGTGTGTGTGTGTGTGTGTGTGTGTGTGTGTGTGTGTGTGTGTGTGTGTGTGTGTGTGTGTGTGTGTGTTTATGCCGCGCGTATGCGTGTGCATGTGTCTGTCTGTGTTTGTGTCCGTGCCTGTGTGCATGGGCATGATCTAGGACTTTTCTTGTGCATACGTGCATGCACGTTACTATGCATAAACAATAGTTAATGAGTTACCATACAATCCACGATTATATTAAGATTACGTCACAAGACTCACAACACACTAATACTTGCTTTCTTTACTATAAATTTAAGCGGTTCCGCGTATACCGTTAGTGTAGAGAACACGAATTAATATCATGCATACCCGAATTCTGGATAGCATGCGTAAGTTATTCGCGTGGCATCTGCTTAGTTTCACTATATTTTCGGACTCGCGGGCGATAATAGGCTGGATAAACAAGCGCAACGTTTATTATTGAATCTTAGAACAAATCAGAACAACCTAATTCTTTACCCGAATCTTCCCGGCGGTGACCCTCACACACACACACGCCCGCGCGCGCGCGCACGCACACGCACATGCAAGCACACGCACACGCACACGTACACACACACATACGCACGCACACACCGCGAGATCTGTCCGTGGTTGTAACAGCGAAACCCGGCATCTAACTAGAGTGTTTTAACGGCTCTATAAACCGCCAGCCGCGCCCTCAATGAACGCCCCCCCCCCTCCCCGTACTATGCGTCACGCGCTGCACAATGGTAATTAATGGCTATTAACATTCAGCGCTTGTTAGCGTGACCAGAGGCTATTGCGTTTGTTTTGTAAATCGCGCCCGAGCATAAATCAATTTTTATGAAAACGCGACGTCGTCCCCGCTGCCCGACAATCGTCGCCG
Source organism: Priapulus caudatus (assembly GCF_000485595.1). Taxonomy (NCBI): domain Eukaryota; kingdom Metazoa; phylum Priapulida; class Priapulimorpha; order Priapulimorphida; family Priapulidae; genus Priapulus; species Priapulus caudatus. The sequence goes on along the minus strand of NW_014577062.1, from coordinate 1,740,064 downwards.
ACAGCCGACGCGCACGCAGACGCCGACGCTCCCCGCTAGCCGCCGAGCTCGAATCACGGCAACGCTTGCCACGGGCGAAGCGCCGAACTTTAGAAATCGCAATCGAAATTGTGATAAATCTGCCGGCAACGGTGCGCGACACCTGGCGCAGCGGCTTTGTCATCCGTCTCGCAGTGATTTATCCCCGATTCTCTCCCGGTAGCAGGTAAAGAGTTAGCCCCGCGCTGTGATAGCCGACTGACAGCCGTACAATGGCGCGCAGCGGGTTGTTTAGCTACGAAAATCCGACTGTAACGAACAAAGAAGTGCATGCATCATATATATATATATATATGCTATCGTAGATTTCATCAACAGCACACGCAATCGCGCACACGCGCGCGCTTGCACGTATACGCACACGCACGCACACATGCACGCACACGCACGTTCTTCACTGCATTTGTCTAGCGTTGAGATGTTAAGATATGGCTGTGTCTTGTGCGATGATGGTTACACGCAATGGAAACTGCAGTACGCGAAATGTTTCGTGACTCAGGGGAGGTGCAGCAGTTGTTTTCATCGTTCTCGTCATCTTGTGGTTTGCACATAATATATCATAACAAGCATTCCTAATTCGTGTCAGTAAATGACAGTAGATGTCAGTAGTATCAGTGATATCCTGATGCAATATAAGTAAAGATGGTAGAAGTGCCAAGTTCCTGTTATTTTATGACAATCAGCTAAATGAGTATAGAAAACCTTTACGAGAGAGAACCTTTAGACGTCCCAATACGGATTCAGCTCCGATATCAATCAATCAGCTGCAATTATTGCAAATATATATCTCTATATATATTTCCTATATATCTCTGTCTGTCTGTCTCACTCTCTCGCACTTTCAAACCTCTCTCACTTTCTCCTTCGCGCACTCTCTTTCTCTTTCTATATACGTGCATGTGTATGCGTGCGTGCTTGCGTTCGTACGTACGTGTGCGTGTGGCTACGCGTGCGTGCGCGTACACGTACGACAATGCGGTATAGCACGGAAATAAGAAGACACGGGAATTACCTGTTCCTATCTACAGTGTTACAGCGTGACGTGAACCTATAACCAACGGTCTGCTCTATGCGTATACTAAGTACAAACTGGAATCGGATCGTATGAATTCTAAATGCACGCTAGCCGTTTCACGACGCATACAAACCACACCGTAATGAAACACATAAGCCCAGCATTAATATACGTACGGCGATACGAAACTCGCATTGTGGCTTTTTCTGTATAACAAATGACAGCCAACGATGATGGACAACCGCGCGCGATCACCTTTTAATTACTCCTTAAGGGCAATACTGACCTCTGATTTGAATACGAATTAACTTCGTTTCTTACGCGCTGCCCAGGTGTGTCAGTGGCAATCGCAATAAATTCAACATCCGCTTATAATTTATGACGTATCAAAGTGTGCGTTTTTTTTCGCTCGAGCCTCGTAATTATGCCGTCGATAGCGGGCGAGGTGAGAGGCTCGCTGCACATGATTTATGGCTTGCCGCGAGGTCGCGCTGCGGTGCGTATATGTACGCCGAATGCTGCGAAACAACGACGCTGAGTGTACGAAGCACGAGCCGTGACAAAAAGCGCAATCAAATTGTGCATGGTGCAATCAAGACGTATATATATATATATATAATATATATATATATATATATATATATTATATATATATATAAAGAGAGAGAGAGAGGCAGCGCGAGAGAGAGACAGAGAGGCGAGAGAGGCAAGAGGAGAGCGAGAGAGAGAGAGAGAGAGAGACAGAGAGCAGAGAGAGAGAGTGAGAGGGACAGAAAAGAGAAAGAAGCCAGAGAAAGAAGCCAGAGAAAGAAGCCAGAGAAAGAAGCCAGAGAAAGAAGCCAGAGAAAGAGAGAAGAGAGGAGAGAGAGAGAGAGAGAAGAGAGAGAGAGTGAGTAAAGCGAGAGGGGGAGAGGGTTGTGTCTGCGTGAGAGTGCGCGGCGTCTGCGTTCGGTCGGCGCCGATTTATCAACAAGAGCGCTCTAAGTGAAAATAAAAGACGTATTGAAATTAGGAGCATTGGGACGTGATGTTGCAACCTGCCTTATTAGCGCCGGCCCTCTTCGCCTGCATAGCGCGCGTCGGGTTTTAATTGTATACGCGCTTGGCCTCTGACAGACAGAGCAGACGCTTGTATAAACGCGTGCAGTCACGCACGAACCTACATACAGACGCGCGCACGCGCGCATACAAACGCATACAAACACGCGCGCGCACACGCACACACACGCACGCACACACACACACACACACACACACACACACACACACACACAAACTCACAACACGGCGCGCAAACGCACAGACAACACAGAAAGACAAAAAAACACAAGGTACGCTGTACCGCTGCTCGTATAATAAATGCTCCACACAGGCAGGCATATGTAATTTGGATTACCCAACGATGTAGGAAGTACTCGTTAGCAGCTCGTTATGCAGTCGTTATTACGATGCGGCACGCGGATGTAGCGGACCCGGTGTCACTAATAAACTAAAGTGGTTGAACGGCGCAGCATGGGTGGACGTGCGTCCGTCGATGCTTATATCGTGACGAATATTCTAATGATAGAACCGAGAAACGTATGTTAAAGGAAGAATAGGTCCATTGATTATGCAATGTTGACGAATGCTAGAGTAACTGGCACCTTGTGTAGTTAATAAGTATATTACCTTATAGCCAAACCCGTATTAGTTTGTCCAATATCACTGCTGGCTACATTAAAAACAAGACTTGAAATCGGTTGTTGATATGTATCAACGTATCATTTACGTGCCGTAAATGTAATCCAGGAGTCAAGCGATGACGTAAACATTTGTGCGGCCCGTATGTTTTGGACGCCAGATGAAATGGAGGTGTCAGCGGTGTAACCACGACCACGGACTAAACATGGAAATAAAGTAAAACACACGTACTAATCACGGACGCACGTGGACAGACCTGACAAAAAGTTCCTTATCACGAGCGTCCATGTTTACGAAATCACTGATGATAGCATTGCGTACGGCCGAGCATGCGTGCGAAAATGTCCGGAGCACTATAAATCTGTATTACACCCGCTTCGCCGGCAGCGGTTTGAAACTGTAAACAACTGATTTCTTGGACTGCGGATTAGACATTTCTTAGTAACCAGCAGTGATATTGGACAAACTAATACGCGTTTGGCTATAAGGTAATGTACTTATTATTAACTACACAAGGTGCCAGTTACTCCAGCATTCGTCAACATTACATAATCAATGGACCTATTATTCCTTTAATGGGATTTACTTTGATGTCTGTGATGTTTGATGATCAGCATTATATCAGAATATGATATTATGTATCGCATACGCATGTCCACCGAGAGCCGAAGGCGCGTGAGATATATGACAAATATATATATACCAAGAGTAGATAATAACACATGTGTTATTATCTACTCTTGATATATACGTATAATACATGCATGGTAAAACCTTCGTTACATTTCCTTACTATACATATAAGGTTATACATACGTTATAGCTACGTATTATAATGTAAGGTTATACCTATGTTATATCTAAGTATAATATCTGAATGGTTATACATTATATACCTACGTATATTATGAATGTACGGTTATACCTACTTCACACCTACGAATTATACACGCACGGTTATACCGTTATACCTACATAATAACAAGTTGATAATAATCAGGAGTGAATAAAGGTACAACAATATTTGTTTTTGTTTTCATTCACGCTTGATGTTATACATGTACGGCTATGCCTACGTCATTGCGTTTGACAAAGAACGTCGCACAATAGCAAGCTACTGTCGTCATGACTTTGAATGACGCTTATACTTAATTAACACGTTAATTGTTCTATTAGTTACGACGTTTGTCACACGTGTGTGTATGGCTACCTCGGTAATTATTTCGTCACTCAATATAATTAACGTTCATTTCAGGAAATGGGAACAATACCAATGCGACGTGACATATAATGAGCAAAAGCGTCGTAAAAATAGGAGTGTACCCTGTCACCTGTCATCTGCGAATGTTGCGCCACCTACTGGCTAGACGGGTTCCTTGTCGTTTACGAGCAGGAAAACGTCAGGCTGCATTGCTTCTCATAGGAAGGCGCACTCTGATTGGTAACAAATGCGATCTAAATGAGTCAAGCAAGTTAAGTGGATTAGGTTCAGTTTTCGGAGTGGTGTGACACACCTTGAATAATGCAGTTAACATTTCTATTAGGAGGTATCAGGAAACAGCCCAGAAGTGATGGATGGTAATTGCGCTGCACAATTTCTCCTCTTAAAGAGAAATCCGGCAATACCAAAACCTGAATGATTAGAATTTAGATTTCCCGTTTTGTTTTACGCCGCCATATATCTCGATTCTTGAACTTTGTCGGGATAACACTAAACATCTCTCATACGCAGGATCAGATTCTTATTTTGTTGGAATTAAGTGCACTTGTCTCTAATGCGCCATTAATAAATCAATTGTCCGAACAATCATATATGTAGCGTTGTGTTGTGACAAGTTCAATTACCAGTTGACATACTATAACAACATAAATTCTTGGTATTGTCAGGTTGTTGTAAAAAGTAGCCTGTCTACTGATCGGCGAGGCCATATTTCACTACTTGTTTTTAGTTTTTATGTATATTTGTAATACTTCTATTATGTAACTTTATTTAGAACCTGTGTTAAACACTAAACTAGCGCGGCATCGCATGTCAATATTACAAATGGACCATGCTTCACTTCTGCGTTATAGCAAAATGCCGTCTGCAAGACGTCTGCAGAATACATCCTGACACATGGAGCCGCACGTGTCAAGTTTTTAAAAACAAAATAGTCTACAAGGGCAGAAGAAAACCTGCTGATATTTTTAACGGTTATTGTGTCGTGAGTTCAAACTGCGACAAATGATGTCGAGATGATGAGGAGTACACGACGCTATAGTAGTAGCGACGACGAAAATAGCAGCAATAGCATTCACGGCACGATGACTGTTAAAACACATATTGATATAGCAGATAGTAACTAAATGAAGATAGGGGACCGGGAAGGTCGATTGCCATGTTTCCCAGGTAAAAAATTCGATTTCCCAGTTCCCGGTCAATTAAAATGGAAAATTGCGACGTTCCCGTGTTCCGGGTGACTTCTGATCACGAATCGCGACAAGTGTTACCTTGCGTCTCTCGGTTCCCAGATAATTAAACCTGCCGAATGCCGCGTCGCGAACATAACCGTCCCCCTCATTATGAAGCACCTAGCTCCACTTTTGTGGAGAGACGCAGGCGTTTTACTTATATATTCTGTCGTTCAGTCAGCTCGCCCCGCTGATATATATATATATATATATATATATATATATATATATATAATCTTGCACCCCCTCCCCAGCGTTAATCGCGTCTCACGTTACTATAATATTATACGTCTTCCCGCGCACTCGCATGCTCATGTTACGGCCAACGCGCTGATGGAAGAATTCTGCGCGCCGCCCGATCACCGGGCACAGTAGCTCTAGTACTATAGCCCTTCGCTCCTGCGTAGTACTCGAGCTACGGGCACAGCAGCACCGCGGCGACTGGTTCGCGAAAATGCGGGGAACGCCGCCGCCTGTCTAAGCCGGTCGCCGAGGGGCAGTGCTCAATCACAGGACGGCCGACGACGCTCTGTCGTCACGTCGCCGGCTCGAGGAGCCGCTGGCTGCGCGCGCTCTCTCATCGGTCTCGCTCTCTCGCCTTTCTTCCAATTTGTATCAATAAATTGAAAAAAACGGCGGAGATAATTTGACGTTTCGACGAGGCGGACCGGTGCCGGCAACCCGACACTACGCGACGCGGCGCCCGCCTAGAGACGAGACATGCGAGACATGCCTGCGAGCGACGCGCACTCACTGCCTGTGCGTACACTCGCCGCACGCCAGTCTGCGTGCATAGTTTAAACCTGCATGGCCATCGTTAACTCCGCAAATGGCATGGGTGGCGCCACGAGCGGCATGGGTGGCGCCACGATCGACATGGGTGGCGCCCCCAGCGGAATAGGTGGTGCTAGCAGGGTATGGCTGCCACCATCAGCGACATGGGTGGCGCTAGCAGGGTATGGCTGCCACCATCAGTGACATGGGTGGCGCTAGCAGGGTATGGCTGCCACCATCAGTGGCATGGGTGGCGCTAGCAGGGTATGGCTGCCACCATCAGCGGCATGGGTGGCGCTAGCAGGGTATGGCTGCCACCATCAGTGGCATGGGTGGCGCTAGCAGGGTATGGCTGCCCCCATCAGCGGCATGGGTGGCGCTAGCAGGGTATGGCTGCCACCATCAGCGGCATGGGTGGCGCTAGCAGGGATATGAGTGGCGATACCAACGGTATGGTTGCCAACGCCAGAGTCGTGGGTGGAACACGCATGACAATATGAAAGTGTCACGCTATCGGTAATTACATAATATATATATTATTATATATTATTTAGGAGGTAGAAGAGGAATAAAAACGACATTCTTACGGGCGAGTTGTGCTGCTCGCTACTGGAGGTTACAGTCTGTAATTAAACATAATTTGCATAATTTCACGGCTGATATGTGTTTTGTCGCAACCAATCAAATAAAACTTGCTGCGAGTTAGACACGTGGAATAATATGGATCGCTCGACGTGCGGCTGATAAAAGCTGCTAACGCGCCGCTGAGAGCAAGAGACGCCGCGAATGGATGGCAAGAGAGAAATGTCAAGTAGAGATAACAAATTTGAACATGATTCAGCCATTTGAAAGTGAACACAAAGAGATGCAGGGGAAAGTGGTTATACGCGGGAGTGGAAAGGGGGAGGGCAGGACAGAATTAAGTTTACACCAATAAAATAGTTGAAAAATAAAGTAAATAGAACCAGGAAGCATCAGAACGGAAATAAGGACAGAAGTAGGAGCTAGGTAATAAATCCGGTTGTGACCACCCCTAGGGCCACTACAATAAGGCGAGGCGAGTACATTCAGACAGGGCCAGTGTCAAATAGGCAAAGATAGGAACGGGCAGAACAACGTACGTGGAAGAGGGGAGGACCCGGGCGAAAGTAAGCGTCCATGGAGGTTATGATGCGACCTATCCTCGTGTATTATTTATATAATTATTACAATCTTAAGTATTACTAATTTTATGGTATTTAAAGTAATCACAACCACACGACATCATATAATATTCACGTTATACCTCTTCTTGTATTATTTATGTTATTTCAACCTCAATTATTATTCATGCTATACTTCATCCTTACATGTCAATCATGTTATCAGGATTACATGATATAGATACATGTTCTCTATATTGTGCACTCCTGATGTTACCCCATCGCTCCCCATTATTCATGTCATGCCAACTTCACGTGTTATTCATGATATCCTATGTTTCTATATCATCCGTATCATTCAAACCTCGTGCAATATTAATGTGATCCAATAATCGTACATAATTATTCGCGATTTTCTATCCTCTAGTATAATAAGCGCACACTTCAAGCTGCACGTATATTCTATGTCTTTGTTACAGAACGAGCGCCAGTTAACAGCAACGATGTGTGAGTGTCGCGGCCTTTTATGCAGAGGGCGCATGACCGGAGGTTACAGGCCCGTCATACGCAATTGAAAAAGCCGAGAATAAATGGTTCTGGCCCAGATTACGCTTGCTAGAAGGCTAGATAGATTTACGTCATCAAGTGTACGCACACGCCCCACAGATATCATCTCGCTATCATTTCCCCATCATTTCACAGACTCGAGAGCACCGTCAGGCGAATCTCAGAGCGAAATTGAATTCGGATAAGCTGTAAGCGGAATCACTAACTGGCCACCTGGCGGTGAGGCTAGAATATATTGATTGTTTGTTTGATTACTTGATTGATTGACTGGTTGGTTGACTGTTTGATTGATTGGTTGGTTTACTGATTGATTCCATTGATTGATCGATTGATTAATTGATTGATTAGTTGACTGATTGATTGGTTAGTTTATAGACTGTCTGATTGATTGGTTGTTTGGTTGGTTGATTGATTAATTGAATAAGTGACTGATTGCTTGATTGATTAATTGATTGATTGAATTACATTTGTATTCATCATGTTTCTCTGATTGATTCATTCATGTACTCCGAATTGTTCGTCGCTTGTCGTAATGCATCGTTCAGACAGCTGTGATGGGTATACTGCCATCGCGTGAGAGACTGCCTGCATGCACTAATCACCGTCATTCCTCTCTCGATATGCCTTCACATTTCAGAAGCAACCATTGATAATACGCTGTGCGCTTCATACATCCCCTATACATCATTTACCAGTTCATCCTGTCAGCGGTTAACGATTGTCGGCATCTTCTAGCTGGTTATATGTAACATACAATACACACGCGTAATTACAGCATAATACATGCATAGTGTGTGTGTGTGTGTGTGTGTGTGTGTGTGTGTGTGTGTGTGTGTGTGTGTGTGTGTGTGTGTGTGTGTGTGTGTAGTTGTGTGCGCGCGCGGATGGTTATATATAATGACCTCGTCGTCCGTGTCGTAAGTTCGAATAGAGTGCGCACGCGATGATGATGGGCGGGACATAAAGGACATTTCAACAGCTATTTCACTTTTATCACCTTGTCTGTTTATTCTTCGCAGGGGAGTACATTATAGACGCACTCGCCTGAATAGAGCGAGAGAGAGAGAGAGAGAGAGAGAGAGAGAGAGAGAGAAGAGAGGAGAGAGAGAGAGAGAGAGAGAGAGA
>NW_014577062.1:1704358-1731250 GCF_000485595.1 Priapulus caudatus | reverse complement strand
GTGTGTGTGTGTGTGTGTGTGTGTGTGTGTGCGCGTGTGTGTGTGTGTGTGTGTGTTGTGTATTGTGTGTGTGTGTATGTGTGTGCGCGTGCGCGTGTGTGCGTGTGTGCGTGCGTGCGTCCATCTCGCGACAGCTTGCGTACTGCCAGAACGTCTCCGCGCTTCTAGCAGCACCTCCCCACACGGCAACGACGCGTGCATGTGCGTTGCCCGCCAGTCATCATGCAGCAGCACAGTCACCTGCTGTTGCTACTAGCCGGCCGGACCGACACACAACCCGTAATTAGAAGCATTAACATGTCACGTCCCTGCGGTACCTAGGACGGCACCGATCGCCGCGACAAGTGCCGTTTAATCTGCATACAAAGCCACGCCGCCGCCGCCGCCGCCGCTGCTACTGCCGCTGCTTCTACGATCGCGGGCCGGTGCTTCCCCGCACACACACCCGTCATTTTCTCGCAATTATGCCACTGTCTGTCGATAATTGATATCTCGAACACAGGAAAGCCTTGAGGCCAGCGCGGCGACGGCTATACACGCGCACGCTACCTGCACACGTACCTACCTGCGCCCAGCATTATAATATATTTATTTGCGCGGAATAACGGACCGTGTGAACACGCCGTTGACTGACTTGCCCACACTGACCAACGGTTTGCCACTCGGGAATACACACACACACACACACACACGCACGCACGCACGCACGCACGCACGCACGCGCGCGCGCGCGCACACACACACACACGCACAAGCATATATATCAGGAGTGTATAATATCCCTATTATACACTCCTGATATATATATATATATATATATATATATATATAGTCGCGTATTGCCCGATGCCGGAGACTCCTACGAGAGACCCCGCGGCGGCGTGCATTTAAACTTTTGTTTGCGTGACAGGATCACTGCCGCTCCCTATATTATTTCTCGAGGTACGTGTCTGCCGCGCACGTGTACAAAGTTTGCAGAGATAGATGGACCGATAAATGGAATTATATATATATATATATAACAAGTGCCGCAGTGCGACAGGGCTCATCTGGTGTCTGGTGTTCTGCTGATAAATTCATTTGTGCATAGCAAGACGTCTTATACATAAGTCTTCTTTATTCTTGTTTGACTTTCGTAGCCAATTCAAACAATTATATCAGCTACACTTTCGCACCCACCTAATCTCTATGCATTGCATACACATGTGCATTGCAGCTTGGCAGGCAACAATTATGATTAGAAGCGCGCCAGCCATGGGCTGTCCCGTGTTTTTGCTTACCCACGCGAGCATTCACTGATTCAGCCTCCAGGGTGCTATAGACAGACTGCTTTAGAAAATAATATGATTTAACCTTGTTCAACAAACATTTGCCTTTGCAATTCAACTGTGCAACTGTAGCCTCACATTCACACAGGTATGGGCTCTAATAATAGCAAAAGCAGTTCAGTCCTTTGTTAACAGTTAACAAATCAATGTTTAACCCTCCTCTTGAGGGTCAAAAGGTTATCCGACACTTACTCTTCGCATGTCAGCGGAAAGTACATTTCATGGTCCTTTCAATAAAGCCATAAAAATGGTAGGTCACCGCTGAAACAAAAATGTTTTTCAATCGCTCCGTCAGACCATGTCCTCAGAAAATGTCTAAAATCTGCCGTGCCCCATTGACCTTTGACTTGTGACCTCCAATTTCGGCACAGTGATGGCTTTTCCTATACCATGATGCTATACACCGACTATCACGAGCCTAGGTCGAGCCGTTTAGATTTGTGCCGCAATTCTGCATTTCCTCCCTATACCTTAAGTTAAGGAAGGAATGTTCCCCCGTCGTAAAAGACCTCACAGACCTCAAAGACACCTCTTGACCTTTGACACCCAGCTTCGACATCACAACTCGTTTTCGGATTGCCCCCCACGTCCCGAATATCGTGGCCGTACGTCGAGCCGTTTAGATTTGTGTCCAACTGTTGACGTACGCACGGACGGACGCACGGACGCACGGACGCACGCTCATGCGATTCTACAAGCTGCATCTGACTATGTCAGATGAGCTAACAAAAATACATAAATAAACAGTTTTCGCTCGCGTTCCTGGCGGGATAGCTGTGCATGCTAATACACGGTGGCTGCGTTGCATCGACGGTGGCCGCATGCACGCCTACGCGAACTTACCGCTAGATTGCTAGATACATAAAAGACAGTTATACACATACATACACGCACGCACGCACGCATGCACACACGCACGCACGCGCGCGCGCGTTCAGCCACACAACTCGCAGCACTGACCGCATATTTCCTGACCTTCCCCATCATCCATGTCAAATTACACGGACTCGGCATAATTAAACTGTGAGACAGGACCCGCTCATCGCCATCCATGTATCGTCGTGGGGTTCACACATAAATGCGAGCAAAAATAAAAAAAAAGCTCAAGCTGGTGTGTATATTGTGTCTTGTCTCTGATTGCTGTCTATGACGAACATTGCACTCATGCACGCGCGTACGCACGCACGCGCGCACGGTTCAGTCGTCCGAAACAGCATTTTTTCGCTAGAAGACTACGTGTCTACGCATACGTTAATTAAGAATAAGCACACGATTGCAAAACGCGTAACAAACTCAACATGTCACACGCCTCTGCCGAACCGACGACAACAACGAAGCAAAGCGGTATTTTATTAGATCTTAAAATGCCCCGTCACACCTGTATTGTAATGACTGCTTGTCCCGACTTGAATGATCGATTGCGTTGCTGATTGAACGATGATGACAGTTTTGATTGATTGGATAATTAGCAAGAAGTAAACGAACGGCCCGTGCGATACATATGCTACAACAATATTTTAACAAGTTGATTGATAGAGGCACGCTTACATGGGGGTTGCAGAGACGGCGGACTAGGCAATATTACCAGATGAAGGTTAGTGAGAGAGAACGCGCGCGAGAGAAAGAGAGACAGAAACGCCCACAGACACCACACGCGCAATTACAAGCGAATAATAAGAGCAAGTAGGCGAAGTAGAGAGAGAGAGAGAGAGAGAGAGAGAGAGAGGGACAGAGAGAGTTAGAGAGAGAGAGAAAGAGAGAGAGAGAGAGAGAGAGAGAGAGAGAGAGAGAAAGAGAGAGAGCGCGCGAAAGAGACAGACAGAGACAGACAGAGAGACAGGTAGATACAGTGACAGAGACTGAGAAAAAGAAAGGGGGTGAGAGAGGGGGAGGGAGGGAGTGAGGGAGGGAGGGAGGGAGAGAGGGAGAGAGAGAGAGACAGAGAGACAGAGAGACAGAGAGAGGATGGATAAAGAGAAATATAAATAAGAAAGAAACGGGAGGGGCATGTTTTTAACACTGAAAACCTTGGATCTGTTATCCTTGACTACTTCATTATCTTATATTATTTCAATTAGAAAAATACATTTTAGCTGCGAGAGATTTTGTTATACAGACATAAATGTATATGTATATAAATATATGTATCAGGATTGTGTGTGTGTGAGTGCGCGTGCGTGCTTGCGTGCGTGCGCGAGTGTGTGTGAGTCGGAGATGATATGTAGCAGTATCCAAGAGACGGCGGCGGGCGGTGGTGCACGTGGTACAGCACTACTCCCATCCAATCCACTCATCTACCCTCAACGTGTACAGCACTACTCCATCCATCCACCATCTTACCCCTCAGCGTGTAACAGCACTAACTCCACTCCACCATCTACCTCACCGTATACAAGCACTACTCCATCCACGCATCTACCCGCTCACGTGTACAGCAATACTCGCATCCACCATCTACCGCCTCACGTGTACAGCCATTAAGCTCCATGCCAGCCATCTACCCCTCAGCGTCGTACAGCACTACTCATCCACCATCTAGCTCGCCTCACGTGTACAAGCACTACTCGCCATCCACCATCTCACCCTCACGTGTAGGCAGCATTACTGCCACTCCACCATCTACGGCTCACGTGTACCAGCTACTCCATCCACCATCTACCCTCACGATGCTACAGCCATTATCCAATCCACCATCTACCCCCACGTGATAAGCATACTCATCCACATCTACCCTCCAGCGTGTACAGCACTACTCCAATCCACCATCTACCCCTCACGTGTTACAAGCACTACTCATCCACCAATCTACCCCTCAACGTGTACAGCACTACTCCATCACCATCTACCCTCACGTGTACAGCCCTACTCCATCCACATCTACCCTCCACGTGTACAGCACTACTCCACCCACAATCTTACCCTCACGTGTACCAGCCACATACTCCATCCACCATCTACCCCTCACGTGTACAAGCACTACTCCACTCCCCATCTACTCCCTCACGTGTAAAGCACTACTCCACTCACCATTCTACCCCTCACGCCCATGATACAGCACTACTCATCACATCTACTGCCCTCCACGTGTACACGCACTACTCATCACCATCTACCCCTCCCGTGTACAGCATTACTCCATCCACCAAATTACCCCTCACGGTACAGCACTATCCATCACCATCTCCGCCTCACGTGTAACAGCAATTACTCCATCCACCATTACCCCTCACGTGTACATCATTACTATCCCCATCTACCCTCACTGTGTACAGCACTACTCCATCCACCACTCTACCCCTCACGCTGTAACAGACCTACATGCCATCCACCATCTACCCCTCAACGATGGTACAGCATTACTCCATCACACCATCAGCCCTCACGTGTACCAGCACTTACTCCCATCCACCATTCTACCCCTCACGTGTACATCATTACTTCATCCACCAATCTACCCTCACGTGTACAGCACTACTCCACTGCCACCATCTACCCCTGCACGTGTCACAGCATTACTGCATCCATCCACCATCTACCCTACGTGTACGCCACTACTCCACTCCATCCACATCTACCCTTCACGGTACCATCAGTACTTCATCCACCATCTTACCCTCACGTGTCAGCGCACTACTCCATCCACATCTTACCCCTCAGCGTGTACAGCATATACTCCATCCATCCACAATCTACCCCTCACGTGCTACGCAGCACTTACTCCATCCACCATCTACCCTCACGATGAGTACAGCACTACTCCATCACCATCTGACCCTCACGTGATACAGCATTACTCACCATCCACATCTACTTCTCACGTGTACGAGCACTACTCCATCCATCCACCATCATACCCTACGTGTACACCACTACGTCCATCCATCCACCATCTACCCTCACGTGCTACAGCACTTACTCCATCCACTTCTACCTCACGTGTACAGCACTTACTCCATCCACCATCTACCCCTCAGTGCTATCAGCATTACGCCATCCACCATCTACCCTCACGTGTCAGGCACTAATCCATCCACCATCTACCCTCACGTGTACAGCACTACTCCATCCACCATCTACCCCTCACGTGTACAGCACTACTCCATCCACCATCTACCCCTCACGTGTACAGCACTACTCCATCCATCCACCATCTACCCCTCACGTGTACAGCACTACTCCATCCATCCACGCGATCTACCCCTCACCGTGTACAGCTACTCCATCCCACCATCTACCCTCACGTGTACAAGCACTACCTCCATCCACCATCTACCCTCACGTCGCTACAGCAATTACTCATTCCACCATCTACCCCTCACGTGTACAGCACTACTTAATCCAATCCACATCTACCGCCCTCACGGTGGTAAGCTTACTCCATCCACCCATCTACCCCTCACGTGTACAGCAACTCCATCCACCTCTACCCCTCGACGGTACAGCACTAACTTCCAATCCATGCCACCATCTACCCCTCACGTGTACGCACTACGTCCATCCTCCACCAATCTACCACCTCAACGTGACTACAGCCACTACTCATCACATCTACCCTACGTGTACAGCATCTATCCAATCCACCCATCCTACCCCTCAACGTGTACAGCACTACCATCCCCATCTACCCTCCACGTTGTACAGCACTACTCCATCCACATCTACCCTCACGTGCCTACCAGCACTCTTCATTCCACCATCTACCCTCACGTGGTACAGCACTTACTCCATCCACATCTTCACCCCTCACGTGTTACAGCATTACTCCAATCCACCAATCTACCCTCACGTGTACAGCACTACTCATCCGACCATCTACCCCTCACGTGTACGCGATTACTCAATCCACCATCTTACCCTCAAGTGAACAGCACTACTCCACTCCATCCACATCTACCCCTCACGTGATACGCATTACTCCCATCCACCATCTACCCTCACCGTGGTACAGCATTACTCCAATCCACATCTACCCCTCACGTGATACAGCACTACTCATCCACCAAATTCTACCCCCACGTGTACAGGCACTACTCCATCCATATCCTCNCCATCTACCCCTCACGTGTACAGCACTACTCCATCCACCATCTACCCCTCACGTGTACAGCACTACTCCATCCACCATCTACCCCTCACGCGTACCCTTGCCATCGTCAGACTGTGGCAATAAGCTAGGCTGAGCTAGTATAGCCTGTCGTCGGCTTTACTGGCGTACGCGGTAATTGATGACGACGTGTGCACTGGCATTCAGTGACGAAAGGGTTAATGCGATTACGGATGGATTAGAACATCAAGTCGCGCCGACATACCGGCAAAGAGTCGGGCAGCGACTAAACGCGTATCTGTTCGAGTCGTGACCTACAATTCAACTCTATTTTGAAGGCCAATATTTCGCTGACAGCGCTGGGATCGGAAGAATGTAAGTGAATGTGTGTGTGTGGAATGGGGGGGGGGGCAATAGAAATAGTTCTTGCGTGACATATGCAGAACGTTAAAATAGTTCCTGCATGACACATGCAGGCCTTTAAATGGTTCCTGTACGACATATGAAGGGTGTTAAAGCAACGGTAAGTGTATCACGTTTATTATCGCGTACTTACGTTATACATGGAATAGGGCACGCGACAGATTCATTCACGTCGAAGGGTTTTCACAGTCAATGCCTTGGTTTTAGCTTTTGGTCGAATCTTCTTTGACGTCATGCAAGATCACGGCGGTGTGTGCGCATGCGCAGGCGGGGACGGGCGGGTGGGAACAACGAGAGAAACTAAACTCATGCATTGCCGCCTGACCGACGCACGCTGGCAGGCGGGGCGGCGCGCGGTCTGCGGTTGCATTGAAACGCCGACGAAGAATGTAGGAAATTCACGTGACGACGCGCGCGGAGATCACGTGACATTCGCGACGTATCTGCGCGATAACCGAAAACGTGGGAAAAATGTGTCTCATACATGTAAAAATTGTGATTGATTTAAAAACTGTAGAGTATTCTGACGAGTCCAAGGCTCGCACTACACACGGCTTGTTCTGCCGAGCAAATAGATGTTTCCCTCTCCCGGACGTTGGTTTCTCCCGCGCGCCCGTCGTCGCGGGAGAACAGGTGGCGTCGGCATCTAACTCGCTCGCCACCAGAAAGGCCCTCGCGCAAAAATTCTGCTCGCATTGTTCTCAATTAGACCGCGTGATGCGATCTCAGCAGCGGTTTCTTTCATTTGCCTCGGTCGGCGTACGAGAAAATAATGCCAGCAGATCTAGACATCGCCTGAGACATATAGACTGTCGCCGCTGGTTCGCACAGCGCGACCCAGCGAGGCGCGTAGGTGCAGGTAGCCGGGGCGACCAGCCGACGAAGGCGCATGCCCGCCAGCGATGACTCTAGTCGGCCGACTAATGAGTTACACCGCAAGAAAAGACGAGGGCGCAAAAAGCTAACAACGTTTTTTTTTCAGCGTAAACAAAAAGCTGCCGTTCGGAAGCGAA
Source organism: Priapulus caudatus (assembly GCF_000485595.1). Lineage (NCBI taxonomy): Eukaryota > Metazoa > Priapulida > Priapulimorpha > Priapulimorphida > Priapulidae > Priapulus > Priapulus caudatus. Next base: position 1,723,442 of record NW_014577062.1, on the reverse strand, counting down.
ACGCACGCTGGCTGCTAGGCGGCGGCTGCGGCGTCATCGTCGGCTGGCGTAGGCAGCTCGGCGTGACTGACGCGAGTTCAGACGCGTCGTCGGCTGACGCAGGTCGGCGTGACTGACGTGAGTTCTGACCCGGCGTCGGCTGACGGAGGTCGACGTCAGACGGCGGCGGCGCGTCGTCGGATGACGCAGGTCGGCGTGACGGACGCGAGGTCTGACGCGGCGTGAAGTCTGACCGTCATATACAGACGCAATTCCGGACACTTATCAATGTTATTATAGAGTAAAGATATGACCGCGCTTCGCGACGCGAGACGCTGCCCTGCGACGCGACAGTCCGACACGAGTATGTGACCTGTTACATCATCTCTACGTCACGCCACTCACACCACTAACCCGCAGACTCCACGAAATGGTCCCTCAGTGGTGTTTTGAGCTAAGAGTATTACCGAGCCACTAAAGCAACGACCGATCGCATGCTTAACTACCATAATACCAACAGCTAATACTACATGTATTATTAGCTTATTAGCTTATTTTATTTATAATGTATTATTAACACTTGATAATACTAACACTAACGTTGCGCATGCAGGTGCATTCACGTACGCGAAAGTCACACGAATATTCAAAGATCAATGCAAATCAGGTGCACCCGTCATTTATTATATAAACGTAACAAATCCAACACAGGTAAAGACGTTGTAAAAATGTTAAATATACATTCACCGTGCCGACATTGTTAGACTTAATAGAAATGTTAGAAATTAATAATGTGTATCAAAAATATTCAAATCTATCACCTAGTCAACCTAACTTAACCTTAACCGTAACCTGAACATCTTCGCTCGTTGTGATACTAAGGGTATATATCAACGCTTATACACGTAAACTTTCACCATAGCTTTGCTGTTAGTTTTCTCAAAAAGACAACGGCAAGTACAGTTCAACATCGACAGCCTAGATCTTCGGCTAGCAGACTTTCATTTGCATGTCACAAAAACAAATATTTCAACGAATATTTCGAATTAGCATCACGATTGGACAGAGAATTAAGACTATTCACAAATAGCGACCTAGGGTAACACAGTCGTAACAATCAACCACTAGACATCCATCCCTCCGCTACAGCTTTGCAATACAGATCGTAACTCGCGTCTCAATCGACCTTGGACATAAACTTCTCACGCGTCGCGCAGACACAACACGGCAAGTTTGTTTCTTGGTGACTACTAACGTAGAAACACCAACAAAGGAGCCGGAGCCGCGTATGAATGCCATTCCAATAACTGTCGAATGGAAAGAGTTACGCAGTATAACAGCAACCAACAAGAGGCTTATCTTGCGTAGCATCGAGAAAGAGAGATAGGGAGGGAGAAAGAAAAAGAGTAGGAGAGGGATAGTCGGCGTGCTTTCATCTCCGCACCAGAAGACGGGCGGGATTTCGTTGCCCACTTGAGTGAACAATCACGCCCAGCGTTTACGTGTAATAGCATAAATAGAATGCGACCCGACAACTGATAGCAGCAGCAGCGCGATCTAGCGGCAACAATGAGCCGCTGCTTCTTGACACGTGACCGGCGTTTCTAGCGAGTCCGCTCAGTCGGCTTTTCACGTTTGACGCGCTCTGAACGAGAGATAATTCGCTCGTTACATGTGGAATCCCCATTCCGACTGCGCTCCCATCGCTTACAAATGCGAATAAAATCTGACAGCACACTAACAAGTCCCCCCTATCACCAAAGCAACCCGCAAACTAACGTTGATTCATTGCCAATCAGCATAGGACCTATTCCCAATTTGACAGCGGGGACTTGCGTAAACGCAGAGCATCCATCACAGCAACTGCCATCGCTAAGCAACGCTAGCGAACGCGGTCGCTGGCGCGCCCTGTTCGCACGCGCGAGGATCACCTCCCGTAGTCTCCACACATGTCACGTGAACATTCGCTACGATTTAACTGGCTACGGCTGTCCGTCTGCATATACAAACAGACTGCCGGTCGGCGCTATGACGGTGGCGTGTATCCGGGGTGGCCGCTATCCAGGGCGCGGCAGGGGGTCACTTTACCGTTAGACGGGTAATGGTAACTGGCAAAAGGCCCCAAGATCGCACATAATAACGTCATGCCATCGATGAAGAATGCGCGCAGCGCAAATGCCACCCACCGCGTCATAAATTATGCACGTCATAATAAACACATAGCTGAGGCACACATCAACTCATGAGATTCCATCCACTCGCTATGGCCAGACTACAGTTAAATCTGAAAACACTATAAGTGAGTGGAGTTACACTACCTCACGAGCTGACTACAGACTGAAGCGGTTGCGAACCGTATTTACGTTCATTTATGAGTGAACCAACTACATGAACACGCTCAGTTTCATTCCCTGCGTAGCCAGCCACAGCGTGATTGCGAGATTCATAGCGAGATTTCATAGCGAATAAAGTCAACGACTCTCGCACGGTGTTTATGGGAGGCAGCAGTGTTTGTCGCAGGCGGCCCGATAAACAGCTCGAGCATGACACATGTCTGAGGTGTCTTTTCCTCTGAACAACATCAGGTTAGCGGAGGTGTCAAGTACGCAAACGGCGGCCATAACTGCCTGCTAGCAAGCCGACCTGTGAACAACACAGCATATTCCTAGACTTCAACGAATAAATATCACGTTCGGAGGTTAGAGATACTACGACTAACGAATTCCTTCCCTGCAATTAGTTCAAATAAGGCGTATGTAGACTCATGTTTCTTACTATTTGTACAAAAAATCAAGCTGGGCCGTGACCCTCCAACTGCAGAACCGTAGCTATAACGAGGCAATTTGCTGATTTGACAGTTAGGCAGTTGTGCCTGAAAGTAGAATGGGTTACAAATAAACGAACATGTTTCTAAGGCTACTTCGATTCTTTTCAAGAAACATTTTCTTCATTTCAAAAATATCGTACAATATAAATTATTTTGGACTTGAATTTACATAGACGCGTGCACAGAAAGGAGAGTGAGTTTTCATGATGAATTCATGTACAGTGAGCATACCATTTTTGAGTAATAATTAAAAGCATATAATAAATTCTATCGAAAGCATCGATAAAATGCGAAGCACACATAAGTAACTTGGCATTTTATGCTAGGAATTTATGCATTTGTAAGACAGGTTCTCGAAGTTTTTCTTCGCTTTGCTTGGCTGTCACCGCACCATGTTCTCTCGCCAGCTATGGACCTAGCATTCGGGATGTCATAGGACCGAGAGTAAACCTACAGTAAGACTCGATTCTACATGTTTGCTGTCTGCGTATTTAGCTTCCGTGGTGTTGCTGATATGGCTTTCCTGTTATCTGTTGATCTGGACTTAACCTGTCTACTGCCCCAATTCCTTGGCCCCTGGCGTTTAAGATTGACTAATATCTGTTTATCTTGTTCGCTGTCTTTTTGACATCTGCAGTCTGTTTAACTCGTTCATTTGGATTTTTGACCATCTTTTGTCTGTTTAGTTTGCTCCGTCACCTTTTGACTGTCTGCCGCTTGTTTCATTTGTTCCTTTCATTTTTGACTCTCTGCCGCTTGTTTAGCTTGTTCCTTCAGCTTTAGACTCTCTGCCTCTTGTTTAGCTTGCTCCTTCAGTTTTTGACTCTCTGCCGCTTGTTTAGCTTGTTCCTTCAGTTTTTGACTGTCTGCCGCTTGTTTAGCTTGCTCCTTCAGTTTTTGACTCTCTGCCGCTTGTTTAGCTTGTTCCTTTAGTTTTTGACTGTCTGCCGCTTGTTTAGCTTGTTCCTTTAGTTTTTGACTCTCTGCCGCTTGTTTAACTTGTTCCTTTAGTTTTTGACTCTCTGTCGCTTGTTTAGCTTGTTCCTTTAGTTTTTGACTCTCTGCCGCTTGTTTAGCTTGTTCCTTCAGTTTTTGACTGTCTGCCACTTGTTTAGCTTGTTCCTTCAGTTTTTGACTGTCTGCCGCTTGTTTAGCTTGTTCCTTCAGTTTTTGACTGTCTGCCGCTTGTTTAGCTTGTTCCTTCAGTTTTTGACTCTCTGCCTCTTGTTTAGCTTGTTCCTTTAATTTTAGACTTTCTGCCGCTTGTTTAGCTTGTTCCTTTAATTTTTGACTCTCTGCCGCTTGTTTAGCTTCCTTACTCGGATTTGGACCCCCTGATGTTTGTTTAGTTGCCTTATTTGGTATTTTACCTCCTGCTGCCTCTCTAGCTTGCTGTTCCGGTGTCGCACTGTCAGCACCTTTGTTGATATACTTCTCTGGAGTATCCGGCACAGGCCAGCCGAGGTGCCTCAGCCCGGGGGCGAGCTTTTCCAGGTCCACGGGTGGCATGTACGTGGAGCGGTAACTGAAGAAGACGATTGCGATAAACTTTTCAATGAACTTAATAATACAGAAATAAACAATACAATAACTAACAGCTACAACCTGCGCTGGGATGGCAGGAGACGACGAATCTTGGAAATATATATGGAGTTCACGGCGAATGTGTGGCCATCACGAGTTAATTACTGGTGATAACAAGACAGAGTGATCTTTCACTGACATTTTGCATGTAAATATATGCAAAAACTATACATAGACAGCAACACGTTAGTTACCTTCTCTTATACCAGTTGCCCGCCTGGGCCTCCTTGCTATCTGGGTGTGTGTATTCATAGACATAGTGCTCAGCACGGATATACCTGAAAGCAGACATGAGCAAACTGAGAATGTGAATCCGAACACAAGCACACATTTAACAAGTAGCAGAGTGATTATTATCATTATACAAGCAAGTATATTTGGAAACAGACATTTATAGGTGCATTAGCGTGATATGCCTCTCACATTAGGTGGTGTAAATGATCTACTAGTCCTGAGCAGTGTTACTCCACTTAGCAAAAATAATGCTTTCCAGAAGAAACGTTTGTAACGAGACATTTCGTAATGTGAATCACGTTGCCCCATTGACCTCCATGATATGATTAGAGATGCGTTTCTACGAAAGTTTTTTAGCCAGAAGATGTAGGTAATTCCCAGATCCTCACTCTAATACAAGCACGTATAAATGTCAGTAAACAATGATGAGCATATGTATTACATAGTTAATATGTAACTACAGGTTGTCCTTACAGCAAATACACTGCCAAACATGTATATTGCTTATTTAATTAAAGCGAGTAAATTTTTTTTATCCATTTATTTATGAAAACTACATGAGAGCAAATTTACGTTTCGTATCGTGAGTCAAGTGGTCATAATAATTATATAAATTAAGTATGGGTTAATTAACATAACTCGAATACTCATAAAACGGGGTATGATTGCATTACAATGAACAATCAGGCAGAATTGCATATTCTGCCCTTTGCTGGATCTGTCAGTATTTCAAAACTGGAATGCCACAACAATGAATATAACAACATCAAAAACAACAAAATTAAAAACAAGACCGTCCGACCTCACGTCCATCTAGGATTTTACGCTGAATACAAGCTGATTTGATAACTCACACGGCTACATATTGAGAGAACATAATTACAGAGAGAAAACCAAGAGATAAAAGGATTACTATTGGCTTCACAACTGCAATATTGCTGCTGCCGTATACATGCAAAAACTATTACTTCACAGTTCACATGTGTGAAGCCTGCAACTAGATCTAGGTTGAAAGGTCCCAAGAAAGCCCTGCAAATTATCACTGGGAGGATTTCTAGCTCAAACTAAGAGTGCCCCCGGACACATAAATGCGAGTGCTAGTCCATTTAAAGGAAGACAGACTAACCGCCAGGCAACACTGAGGAACACACAGCAAGCACGCAGCCGAGGACATCCAATGCAGAAAGATATAACTCATGAACATGAGTGTTGAAGACACAGAATAACGGCCACAGCGCATAAATCTACAAACAGCAAATGCTCACCCAGGGACACACTGCCCTGAGCAACGGCACTAATTAATAGAACCACATAAGTGTACCGTAGCCGTAACAACAGACACGAAGGCAATAAGGTCCACTTCATTCATCAGGCAACAGTTCTCCCCCCTCCCCCACACTTAAATCGCCCCGTGTACAAATTTTTTTGTGAATGCACTCGAGAGCCAGTTGTGCAGGCAGATCGTCTCCGTAAATGGCTTTTTGATCTTCGGGGCACCGTCTAACAGGACCGCTCCGCGCAACGCTTCTTAACGACGGCGAGTTGTCCAGTTCGAAACCCGTGGCGACTGACTGGGGCTGCAGGGGTAATTAGTGGCACCGATAGCAGTATGATGGTCCATCAATAACCCGTGCGCACTAATTGCACTGCGCAGGTGATTAACAGTCCCATTAGTACACGGGACTAATTTTTATGGCGCTGCTAAGTGGTTTTTAAACTTGCGCGCAACGTTGGCACGTCACGGGACCGGCCTTGTGGCATTTCTACGCGGAGACAGCAAAGAATGTGCTAGCATTGAGAGAGAGGTGGGTATGTTTCTCCTCTACTCAGTCCCCGCAAATTCCCACAACCCAGGAGATGTTAGCTTCAGAATTTTGTCTCGCAGAACTATTAACGACAAAAATTAGGATAGTGAAATAATAACTTTTAGACATACCAGACCTTTCCATATCCTGTCGAAATTTGTGCTATTTAAATGCATATAATCGTGACGTTCAGGGCCATAAGCTTAAACGAAATAACATATCTACGAAACGTTTATCATGCAATTTTAAACATAATTAACAGGCGTGGGAATTAACTCAATCAGTGTGGGTCGGCAGCGAAATGAATCAGTCTGCTGCTGTTAGAAGTTCAGCCGTAGCATATGAATTCAATGCACTGAAAGCCCCTGTTTTGGGATTTTCTATTGTGCAATCAATAATTGAAAACAATAATAAAACTTGAAGGATTCCCAAGGACTCGTGGTTATGTAAAATCAGGGAGTATTTGACTTCGACCGCCTGCATTAATGATAGATACGTTCGTATGAGCTACTTTACTCGCACGCATATGCACGCGTTGGCTCACCCGAACATTACTACGCGTTGCCGTAGCAACGCATGACTGAGCGACAAGCAATTCAATAACACACACGGACAGATCTTATACAAGTTCATTACAACGTTGTACCCGTACAATTTACGTCCTCGTTACTGAAAGCGAGGTCTTAACAATGCCAACCATTAGCATCAATTTACGCGAGGAGACCAGCGCTTTAAAATAGAACACCCACGTTTGGCCCTGAACGTGATTAAGCGACGTGTCTTTCCTGTTGCTTGCCACGTCCGAGGGCACGAGAAAACTAGTCAATTCTGTGATAAAGCATGACTGATATGCTTTACAAGCTCCAATTAGGTAAAGAACATGGCGAAAGGCGTGGTATAAAATCTGTCGAAGCATGGCAGACATCGGATTAATAGAAGCGGGTGACAATACGCCATTCAGGCCCATTCTTGTAGGGTGTTTCAACTCTGGAGCAATATAAAGAAGCAGGGGAATCTGTGGGAATGATCATTTGGCGTGGGTGCGTAGGTTCAAATGATCGAGCCGAGGATTGTCCAAAAATAGTGCGATTAATGCTAGCTGATAATTCCCGCTATGGAAACATTTTATATTTCCTAAGAAAAGCTCCGTCCAGCTGGTCTCGTCAATTACAAAACATACGTACTAAGGCGTGTTGTATAGCAACGAGTAGCTGCTAGCAACAAGAGCAATGTCTTCTGATCGGCTGCTGCTCGAGTTGTTATATGCAACAAGCAGTAAAGATACGATAGCAGTAATATCTGTCTCACTTTCACGCAACACTTGTGTGCGCGCGCGCGCGCGTGTGTGTGCGTGCGTGTGTGTGTGCGCGCGCGCGCGCGCGTACGTGCGTGTCCGTGTGCGTACGTACGTGCGTGTATGAGTGCGTGCGTGTGTATGTGCATGTGTGTGTGTGCGCGCGTGTCTGTGTGCGTACGTGCATGCACAAGTGCGTGTACTCGGCCTCACCGGCAGCGCCTCAGAAGTTACCGGTCTTCAGTCAGCAAAAACTCCGGCAAACCAGCAGATCCTAGTCAGGCACGAGCGCACGGACATGTCTCCCTAGGTCGTGATAGTCGTCTATGTGGATGAATACTATCAGAAGTAGATACTATACATGAATCTATAGATATACCGGTATACCGCGATGAGAAAAATCTCGGCCCGACAGCGCTCTTCAAGGAACTGGTTCTCGTGACCGCGACTCTGTTAATTACGGCTAAATATAATTAATCACTTGTGCTGCCAATTAAGAAACTAAACGGCTAATTAAGAACAGAGAATGTCCCCGGGTGCCGGATCGCCCACAAACCCGCCATCTCTCACTCGCGCAATGAAGGCCATCTGTGTTACGTGTACCCGTGTGCGAGCGCGCGTGCGCGCGAATGTGCGTGCACGTGCGCATTTACATAAGTGTGTGCGTCCGTCCGTGTGCGCGCGTTATGCCTTCCCTTGTCTGTTTGCCTATGTGAGTGTGTGTCCCTGTGGTTAAGGGCACACGCACAGGTGTTTACGTAACACTATCGTTCACAGTAAACCAACGCGAATAAGGTGCGCTATTTAAATTTCGCCAACATCATACAGAAACGATGAAAGCCGGTGACAGATATTGGTCTAATTAGCACTGATAACTACGAGACAATCCACATTTACGGCCATTTTGTCATAGCTGGGGGGCTAGAAGGAAAATTACAGGAAGACGTAAGAAATTGCCTGGCACTGGCAGCTTTATGACCACACACATAACACACCTACATAGTATATCGCAGCATGTGGAAAGAGATGAATAGAAATAAACTATTTCAAGGATCATGAAAGTAGTCATATATAAATATATATATATATGTGTTGTGTGTGTGTGCGTGCATGCGTGTGTGCGTGTGTGTGTGTGTGTGTGCATGTACCTACGATCTTCCGTGCATACGTGAGCGCGCGCGTGTGTGGATATATGCTCTTCCGTTACTACAGTTTATGTAAATTTCAGACACACACACGCACATACACATACACACTCACGCACGCACGCACGCACGCACGCACGCACATATATGTATATATATATATTTATTTATTTATTTCATAATTATATTTATTTACCATTATTATTATATGACTTCATGTTACTTATCTTGATATTGGCTATCGAATAACCTCCTCCATTTAGCAAGATAAATAATAAGTCGTCTAACTAAAAATACTAAAGTAGTCTTGGCTTCCAACACACACATAATTAGGTAGTAAACGAAGAGGCATTTGACGTAGCATTTGCTAGTAGATTGAATAGCAATTATTAAACTCTACTTTATAATTGCACTAAACAGTCTGTTTAGTTGTTCAACTAGAATGATATCCCCCACCTCACCCCAACCACACCCACCCGCCAACCCACCCCAGGTGCTGTTATTTAGAGTCAGATCCAGTTTTCACTAGTTACAAGAATACCAATATAAAGTTCTCAGTGATTGATATCTTACAATATCACTAAGTCACTAGCATCCAATTCCGATTCCAACATTCTTTTTGACTCTGAGTAGGTGTGTGGTCATGCAAGAAGATATTTGGATTTTTACACGGAAAAAATATTTAAATACTATAAGTAATTCTTAAGATGAAAATATCTCAAAATATAATCATTTGTGACATGCACGATACATCAGTCCAAGCCGAATGCCAGGCGTAAAGTTAGCGGATATTAATACTTCTATATATTCATATTATATATATATATACATCGCTGAATCAAGAGCCGATGCAACGTATATTTATTTGTTAGTCTACTTTTAGTGACCGCGCCCCTGAGCGCGATGCCGCCTCATGACTTTGTCACGCGGTGCAGCAGTTTCAGTACGATTACTCACTATGCATAGTACTACTATCTACGGACGGGTGCGGCAATAGCGGGTGGGGGTGAATCTAGCGGCGCAGTGTAAACGTTGCTCTGCGTCGACTGACCGGACATACACTGAGTAGATTCGAAGCTCGCGCACGAGAGTCCAAACTTTCACAGCCTAGCGTCGGGTGGCTTTAACGGGGAGGGGGGGAAGCAAAGAGGAGCCCCTCGCTATGCCCCGTCATCTGCTACAGAGGGGCAACGGTCGTCTGTTTAGAACTGTCAGGTAAACTTGTCACATAGCCCGACTGCCGCATCTCAACCATCCGGGCAGGCAGGCAGGTAGGTAGAAGACGGGTAGGCGAGCGAGCGGGCGGGCGGGCAATGACAGGCACGCAGGCGGGTAGGCGAGCGGGCGGGCAGGCAGGCGGGCAGCCTGACGGGCGGAGCGGCCTACGGGCGGGGACAGACAGAAGGCGGGCAGGCAGGCGGGCGGGCGCTTGTTCGCGTTCGCGCAGTCATGGACTAGCGACTATAACATGCAACCAACCAAGCGACCTCGAGAGTTGAACGCGCACGGCGTTGTTTCTTTTACCAACTTGTGCCCCGCGCGCGCACGGCGTTCTAAATGGTAATCACCGACATGCGCCCTTGTCAACGCCGCCGACATGACCGAGGAGGGCGGAAATTCGTGGCTCCGTGCTTTTCTCGGCAACCCCGGCATTAGCCCGACCAGGCTGTGTGACTAACGTCAATATACACGTCTTCTAAGTTTCTAACCCTAGCAAAGACCGTTTCTTGGAGCTACCCCGGCATGTGGTTTATCACGTCTGCGTCGTCTTGCAGACGAGATAGCAGGCAGCCGAGAGCGGAGGATCTTCCGCAAGAGCGCGGGAAATGGACATCGCGATCATCTGGCTGTTACGCGCCATGCTCTGTATCGGTCGACAACACATGCGCGCCAACCAGCCCCAGAACACACGCAGCCGTCGGCGGCAGCCTTCCGAATCTAGTCCGCGGGCAACGTCTCCCATTTGGCGCGGAAGGCATTTCTGCTAATTAGCATCAGGGCCTAACGAACGGCTGCCTAATTAAGCGGTAATTGCCGAGAAAGCTGATACGCCGCGCGCGGCCTGCGGCGGCGCACGCTATAGCACCCTGTCCGCTGTCGTTATATATACCGAGTTGTGTAACAGTACCCGACGACGCTAGTAGCTGCTGCACTTTCGCACGACGGCAGCCGGGGCCGTTGCCTCGTCCGCCATTGCAACGTCACGCGACCGTTCGACCAGCCTGCAACCGTGCAGCACTGTCCGAACGGCGACGGCAAGTGTGACGCAATCCTATCCTAGCCGTGTCATCAATTATAGAACCACTCGGCAGTAACGGGTCAGGGGGAAACAATAATGGGGAGCAGCCGACGTTACGGAGAACCCAATACTGCTAATGCCGCCGTAACACATGCAGCGGGGTGCACACATGTTGACAAAACACCATCATCGACTCCGCAAATATGGCTCCTACTGAACACAAGTGATTGGAGAGTTGTGTTGCTGCTGTTAAGATGCCGATAGATCTGGTTTTTCACGCCCACCAACTGAACTATACTGATAGTAGTGATACGCGCATTAACACTGCCCGCATGCGCGTAAGGACATGCAACTACGCACACGCACACTCACACGCGCACGCACGTACGCACACGCGCACGCACGCACGCACACACACACACACACACACGCACGCACGCACACACACACACACACACCACACACACACACACACACACACAGACGAACGCACGCACGCACGTACGCACGCACGCACGCACGCACGCACAGCCGCACAACACACACACACACACACCACTGAGACACACAGACAGTAAATTATATTGAAAAAACTCTTTATCCATTTAGCCACTGTCTACAATATTATCAAGCTTGCAAGATACTGAGAATCATATATCAGCATCATATATCAGTTCCACTGATGGTGGATGAGATAAATTCATTCTATGAATACAATTAAATGTAATATTGTTCAATTAGAGCAATCAAGCAAGAACCATTCAGTTCTATAGCTGCATAACAGTAGTGTATACACAGAACAATTTATCGACTATACCCATTATTTCACTGAGAATGTGCGAAAAATGAAATGGAGACAGGTTGTAAATTTGATAGCACTGATCTCAACCACAATGATACGGTTTTGCAATGGCACGCTACATGCACAGATGTTTTAAACGCTTTCCATTTGTATAACCAGCACTCGTTTTCAGTGCTCCCTACCTAATGGGTGCGCAAAAATATAGGAATATGCGAACGTGTGATAAACTAACCCGAATGCCTGTGACCCTTCACGTCGGAACTAACATTAGCTTAGCAACGATCGCTCTCAGTCGAAAACAACCACTAATTACAGGCAGCTAGATCCTGGGTTAGCACGACAACAGCCAATTATAGATCTAGATAGCTTCGTTAGAGAATGACAGAAACGTAAATCGAATTCTCATCTTTTGTGTCATTGACATTTTTTCGGCAGACGTCACTCCTATTATATGTCTTATCTGAAGGACACAGTCATCACTCAACGCCGAATATGCCATGGCTGGAACTACTCGATATCCAATAGCACGTGATTATAACCCCCCTCGTTTACTTCACGAATCTACCGCCATCAAATGACAAAGGTTATTATTCTGCCAATCCATAGCAAAACTGGGCCACAATTAAAAAAATCCTTGTTTGCCCTCACCCGACCCAGGCTGAAAAGTTAGGGTAGGTAGGTATGCTTTTTTTGAGGGGGGTCTTTTTACAAATTCAGCATGGTGTCTACATGCTCGGGTGTGCTTGTGTGGAGATACCTTTTATGTTGAACGTTTGTTTTGCTTGGTACATATAATGTATTGCCTACAGATTTATATAATGTACAGTGATACAATTTGTAAAAAAAAAAAGAATGGGAAAGACCAATAAAAAAATTTGAGTCAGCCCCTTTTTGGCGGGTCGGTCGGGTGAGGGCAAACAAACAATATTTTTATTATGGCCCTGTTATGCTTCACTCTGGCAGTTCAGGAGATAGACACTGACGGGGGGGGGGGGGGGGGTAGGTGCACATCATGCACTCTTTTGCATTGCAAGTAACACGTGTCGGAGTAGCAGTAAATCCTTTGCATAATGGTTAATATCAACAGAAAAGTTGATGATGTGTCAATGGTTCAGTGACTTACCGCGGCGGATCGCTGCCCATGAAAGGATTGTGTGCCATCAGACTTGTCACCAGCTGATCGTTCACCAACAGCTTAGCAGTCAGGTGCACAAGCCACGGATTATACTGGTAGTTCTTAAACAAAAACAAAACAAACAAACAATGCAACCACAACTTATAGCAAATCAGCTGTGGTAACCATGGCTAAATACCAATGCCGTACAGCTTTATGCGATGAACATCCATATGATGCACAAAACTACAAATGGCAACCAAACCATTAACAAATTATTTCCACCAGCAGATGTGCGAGAACCTATAAAAATATTTACATGTTCAAGTTAGATAGGAGACTATACACTTTAAATAGATTTTAAATAACTAGATAATACATTATTCTCAGTGCTAAGAATAATTTGCTACTTGACATTATCACTAAGCCAGTAGTAGTTAATACTCTATGATCAGAAAGATTTCAACAATTTCACGTTTTTTCTATTGGTTCTTATATTTTCTTGACTATTCTGATACCAACTAGCTAGTACTTCTTACATAACACCAAGTGAACAAAGTAAGGCTAACATGTCTTAGAACATTCATACATCATTATTTAGACTAATATGTGTACTGATCTGCATTTCAAAATAGATTCGTTTACATGTGACAACATGAATAGCACTCGACTCTTGAATCTCACAAGATGCCATCACTGGTAAACTGGTACCTTCTCTCTACAATGTTAGCTTTATCTACATATTGAAATGGGGTAAGAGTCTAGAACGTACACGTAAACAGGTACACTTGTTTTGTGGCAGCATATTCATTTTGTAATTTTCGTGTATCTCAGAAATGCAGGTGCAATTTTGCTGTTTAAATGCTCTTTTATAGCCTATAACAGCACACACTCATAGTAATTTTTGTGCTGAACTAATTAGTCATATATCTATTAACAGGTGAGACCTAATTTATCTACATGTATTAGTTCATCGGTTAATTTTAGAGATAATGATATTAACCCGATAATGATATGAACTGATATAGCTCGTACACCTGCTGCCACCTAGAGGACAATTGAGTAATAAATTGTTATGAACTGTTTAGAAATCCAGCATTGAAAGTACAGCTACAGTTTCATTGCGTTTCTTCATCAGGTGGCAGCACATACTAATACAAGACAACAAGTATATCGCGCAAGCACACCTGGAAGGCTGCGAACCACATTAGCCAGTCTAGTCGGTAGTGGTAAGGAGAGATTACACAAGGACGCTGAGACAGGTTGCCTGGCTTGCACTTGAACTCGTACTCCTCCCACGTGGCGCTGGCACTGAGAGGGTCTTCGTCGTACGTGCCCTGCAGTATCACCTCTGTTCTCTCCTTAGTGATGCTGCAAGCAACAACCGCCAATAACTTTGTGCCCAATGTCATTCTACTTTACGCGAAAAACTTTACGCTCAAGAATATCTGCTGATGCTTCAATGTACAGGAAGTCCTAGGGTTATGAATGCAATTTCCACAAAAGTTTCACCTCTCTAGTCCAATATGTTCAAAGAGCTTAGTTTGGCCTATATGCGTCCATGAACGAGCGAATCGTATATTGTGTTCATGAACACTAATACCAATAACACATTGCAGTTTGCTGTAAATATTAAAATAAACAATAGAGTGTAAGTCTCCTGTGTTCAGAAGCTTGAATATTTGTATCTCGGGGTAGGAGGAGAGTGGGTGCCAGCATCAAGGGGTAGGGAAGAACAACTCCATGGTATTAAGATGGCACCATGCAGCATCAGTGGGAAAGATAAGAATGACTCCGTTCTGTATGAAGAGGACACGGATATTAGCGGGAATGATAATAACGACTATATGCTAGATGAAGAAGGCAACGACGTCAGAGGGAAGGAAAAAACAACTCCATGTTGTAGGAAGATGGCGCCAGCACCAGTGGGAAAGATAACAATGCCTCTATGCTTTATGAAGAGTGCGTGGGAGTTACGGGCGACGTCGGGCGGCGGCTGATCGTACCTGCCGAACGCGCCGTACGTGTTGACAATGCGCAGCGGATCGAACGACGTGTTCATCGCCTGCTTGGCCGACGCGAGGTTGGCGATCACGGGCACGCTCAGGTAGACGAGCGCGACACCGACACACACCTCGACGACTCTGCGCAGCCCGCGACCTGCAGCATCCAACACACAATCACACACACACACACACGTGACAACGACACCGACGGTGCAACCCCACCTTACAGGCCTGGCTATCCACTGCTCCACCTACCGTCTAAATCGAGTGCGGTGCTGAATATATTGCAGCAGCACAGTGACTTGCCCATAGGGTAATTTCCGTTCTGTAGATAGTTCCCACTAGCAATTTACTTTAATTTGAGAGAGTCGTTAAGTAAAAATACAGCAAGTACAGTCTAAAAGTAAATAAAGTATGGGCACTGAAATATGCAAAGTCTGTAAATACTTGAACTTCTTGTTAATGACCGGATTTGAGGTGAAGTTATGTCACCAACCGTGATGAGCCGTCATGCTACTTTTCACATCTTGCTGCAACTGCGCCACCTGGTTCTTTGTGCTGCTCCCAAACAGGAATGTTAGATGCGAATCATCAAAGCAACAAATGCTTGGAAGTATCGTTAGCCAGTTGAGGAAACTTAGATTTCCACTCAGAATTAGGACCACCTAATGGACAAGTAGAGATTATTATGTTAAAAACTTGATCTAACCCAGAGTTCACATAGAAAGTATAACCAGTTCTCTCCAATTAAAAGTTAAAAGGATCACTGTGTATGCTGGCCATAAAATGCCCGAGTACTAAATGCTAGTCATGGCACAATGTCAGGAGTAGGTAAATTTGGGAAGAGATCAGAAGCAATTTCCATGCTTGAATTAAGGATACTATCCACGTTGTGCATGAAATTTCATCGATTTTTCGTTTTCAACTTTATTCGATGGCTAACACTATGTGCCACCTGTGTACATGCTAATTTCTCCATATAACGGTACATGTGAACTGTCAGGGCGTTTTTGCTTACCCGCGTACATGTGTGTAGTAAGCAGCGGCTGACGTCATTATGACGTCAGCGACATGATACAACCACGATATTAACTAAGCCAGTATCATTAAGCCTCAACCCTGCTACAGCTGTCATTGCATGTATTCATGTACATTCATGTACATCTGCTAGTGATCCAACTAGTATCCCACGCCCAAAATAGTTCTAACACCTCGCAACACACCTTGCAACACACGCAATCGCGCGCGTTTGCTGACATATTAGCTTTGTGACGTCAGGATGAGCAGAGTTCGCGCGTTCTGCGATGGTAACCTCGTAATTTCTCAGAATTTCTCAAGGTGCATGGAACATTTTACCAATTTAGTGGTGTCAGTTAGTCATGGATATGTCGCAGTAAGTACTAACAATAGATATATTACATACGTTCACCCATTTTGCACACAGGCGGTCACTCATTGTGAAAAATAGAAAAACGCTAATTTCTCCGTTTCGATTTCTGACATAGTAGCCGATGTATAAATGGATATTTCTCTGTGATTACAACTCGGATTAATTTAATTTTACACTTGTTTTAATGGTAACATTTTGTGGTAAAGAAGTGCGTCAGGGATTGTTATTAAGTGCTGTATTTTATTAGTTATGCCTCTTTATTCGCTAAAATTTTCAATTTTAACACACAACTTGATTTTTAAGCAGTTTTTTGCAGTTTTCTCGGTAAATATAAAAATTAAAGAAAAATCCTGACGCACTATTTTGGTCCATATTGTGCTTAACATGTGGCGAAAATTTTGTATCCTCACTCTTTCTGGTAATTGAGAAATATCCAAAATACCATTTTTACATAAAAATTCAAAATTTGTGTGGTAACATAATTAGGTGCTGGAAATTTCATGAAATTTTTTGGCTTGAGCATAGAGATATATCTCCTCTATAAATAAAACAAGTGATTGATTCGATTTATTCGCCAATAAACGTTTAATCTTCACTAGAGCAATACCCGTGCACAACGTGGATAGTATCCTTAAACCTTCAATCTGATGTTTATCAGATCGAGTGTATGTAGATCTATCTGGGTTAATTGTTACTCAACCCTGTTGATTGAAAACGTACAGCTGACGTTTCGCCTCCTATCAGGAGGCTTTCTCAAAGCTGACTGAAGATTATCAGTTCTGACCACCAGATGGTGTAGTGGTTAATAGCTTGCTTGGTCCACACGTGATTGATAAAAAAAATCTGACTGATAATCTTCAGTCAGCTTTGAGAAAGCCTCCTGATAGGAGGCGAAACGTCAGCTGTACGTTTTCAATCAACACGGTTGAGTAACAATTAACCCAGATAGATCTATTATTCTACCAATTGAATGAACTTATTTAAAGGAATAAAATGTCCATTGATTATGCAATGTTGACGAATGCTAGAGTAACTGGCACCTTGTGTAGTTAATAAGTACATTACCTTATAGCCAAACGCGTATTAGTTTTATCCAATATCACTGCTTGTTACTAAGAAATGTCTAATTGAAATCCGCAGTCCAAGAAATCAGTTGACCGAGTTGTTTACAGTTTCAAACCGCTGCCAGCAAAGCGGGTGTGATACAGATTTATAGCGCACCGGGCATTTTCGAACGCATGCTCGGCCGTACTCAATGCTATCATCAGTGATTTCGTAAACACGGACGCTCGTGATAAGGAACTTTTTGTCAGGGCTGTCCTTGTGCATCCGTGATTAGTACGTGTTTTACTCCATTTCCATGTTTAGTCCGTGGCCGTGGTTACACAGCTGACACCTCCATTTCATCTGGCGTCCAAAACATACGGGCCGCACAAATGTTTACGTCATCGGTGACTTACCGCTCGACTCCTGGATGACATTTACGGCACGTAAATGAATATCAACAATCGATTTCAAGCCTTGCTTGTAATGTAACCAGCAGTGATATTGGACAAACTAATACGTGTTAGGCTATAAGGTTACGTACTTATTAACTACAAATGTGCCAGTTACTCTAGCATTCATCAACATTGCATAATCAATGGCCCTATTATTCCTTTAACAAGTGTATGTACTTTGCAGAACTGGGCTGTAGTCTGGCAAGCCTACCCTAGTTTCGCTCACCTGGAAGAAGATCTGAAGGAAACCATTGATAGCACACATTCGTCTGCCCATGATGATGAACCAGGGTGCAATAAGCTCTATGATGTGATTCCCTGCGACCTCCAGATTGTGGATATAGATTGGAGATCTGTGCAGGTAGTAGCTGAGTGGATTGGGAACGGGCTGGGTCTAAAACACAATATCCACACTTTTTGTCAGTCTACCACCCAACTGTGACATGCTGTGATAGCAAACTCCAATGCAGTGTTTGTTCAATGCCACACAATATTAACATAGACATGAGGCTAAACCTACTTTACAACTAAGAAATTGCAGATAATATCCATAGCACACAAGACAATTATTGACTTTACACCAAAGTGATAAACTCAGAAATGAGCTGATTAGGTAACGATTGCCATTTAGTGAACAGATATGAGGGATTATTCCCAGTGTAATCTATTAAACATCTTCACCTCATAGTGATAGTTCATGCAGGTCAACTTTGTCCAACAATCATCACCCCTAATTTTAATCAGACCCTGTGGAGAAATTGTCAATAAAGTTACACTTATGCTTTAATATATCACAATATATTAACAATAGAAAATAAGAACATATTACCAGAGCTACTTAATCTGCTCGTAAATTGGTTCTAGGTAGATTGCTACACACATACAACTGCATCATACTAGCAGTTTTATATGTGAAATTGCACTGAAAAATCCACACGTATGATGAATAAACATATTTACACTTTTACGGAGCATCAGAAAATCTTAGTGTGTATCCACAGGGTATATCGAGCAGGGAAACTCTTATTTCATTAACATTTTTAATAATATATGAACTTTTTAACATAACAAGTGCCGGGGAGCGACAGCGCTCATCTAACGTCTACTGCGGTGACTCTGTGGTGGAGTGGTGGGATTCTAGTAAACCCTGTTAGTCCCAAATGTGT
>NW_014577062.1:1694057-1699813 GCF_000485595.1 Priapulus caudatus | reverse complement strand
ATTTAAAAAATGCCGGCGCGTGCCCTCTATATTTGCTTAGCAAAACCTTTCTCGTATATATATGATATATATATATATATATATGTATATATATATCATAAGAAGTATTCAATATTAGTATACAATTCAGACATAGTATACCAAGCAACAGTGACAAGCGAAAACAAGACAGAAACATACGTCGGACTAACAGCTACCTCCTTCAAAACAAGGCTAGCGAACCATAAGGCATCCTCCACTACGGAATCAAAACGAAACTCGACAGAACTTAGTAAACATATTTGGAACTTGAAAGACAATAACCTAGACTACGCGATCAAATGGAAGATACTGAGCAAAGCGCCACACTAGTACTACTCGAAGACTATGAAGAAATGCAACCTATGCTTAACAGAGAAGTTCTACATATTGTGCAAACCTGAGACCGCGACACTGAACAAGAGAAACGAACTTGTTAGTAAATGCAGACATAATTACATAAGACATAAATACATTTTCATTGAGTAATTTGACTCGTGCGTCATTTTACTTGAGTAAAATAACTCACGTGTGCGCCGGGCATTACAATGAACTCAGTTTAGCGCCAGCGCGCAGCAGTCATCGACAATGGCGCGCTAATTAGTATCTATGGTATTTCTTTAGAACTTCTTTTATATATATTATATATCGTTATAATATATATAACTTTATAACTTATATATAACTTTATAATATGTATAACTTTATCTATATATATATTATATATCGTTTTCTTTAGAACATTTTATTTCCTTCTTAGAACGCTCACGATGCTACTTTCAGCCTTCACATTTTGAAAAAAGTTTAGATCCTCCGAGTTTTAGATATAGCTTCTTCAGGTCTGCTGCCCAACTCCCGTCAAGAATTTTACCCCATAATGTAGTGATAAAATAATATAATAAGAGTAAACAGATTAATCACTTTTACGTCACGTACTACGCAACTTTATATGCCAGCCACGAGCTTCCGGTTTTGCTCATTTGCGCGACGTATGAAACATTACAATCCATTCAGATATTAGTGAAATTAGTGGAAATAACTTCTTTCCCGTCACATCCTGCGCTGGAAAGAGCAATTAAAGTGCTGTTTTGTTTACTGTTGTTATACGTTTTATCTCTCTATATAGAAAACGTAAAGGAATATACCTAATTGCACAACAATAACTACGCAGTTATAATGTTTCTGATAGAACGTCTGCAGCATCGACGAATGACACGAGTGCTTATAGATATGCTTGCTATGAGAACTACGTAAGTTAGCCACGCAAAGAATGCAGCAATCACGAGCAGACAAGCAATAACATCTATGAGCCAATATTGTAAGAAGTTCAGTTCAGTGTAGGCAGGGGCTTGCTGATCGGCATAGAGCATCGTGTAATTCACCCAGAATGACACGGTCTCATCAGGAGACATCGGCAGGCTGTGATGATACAGTTTCGAAAGCTGACGCATGCGTGCTGCATATCTGTAAAACGAAAAATATTGAACATCAAACATGATAGCTGCAAAGATGTAAGAAGAAAATAGCAGTATTATATTAAGAAGCCAGTTAGCGGGCATTAGCGATTCGGATAAGTGTTTGGTAAAAAAAACAAACAGGGATTATTCGATTTCATTTTCTTATAGCTTATATTATTTTTGCAGTAAGCAGTAGTGTTGATTTATTTATGTCTTATTCTTAGCTATTTTAACAGCAGACCTCTATGATATACTGTCATTATCGTACGCAACAGACTTACGCGTCATTCTCGACAACACGCCTAAAAGCGGATTGTAGGCTTTCTGTTGTTATAGTATGGAAGTCAATCATCTCGCCGATTCCTCTCTCTTGAGCCAAGTGCGCGTTTCGAAAATGGTCAGCAAAGAGCGGCATGACGACGACAGGAGTTCCGTGGCAGATGGTTTGCCATAGTCCATTCAGTCCCCCGTGTGTGAAAAATGCGTCTACTTTGCTGTGAGCTGTGGAAAAGATACTTGTTTGTAATATTAAGTAAAAAAAGTATGAGATATTAGGTGTCAGTCTGTAAACATTAATTCGTCGCTTCCCGTGCGGACTTCTTTTGTTTCTGTAAACTGGATAACACGAAACACTGCGGCCATAAGAAAGCATTTCGTTATCATCATAGCATCAGTTTTGGATTCGCTTACCTAGCAGATCATTCTGAGGTGCCCATCCTAACGTGACAACATTGGGCGGAGGACTGGTCATGTTGAAGCCAGCAATCATGAAGAAATACGGAAGGTTAGTGACAGCACCGCGAAGAGCCACCATAAAACGTTTGTTCTAAAATATGCCGAGAAAACCATACCAAGCGTCACAACTTGAACTACGACAATAACCACAACACATGCGCGGATTTAAAAAATGCCGGCGCGTGCCCTCTATATTTGCTTAGCAAAACCTTTCTCGTATATATATATATATATATATATATATATGACAAATTGGAACACACCTATAACAGATAATGGGTACATTATAATAAATTGTATAACAACATGTTATAACAATAATGTATGTATAACAATAATTATGACAATTTGTCATTATTAACGCCTGATATATATATAAGTATGTAATGATATGCGTTTGCCTTCAAAGATTCGCGTGATTTTTTTTTAGGACAAAGAGCTATTAGATACATAGAAAATTGTATCTACGAGGTTTTATTAGAAACATATTCCATGGGTTCGTCGGACCTTCCGCCACGGGCTTCACAACTTCGTTGATCGGAGGGCACCCCACCCTCTTCAAGTTCTGGATCCGCTCCTGCAACCCTGCTATCTGCAACCCTGCTATCTGCAACCCTGCTATCTGCAACCCTGCTATCTGCAACCCTGTTATCTGTAACCCTGCTATCTGCAACCCTGCAACCCTGCTATCTGCAACCCTGCTATCTGCAACCCTGCTATCTGCAACCCTGCTATCTGCAACCCTGCTCTCTGCAACCTTGCTATCTGCACCCTGCTATCTGCAACCTTGCTATCTGCAACCCTGCTATCTGCAACCCTGCAACAACCTGTGTATCGGGTCCCAGTATCTGCACAAGGAACTTGCAGCCTTGACGATCATATTAAACCCTTGAGGTCTTTGACTACCTTGTGCAAGAACAAGCTCGCTATCTAAGCTGCGCCGACTGTACTTCGAAACTCATTAATAACACGGTTGCATTAGCGAAACAGGTTAGAAGTGGTGTGGTTGAGGGTCAATGAACGCGATATTTAGTGCGCATGCGCGAACGTACTTCATCCACTCCTTTCCGTCCGTGCATAAGCGTACCGAATGACACGTATACCACTTTTTTGTAGGACGTCTCCAGCATCGCCTCCAATTTCTGCGAGAAACGCAAAATAATAGCGATATAGACACTTGCGGTATAATGATCTATATCGTGTATTTATATACAGATCAAATATATCCGCGGAAAATTGCAAACTTCAACGTACGTCCGCCTACTCTCCGAGTAAATTTAATGGCGTGCATGACAAAAACGCTCGTAATTATATTACCTGAGGCAGCGCTTTTGCCGGCTGGCAGAGATGACCACCGATATGCTGGACGTTGGGCATCGTGGGGCGTGGATGGTCGAACGCAGGGTTGCTAGAGGACAGCACTAGCGCTGCCCTATCTGGTATACCTTCGTATCTCTCGTGTGCCTAGATAATATGTAAAGAAAACATTAACTCTCAATAGCTTTTAACGCCGAAGTACCTATCCAGCGTGCAATGTTATAGTCCATGTAACTTTCTAAACTGCGTATCATGCGATTCTACAAGCTGCATCTGACTATGTCAGATGAGCTAAAAAAACAAACTGTTGTTATGGGAAAGCCACATGAATTTTAAGGAATCACTCAGTGTTGAAATAACGAGAAAGGTCGTAAATAACAAGGCAAAAAAATTAGTTGTTCATTTGTTTGTCTAACGAAATACACCTGGTAATCCAATGTAATCATTTGATTTATATGGCAAATCAATGATAGAATTGATTAGCACCTAAGGCAGTATTTTGTTAATGTATATGGGTTGATGAAAAGGTGTACTTACTGCACCTAACATGATACGGAAGATTAGCCATCTGTGACCCCAGACAACAAGCAAGGATGGCGGAGTCTTCCTAGGTAATTGCCTCCACGACAGAAGAGGGCAGAACCATATTGCTAAAAACCCAGTTTCTAACAGCTGAGATTCCCAACCTATAAAATAACATTTGATGTAAACATTTACACAGAAAAACCACTTGTAGTAATGAAAAAGAGTAAAACTATACAATTGTCTTATTCTACAATTCACGAATACTTGGAATACTATACTAGTATTATGAGCATAGGTGCATGATCAGTTATATCAGTAGCAGACATGTGCAACAATAGAAATTGCTGAACCGTGTTTATGGAACATAAAAGCATTGTCACTCACCAAAAGAGTACCTATAATACAAACAGAAATAATAAATTATCAGTATTTTAACAATGACAACCTACAAATGATTAAATGCAAGAACTATAACTAAATTAAGCTAAAAATGCCATAATAAAAGCATACACATTTTTGATATTGAATACATTATAATTATTTGCCATATAAGGTACATAAGTTAACATGCTATGTCCCATGTTTGGAATGTATTCGCCTCATACCATCGCTGGCCAACATTAACAATGGAGTGGTACAGCATCCACAGAGCCACCATAACGACCATGTTGGCTGCTCCTGTCAACGTAACGACAGACGCCAGCACAATTCCAGCCAATGAGATGTACTCCAAACAGCGGTCAATGTCTGACTCCCAGTCCATGAACCAAAGCAGTGTCGGGGCTGATGTGAACATTTTCATCGGGTCACTCTTAGCTGAAGCCTTGAGGGTTTGCAGATATGTGTTTGCTGGTAGAAGGCCATCATTTCCTATCAGAGCTGTGTTCTGGCTGTATGCGATGATGAATGCTACAACTAAGGTATAGAAAAATAAATGGTTTTCACCTTTGAAACTTCATTACAATTGTTCTGTAAATGCATGCTTGCCTGAATACCAAGACAGCAATAAAGAATGCTAACTCACTAGTAGAAAAGGGTTAATTGGCAGGGGAGTAGTGTGCAAAACATCAGAATGGGGTCGATTTGGATGGAAGCATATCATTATAGTTTTAATCTCATTTAACGCACACAGAGAGAGAGAGAGAGAGACAGCACGAGCAAGAAAGGGGGAGAGTAAAAGACAGTGAGAAAGAGAGAGAGAGCTCATGCAGGAGGGAGAGAAAGAGAGCGATAGGGCACATGCATGAGAGAGAGAAAGAGAGGGCACATGTACGAGAGAGAGAGGGAGAAAGAGAGAGAGAGAGCAAGAGAGAAAGAGAGGGGCCGCGGGAGAGAAAGCAAATCAGAGTGTGTGTGAGAGAGCGAGAGAGAAATATAGAGAGACACAGAAAGAGAGAAGGACTGAAACAGAGAAAGAGAGAGAGAGAGAGAGAAAAAGACAAACAGACAGACAGACAAAGAGAGAGAGAGAGAGAGAGAGAGAGAGAGAGAGAGAGAGAGCATCGGTGTAAAAATTGTATTTGGGGTATGATGCACGCACACGTTCTGTTTTCGTGTAGAGATTACGATGAAGTGTGTATTGTGTGCGTCGTGTGGGCGTGCGTGCGTGCGTGTGTGTGCGTGCGTGTGTGTGTGTGTGTGTGTGTGTGTGCGCGCGTGTGCCCCGCGTGTGCGTGAGAGAAAGTGAGATCATTGTGTTGTTTA
>NW_014577062.1:1685161-1688131 GCF_000485595.1 Priapulus caudatus | reverse complement strand
CAGAAGATGAATACGGAAGGTTAAGTCGACAGCACGCGAACGAGCCCATCCATAAAAAACCGTTTGTTCTAAAAATAGCGCCGAGAAAACACATACCAAGCGTCCACAACTTGAACCTAACAGACAATTAACCACAACACATGGCGGCGATTTAAAAATGCGGCGCAGTGCGCCTCTAATGATTTTGCTTAGCAAAAACCCTTTCGGTCGTAGATATATTATATATATATATATATATAATTTATGACAAATTGGAACACACCTATAACAGATAGATGGGTTACATTATAATAAATTGCTATAACACATGTTATACAACAAAAATGTTAGTATAAAATAATTATGACCAATCTTGTCATTTATCTAAACGCGGCCCTGACATATCATATACAGTATGTAATGAATATGCGTTTGGCCTTCAAACGATCTCGCGTGACTTTTTTTTAGGAGCAAAGACCTATTAGATACATAGCGAAACTTGCATCTACGCAGGTTTTAATTAGAAACATATTCCGTGGGTTCGCTCGGACCTTCCGCCAAGCGGGCTCAGCAACTTCGTTGACTCGGAGTGGCACCCCACCCTCTTCAAGTTCTGTGATCCGCTCCTGCAACCCTCCTACTCTGGCAACCCTGCTATCTGCAACCCTGCTATCTGGCAACCCTGGCGCTATCTTTAACCGCCTGCCTATCTCTGTAACCTGCTACTGCACCTTGTTATCTGCACAACCTGCCTATCTGGCAACCCTGCTCACTCTCCAACGCCTGCAACTGCTATCTGTAACCACTGGCTTATATGCACCCTGCTATCTGCCAACCCTGGCCGCTACTGCAACCCTCAACCCTCGCTATCTGTAACCCTGGCTATCCTGGCAAAAACCCTGGGCTATCTCGGCGACGCCTGCTAATCTGCAACTCTGCTATCTGCGCACCCTGGCTCTCTGGCAACCTTGCTATCCCTGCACTCCTGCTATCTCCAACCTTGCTATCTGCAACCCTGCTAACTGCAACCCTGGCAACAACGCTGCGTATCGGGTCCGCAGTATCATGGGCAGCAAGGAACTTGCAGGCCTTGACGATCATCATTAAACCCTTGAGGTCTTTGACTAGCCTTGCTGCAAAGAACAAGCTCGCTATGCTAAGCGGCGCCGACTGTAAGGCTTCGAGAGAGCTCATTAAAATAACGCACGTTGCATTAGCGAAACGGGCTTAGAAGTGGTGTCGGTTGAAGGGTCAATGAAGCGCGACATTTCAGTGGCGCAAATAGCGCGAAGCGTACTCATCCACTCCTTTCCGTTCCGTCGCATACACGCGTACCGACAATGACACGTATACCACTTTTTTGTAGGACGTCTCAGCATCGCCTCCAATCTTCCTGCGAGAAAACGCCAACAATAATCAGGCGAATATCAGACACTTGCGGTATAATCTCTATCATCGTGTACTTATATCACGATCAAATCATAATCCGCGGCACAATTACAAAACTTCAACCGTACGTCCGCGCTAACTCTCCGAAGTAAGTGGCACTGACAAAAACGCTCCGTAATTATATTACCTGAGGCACGCGCTTTTGCCGGCCTGGCAGAAGGATGACCACCGATTGCTGGAACGTTGGGCCATCGTGGGGGCGTGGATGGCTCGAACGGCAGCGGTTTGGCTACAGGCACAGGCACTAGCGCTGGCCCTATCTGGTATACCTTCGTATCTCTCAGTGATGCACTAGATAATATGTAAAGAAACATTAACCTCCATAGCTTTTAACGCCGAAGTAGCCTATCCCACGCGTCGGGGCAATGTTATAGCTCCATGTAACCACTTTCTAAACATGCGCAAATTGCTTCTTAATCTCAGTCTTAAAGCCTGGCTATAATTAAACGACGCAATGCTAGCATCAAAAATGTACACAGTCAGTTCTTTTGCTACGTGACTGTGTGATTATATGTCCAAAATCAGCGACGACCGTTGTCGCTGCGTTACCATGCACCGAGGAATAAAAACTTAAGCATCGGGTTGTCAAGAAATCAGCAATACCGGCACAGCACAGAAATTATGTAAAGAAAAACAGAAATTATGTAAAGAAAATATGTAAAGAAAACATTAACTCTCAATAGCTTTTAACGCCGAAGTACCTATCCAGCGTGCAATGTTATAGTCCATGTAACTTTCTAAACTGCGAAATTCTTCTTAATTCGTTTCAAGCGGGGCTATATTAACGACCAATGCTACATCAAAATGTAACGTCAGTCTTTTGTAGTGATGTTGTGATTATATGTCCCAAATACAGCGACGACGTTGTCGCTGCGTTACATGCACCGAGGAATAAAAACTTACATCTGGGTTGTAAGAATAGAATAGCAAGAAATTATGGCCCTGTCACACATTGACGATTTAGCCAGCGTATGCCGACGTGCATGAAAAATTTGGCGAATACGCTGGCGTACGTCGAATAAGTTATGGGTAAGTTTTGTATAAGTTAAGAGCTCGCTTAAGCACGCTGAAGCACGCTGAAGCACACTGGTATACGTCCTAGTACGGCGAGGTCGTCGAAAATTTTTGAGCATGCTCAAAATTTTCCGACGTATGCCAACGTATGCCCATACGTCCCGCATACGCGGGCCATAAGTTGTAGGTAAGTTATGCGATCGTTGACACACGTTCACACACGTTACTTGTAAAAGTTACTCATAAGTCGAAATACGTCGAGATAATGTCTAGCGTACCCAAAACTCATTTCTAACCTACGATTAACGTGCTTTGAACCTATGTGTAACTTATCTCCAACGCATATTGACGTATGTATAGACGTATTTGACGTGTTCCGGACGACCACAGAACTTACTGAACGTGTTTCTAACTTACAGCTACCGTATAATGGCGTATTGGCAGCGTTTAGGATTGGATGATTATGGATATTCAGGTTGACCAATGTGAGACAGAAAAATCTACTCTTAACAACGAAGTGACCATACT
>NW_014577062.1:1678092-1680877 GCF_000485595.1 Priapulus caudatus | reverse complement strand
TTTGGTCCGCTGCCCAACTCCCGTCAAGAATTTTAGCCCTTAATGTACCTAGTGATAAAATAATATAGTAAGAGTAAACAGATTAATCACTTTTACGAACGCCTCTCTATGCTATATAATGTGTTAGCCACGAGCTTCCGGTTTTGCTCATTTGCGCGACGTATGTAACATTAAAATCAGTTCAGATATTAGTGAAATTAGTAGAAATAACTTCTTTCCCGTCACATCCTGCCCAGGAAAAAGCAATTAAAGTGCTGTTTTGTTTATTGTCGTTCTACTTTTTATATCTCCATATAGGATTTGTAAAGGTATATACCTAATTGCACAGCAATGTAACTACGCGCTTATAATGTTTCTGATAGAACGTCTGCAGCATCGACGAATGACACGAGTGCTTATAGATATGCTTGCAATGAGAACTACGTAAGTTAGCCACGCAAAGAATGCCGCAATTACGAGCAGACAAGCAATAACATCTATGAGCCAATATTGTAGGAAGTTCAGTTCAGTGTAGGCAGGAGCTTGCTGGTCGGCATAGAGCATCGTGTAATTCACCCAGAATGACACGGTCTCATCAGGAGACATCGGCAGGCTGTGATGATACAGTTTCGAAAGCTGACGCACGCGTGCTGCATATCTGCGGAATTATTGAGGCTAGATGTAAACAACGATATAATTGCAAAGATACGTAAGATATGTACGACATCAAACTATTATTAAACTATTTATGATTCAATAAAAGAATTAGGACAACGGTTAACTTAATTCGTATTTGCGAGTATACTATTAGCTTTTATCGGTCTTGTAGTATATAAGTAGTGTCGTTGGCCGATCTCTGTGCAATTCTTAGCAAGATAAAATACACGCTCGACAAACATATCTGTCTGAGTTACCGTAATTATCGTACGCAACAGACTTACGCGTCATTCTCGACAACACGCCTAAGGGCGGATTGTAGGCTTTCTGTTGTTATAGTATGGAAATCAATCATCTCGCCGATTCCTCTCTCTTGAGCCATGTGCGCGTTTCGAAACTGGTCGGCAAAGATCGGCATGACAACGACAGGGGTGGCGTGGCAAATCGCCTGCCATAATCCATTAATTCCACCGTGTGTGATAAAAGAAGCTACCTTGCTATGACCTGTAAAAAATGCGTGATTTTTTCAATTGTTTTGTATACTATGAAGAGCACGTAAAATCTTGGCTCGTGTGCTATTGATAATACTAGTGACATGCCTGCGTCTAAATTTTGTTTCGTTTATGTTATTTCGTTAGTTCACTCCATTACCTAGTAGATCATTCTGCGGTGCCCATTCCAATGTGACAACGTTGGTTGGAAGTCCGGTCATGTTGAAGTTAGCGATAATGAATAGGTACGGTAGATTAGAGACAGCATCTAGAAGCGCAGTCTTAAAACGCTGGTTCTGAAAAACGGGGGGAAATAGAACAACGCTATGCATATTACAACTTTTAAAATCTATTTTCGTTCAAGATTGAATTGCCGAAATAATGGCACAGTTAATGTCATCACCTCGCGTAGATAAAGCTCCCATTCATAGAGCATATTGGACAAAGTCAAAAGTTAAAATTCCTGCGCGGTAATTACGCTATTTGCCTCAATGTGGCTGGCTGGCGATGGTGTGATAACTAAAGACACCCATTACGCATGCGCGGTTTTACCTCGTCCAAACCGCCCGGTCCGTGCAGGAGAGTACCGAATGACATGTATATCACTTTTCTATTAGTCCTCGCTAGCAAATCATTCAGTTTCTGCGAGAAAGGCAAATAAATAATGATCTTTACATCAAACTCAGTAGAATGATCCACATCATGCAGGCTTCAGGATTTTTGATTCTGAAGTCGACATTTCAACAGCAACATACCAATTAATCAAATATACCTCGTTGACGACACGCGCTGGGCGCTTGTGTAGGCTAGGGGCAGGAGATCTTACGCCGTAAGTCAGTGGGCTAATTTGATGCAATAACTTAGATATTTAATTGNTATTTGGGCAACAAAATCGAGTTTTGTGGAACCGGATTGACAGAATTGAGTTTTGTGGAACAGGATTGACAGAATTGAGTTTTGTGTTTACAAAATTGAGTTTTGTGGAACCGGTTCGACAGAATTGAGTTTTGTGGAACAGGATTGACAGAATTGAGTTTTGTGTTTACAAAATTTAGTTTTGTGGGACAGGATTGACAAAATTGAGTTTTGTGTTCACAAAATTGAGTTTTGTGTTCACAAAATTGACTTTTGTGAGACAGAATTTAGTTTTGTGCACAAAAGTGAGTTTTGTAAGACAGAATTGAGCCCTGTCCTGCATGGCGCCCCGTAACTACGCGCTTATAATGTTTCTGATAGCACGTCTCCGGCATCGACGAATGTCACGAGTGCTTATAGATATGCTTGCTATGAGAACTACGTAAGTTAGCCACGCAAAGAATGCAGCAATTACGAGCAGACAAGCAATAACATCTATGAGCCAATATTGTAGGAAGTTCAGTTCAGTGTAGGCAGGAGCTTGCTGGTCGGCATAGATCATCGTGTAATTCACCCAGAATGACACGGTCTCATCAGGAGACATCGGCAGGCTGTGATGATACAGTTTCGAAAGCTGACGCACGCGTGCTGCATATCTGCGGAATTATTGAGGCTAGATGTAAACAACGATATAATTGCAAAGATACGTAAGATATGATACGACATCAAACTATTATTAAACTATTTATGATTGAATAAAAGAATTAGGACAACGGTTAACTTAATTCGTATTTGCGAGTATA
>NW_014577062.1:1675788-1678082 GCF_000485595.1 Priapulus caudatus | reverse complement strand
GGCAAATCGCCTGCCATAATCCATTAATTCCACCGTGTGTGATAAAAGAAGCTACCTTGCTATGACCTGTGAAAAATGCGTGATTTTTTCAATTGTTTTGTATACTATGAAGAGCACGTAAAATCTTGGCTCGTGTGCTATTGATAATACTAGTGACATGCCTGCGTCTAAATTTTATTTCGTTTATATTATTTCGTTAGTTCACTCCATTACCTAGTAGATCATTCTGCGGTGCCCATTCCAATGTGACAACGTTTGTTGGAAGTCCGGTCATGTTGAAGTTAGCGATAATGAATAGGTACGGTAGATTAGAGACAGCACCTAGAAGCGCAGTCTTAAAACGCTGGTTCTGAAAAACGGGGGGAAAGAGAACAACGCTATGCATATTACAACTTTTAAAATCTATTTTCGTTCAAGATTGAATTGCCGAAATAATGGCACCGTTAATGTCATCACCTCGCGTAGATAAAGCTCCCATTCATAGAGCATATTGGAGAAAGTCAAAAGTTAAAATTCCTGCGCGGTAATTATGCTATTTGCCTCAATGTGCCTGGCTGGCGATGGTGTGATAACTAAAGACACCCATTACGCATGCGCGGCCTTACCTCGTTCAAACCGCCCGGTCCGTGCAGGAGAGTACCGAATGACATGTATATCACTTTTCTATTAGTCCTCGCTAGCAAATCATCCAGTTTCTGCGAGAAAGGCAAATAAATAATGATCTTTACATCCGACTGAGTAGAATGATCCACATTATGCAGGCTTCAGGATTTTTGATTCTGAAGTCGACATTTCAACAGCAACATACCAATTAATCAAATATACCTCGTTGACGACACGCGCTGGGCGCTTGTGTAGGCTGGGGGCAGGAGATCTTACGCCGTAAGTCAGTGGGCTAATTTGATGCAATAACTTAGATATTTAATTGTGAGACGAAATACTCTGTTACTGTTTGTGAAAACTAGTGTATCTCACAAACAGCGGTGACGCCTAATCATCTCATATTTCATGGATGGGCAAACTGCGCTCCACAGAATTTGCCAGACATTACGTACGAAACACAGCGTATGAAGCCAGTGTATCATAGGTAGGATAAGGTTCTAATATTCCACTTGACTATAGTTTATGCAATCAAAATCTGCTATTCTGAGATCGAGTAATCAACATCAACGTATCAGCTAATCAGATAGCTAGCTGACGATATTGTCGAATGCCTGTGAATTGTGTTGTGGCGACAAATCTACACCGGCGCCATTCCCCATTTTAAAGCAAGAATTAAAATATATCAAGAGTGAAATGTACGAAAAATGATCTACCATTATTTGTGTATCTGAGAGGTATTACATCACACACTCGTTCCACTAAATTTTCTATCACTTGTGTAAGATAACCGTAGTCTGAGGACGAACAGTGATTCATGAAACCGCATTGTCTCGTGGAAGAGTGGTGGTCTTAATATTTGCATTCGGTAACCTACTCGCGAAATACATGCAGAGAGGTTTAAGATTCTGGATACACACTCGCTACTATTTTACCTGAGGCAGCGCTTTTAACGGCTGGCAGAGCTGACCACCAGTATGCTGGACGTGGGGCATCGTAGGGCGTGGATGGTCGAACGCAGGGTTGCTAGAGAAAAGCACTAGCGCTGCCCTGTCTGTAATTCGTTCGTATCTCTCGTGCGACTAAAATGGTATAGATAACATTATTTACATGTATAAGCTGACACCGATTTGCTTTTCAGAAATGAATCATTTCAACGCAATTTACGCTGTAAGAGATTCCGTATGACTAGGTTAATTATACAAGTTAATCAAATTTTCGTTTAAAATAGTTTATTCATATTTTTAGTAAATTTGTACAATTGGTGGGACAATCTTGTGATTAAATTAGAAGATTCGTCGCTAATGACAACTCTAAGGCTTATAATACAATATCATCTGGTTAACGTTATACTCTTGCCTGCAGCAAACCGTGCGACCAGCCGAATGCGTTCATCGATCTCTTAAGTGTGACGTGGACAAACACTTTATCAATGACGTAATGAAACACGTTGTGCACACGTTCTAGAAACGTCATCTTGTCGCTGAAGTGCGTCGTACGATACATGCCGTGTGTCGGAGTGTAGGAGAGCACGAGTGGGGAGCCACCTTCTCCGTAGATTATCGTGTTTGATGGTAAGTTATGAACAATAGCGAATGGCTTGTTAACGTAGTTCGCCAGCAGGTGACCGACCGCGTCTGACTGATCAATGATGACGTAGTCGAATCCGCCGTCTTTGATCTTGTGGCGAAGAT
>NW_014577062.1:1672353-1675778 GCF_000485595.1 Priapulus caudatus | reverse complement strand
CATGTCCATCGCGCGCGAGGATTTTAGCTATTTTGTCCATGATGATATGGTGACTGGACGGAGTTGTGCCAGCCCACGGCTTGATGAGTATCTTGCCTCCGTCGACGACAAAAACAAGCACGCACATCGCGATGACGGTGGCGGCTTTGCTTTGGAGACGCATCGCCAGCTCTTTGCGCTTCGTCTGACGGCGTGTGTGCGAATAATAAACAAGTGCCAGCTTAGAATAATGAGGAAGTTGAGCTTGACGTGTGAATGGTCGTAAATAACGTGGCTTAACGCTCGTGCTATACCCTTCAGGCGTCGCCAGGTTGTGATGTCACCTAATTGTGTTCAACCTCCAGACAATTCACTTTCACTAATGAACGAACACTCCAACAGCGTTTCACACCGCAAACGCCATATATATGCGCTGTATAATATGTTCGTGCAGCAATAAACCCTCACACATCCAAGACTGGTCGGCTTTTCCATTAAACGTGCTAAAGCATATATCTATCGAAACGCTTATTGCCTGCATTGCATACAATGTGGCTTAATTAGAATATTGCGAATTTCACAAAATGTGTGTTCATCTGTAGACTACCCTGTAGATTAAATCTCAACAACGTATGTAGCGAACACTATATCATTATCACTTTTTTTAACAAATTTTGACGATGTATACGAGTGATTCTACGTGCGATTGCTGCAATAATTACGCTAGTTTGGCACACAAACAATGCAGCAACCACAAGCAGACAGGCAATAACATCTATGAGCCAATACTGTAAGAAATTCAGTTTAGTGCAATGCTATAGGACCGAATAAGACAGCAAATTTATAGAAACGGTTTCAAAAAAATTTAACACGCCATGCTTGCAGAATAAATTAAATTCCTCTACTATATTATATTGTGTTAATTAAGACAGCACTGTAAATCCCAAATTAGGTAAAGCGATTCGGGGTTTTGTATTCACATAATGTGGGCAAATTTAGCAGAGCGACTCTCGCAAAATGTTGTTGCTCGCAACACGAATGCTCGTACAATGCTAACACATATACACATATCATTCACGCATCATGTCTTCTTATACCGAGTTTATTGTAAATAAAGAAACATTTACACTTTCAATATTGCTTTGTATTGAATAAGTAAAACTGATGGGTAAATTCAATTTTATCTCTGTTAACTGTCACTTGGTATCTCCCTAAAATATCTTTAACTAGAGCACTCGNACGTATGTAGCGAACACTATATCATTATCACTTTTTTAA
This sequence comes from Priapulus caudatus, assembly GCF_000485595.1. NCBI lineage: Eukaryota > Metazoa > Priapulida > Priapulimorpha > Priapulimorphida > Priapulidae > Priapulus > Priapulus caudatus. The sequence continues at coordinate 1,674,521 of NW_014577062.1, read as the reverse complement.
ACAAATTTTGACGATGTATACGAGTGATTCTACGTGCGATTGCTGCAATAATTACGCTAGTTTGGCACACAAACAATGCAGCAACCACAAGCAGACAGGCAATAACATCTATGAGCCAATACTGTAGGAAATTTAGTTCAGTGCAATGCTATAGCACCGAATAGGACAGCAAATTTATAGAAATGGTTTCAAAAACAATTAACACGCCATGCTTGCAGAATAAATTAAATTCATGTACTATATTATATTGTGTTAATTAAGACATCTCTGTAAATCCCTAATTAGGTAAAGCGATTCGGGCTTTTGTATTCACATAATGTGGGCAAATTTAGCAGAGCGACTCTCACAAAATGTTGTTGCTCGCAACACGAATGGTCGTACAATGCTAACACATATACACATACCATTCACGCATCATGTCTTCTTATACCGAGTTTATTGTAAATAGAGAAACATTTACAATTTCAATATTGCTTTGTATTGAATAAGTAAAACTGATGTTTTATTCAATTTTACCTCTGTTAACTGTCACTTGGTATTTCCCTAAAATATCTTTAAATATAGAACAGGGTCCTTTCATGTATAGATGGTAACAAATAAGGGCGGTTCTCGCGATAGCTATGCAAGTTAGCCACGTAGAGATCGCAAGAACCACAAGCAGACATGCAGTTATATCGATGAGCCAATATTGTAGGAAGTTCAGTTCAGTGTAAGCAGGGGCTTGCTGGTTGGTATAGAGCATCGTGTAATTCACCCAGAATAACACGGTCTCATCAGGAGACATCGGCAGGCTGTGATGGTAGATTTTCGAAAGCTGACGCATGCGGGCTGCATACCTGTAGAATTGTTGATGTTGTCTGGTATAAGCAACGATATTCTTCAAATTATCATATCAAACTATTAGGTAATATAGAGCTGAATTCTAGAATTTTAATAAGGTTTGATGAAATAAACTATAAAGCTATAACTAATATGAATAAAGACGATTATACTCTTCTAGCCAGTGTCGTTTTTGTAGCAAGCAGTGCCTTTGACTGATGTCCGTGCAATTTTTAGCGATATAAAATACACGCTCGGCAAACATATCTGTCTGAGATAACGTAATTACCGTACGCAACAGACTTACGCGTTATTCTTGACAACACGCCTAAGGGCGGATTGTAGGCTTTCTGTTGTTATAGTATGGAAGTCAATCATCTCGCCGATTCCTCTCTCTTGAACCATATGCGCGTTTCGAGACTGGTCGGCAAAGATCGGCATGACGACGACAGGGGTGGCGTGGCAAATCGCCTGCCATAGTCTATTAAGCCCACCATGTGTGAAAAATGCATCTATCTTGCTGTGAGCTGCAAAGAAAATCATAATCATGTATATACATTTCATGTTATTTTCCATATTCGTGTGTACTACTAATAACTGCGTGCGTTTGAATTCATTTCGTATATCCTTTCCTTTACCTAGTAGGTCATTCTGCGGTGCCCATTCTAATGTGACAACGTTGGTTGGAAGTCCGGTCATGTTGAAGTTAGCGATAATGAATAGGTACGGTAGATTAGAGACAGCCCCTAGAAGCGCAGTCGTAAAACGCTGGTTCTGAAAATTGAAAGAAACAAGCGCAGCGCCATACTAGCTCTACAAACGTAGCGCATTGCGCCACAGTATGGCTATATCAGTATATGATTGTAATGGATGCAATTTATGTAGCCTACCCGACAACACTGCAGCCAGTGGTGCAAGAACAAAGTCACTATTCGGTAAAATAGAAGTGCTAGCAACTGCCGGCAACTGTTAGAAAAACTCGCGCGTACGTTTTCGTAATATTCACAACAGAACGTCACATTAATGTAAGTGAGTTAAGCAATGAGAGAGGTATGCTGTGATCGTCCTCACTGAAAAAATAATCGACGATGAACCTATAGTTTGTCTCGGAGGCGCAGCAGGGGCCCGTTGTCAGAAACAAAATTAATCTTAACATTATCGACTCGTAAACGGTTGACAGAAATATCATAAAGTTACGAGGACGAAAAATCCTCGCACATTTCTTCGCATTAGCATTAACATTAGCATTAACTTTGCGATGATTCTGTTAACGGCCCCCAGGCTGTTAATGTGTCTAATCATACACAGCGCATGCGCGGCCTTACCTCGTCAAGACCGCCAGGTCCGTA